>NC_077237.1:25748438-26056355 GCF_947179165.1 Solanum dulcamara | reverse complement strand
GGGAGTCTAAGAGAGCTCGGACCGATGGTGGCGATAATTATCATAGAAAGTCTGATACTGGTGGTCGTTCACAGTTTTGCACAAAGTTATCCGATCAAATTTATTCCAACACTCCAGCTTAAATGTTCAACAAGGATAGAGTGTCTAACCCTAAGTCTTAAGGAGGAAATCCAAGTGGTCAGGTTATCCCCACATGCAAGAAATGCACGAAGAGCCATCGGGAAGAGTGTTTGACCAGTTTGGGTGTATGTTTTTGGTGTGGAAATAGGGGTTACCAAGTGAAATATTTTCCTTTACTTGCTACTAGAGGTGGAGGTGGTCATTCTCAGACTCAAAATACTACTTCTGACCATTTATATCCACAAACTCATCAAGAGTTGGAGGATTATCCTAATGTGGTGACTGGTATGTTACGAGTCTTTGAGTTAGATGCTTATGCACTATTAGATTTGAGTGTAACTCTATCTTTTGCTGCTCCTTATCTTGCCATGAAATTAGTCCTGAGATCTTGTTATAGCCTTTTTTGGTCTATACTCATATTGGTGATTCAGCTTTGGCTAAAAGAGTCTATAGAGATTATCCAGTCATAATTTTCCTTGAATTCACCTAAGTTGATCTGGTAGAGCTTGATATGACCGACTCAATGTTATGTTTGGTATGGATTGGCTTTATGCATATTATGTTTCTATTGATTGTAGAACCCGAGTGGTTGAGTTTAAGTTTCTAAATGAGCTAGTCATAGAATGGAAGGGTATTAATTCAGTTTTAAGGGTCAATTCATCTCGTGCCTTAAAGCTCGAAAAATTATTTCTAGAGGTTGCATCCCCCATCTTATATGGGTTAGGGTCGCAAATTCGGAAGCCCTACTTTTGAGTTTATTTTGGTTGTTAATGAGTTTCCAGATGTGTTTCCCAATGATCTTCCAGATATCCCTCCCAAAAGGGGAATAAACTTCGGTATTGATCTTTTTCCCGATACCCAACCTATTTTTATCCTTCCTTATAGAATGGCACATGTAGAACTTAAAGAGTTAAATGATCAGTTAAAGGACATGTTGGATAAGCATTTTATTAGACCAAGTATCTCTTAATGGGGTGCTCCAGTTCTCTATGTTAGGAAGAAGGATGGGTCCCTTCATATGTGTATTGATTACCGATAGTTGAACAAGGTCTCAAGCAAGAATAATTATCCTATTCCAAGGATTGATGACTTATTTGATCAACTTCAAGGAGTGACTTATTTCTCAAAGATCGATCTTCGATTGGGTTGTCATCAACCTCAACTAAAGGAATGTAATATTTCAAAAATGGCTTCTAGAACTCGGTTTGGTCACATTGAATTTTCGATTGTCTTTTGGACTAACAAATGCTCCTACAACTTTTATGGATTTGAATAACAGGCTATTCAAGCAGTATTTAGATATGCTCGTCATTGTGTTCATTTATGATATATTGTTCTATTCTCAGAGTAAGGAGGAGCACGCTGATCATTTGAGGATTGTGTTGTTATTCCTCAAGGACCGACAATTATTTTCTATGTTTAGCAAGTGTGGGTTTTGGTTGAGATCAGTGGCTTTCCTTGGCCATATTGTCTCCGGTTATAGCATTCAAGTTGATCCTAAGAAGACCGAGGCGATAAAGAATTGGTCTAGACCTTTATCTCCTTCTGATATTCAAAGTTTCTTGGGCTTAGCCGATTTTATAGACGGTTCGTGGAAGGATTCTCTTCCATTACATCCCCCTTGACTACTTGACTAAAAAGAATGTGAAATTTAAATGGTCTGAGGCATTTGAGAAAATCGTCCAAGAGTTGAAGGATCGCCTTACTTTCACTCTGATGTTTACTTTACCTAAAATATCAATGATTTTGGTGGTATATTGTGATGCTTAGAGGGTTGGTCTTGGTTGTGTGTTAATGCAAAATGGTAAGGTGATAGCTTATGCTTTTAGGCAACTTAAGGTGCATGGAAAGAACTATTTGACTCATTATTTGGAGTTAGCAACGGTTGTGTTTGTTTTGAAGATTTGGATACACTATCTCTATGGTGTCCATGTTGATGTGTTTACCAACCACAAAAGTTTGTAATATGGGTTCAACCAAAAGGATTTGAACCTTCGACAAATGATATGGCTTGAGTTGTTGAAGGATTATGATATGAGTGTAATATTCCGGCTATTTGAAGGTTAGAACATGATATAATAAGGTAATTAAGTCACCTCGGTGGGTTTATTGTTGGGTCAAATATGATTTTATTAAAGGATAATATGAACTTTTCCACTATCTAGTAGAGAATGAATCTAGACTATTTTCCGACTAGATTCATAATCTATATATTACCCTAAAACCCCAATTCTCCTAAGTCTCTCACAATTCTCCCATCATAAAAAATTTGCTCTCTCCCAAAAATGGCTCTCAAATTTCTCCATTTAATACCAAGCAATAATTCTTCCAATTCTCCATTTATTTTCAAGTTTTTATCAAGCAATTCATTCAAGGTATGTGGGTGTTCATCCATGGACACCTTTCACCCATAGAGTTCAAAGAATTTGTCAAGTTTTTAATGAATTTCAATTATATTTTTATGGGTCTTCTCAATTTCAAATTCAATTGCATGAACTTAGGTTTATTTTGTGATTACTAATCTATTTTTAATATGAATTAATAATGATTGCATAGAATAGATAGATTTTCATATGAAATTGCTATATTGTTATTTAGGACATGTGATTTTTGTTATGGAAATACCCTTGAAAAGTGCTGAAAAAACTAGACATTTGTCGGGGAAATGCTGGGGTGGAGCACCAGCATTGCGCCTAGACCATGCCTCAATAGTTTTAGGTGTAGCATGGCATGCCAGCAGTGTATCAAAGACAAGCCTCAGTAGTTTGAGGACTAAAGCGGAGCGCCAGTAGTGCACCTCCGCCCAGATTCTTCCTTCCACTATTCCTTTTTCGTATTTGATCTTTGCCTCACCCCAACTACTCTTTCAAGAGAATCAATTACATTTTATTTATGATTTAATCTCTCAACTAAGCATGAGTTACTACTTAATGGAATGATTTTTACTTGAGTTACAAAGACTCATACATGATGTTACTTTCAAGTACGATTATTCAATAATGATTTCAAGTATGTTTTAACACATGATTTATATGCAAGTTTATAACAAGGGGTGACTTAGGCTCCTTAAGTGGTGACCTAGGACCCTATGTTATTTCTTATGAAAGTAAGATTGTGATGGTGGAAGGCTTATATCCACATTACAAGTATGTTATGAATTGAGATATATTATGAACTATGAACTTATAAACAAGCTTACGAATATATGTTAAGTATGATTTATGATATGTATTTCATGGGATTTGACTAAGCACCGAGAGGAATTTTAGGTGGGGTTTGGTTCGGTAACCAAAAGTTAATACCCAAGTGAATCCTAGTAGCAACCTATAGTCCCTAACTACGTTGCCTTTGTAGGTTGCATTTACGGCCTAGCTAGTGAATCCACATATAGCTTATGATGTTATGATGTTCTTACGGATTCCATCTTGGCAAGTAGCCTCTCTCTTCTCTATGTGAGAGTTACATCAGATTCCATGTTATAGCTCACATGGTCTTATTGTCGGTTATTATTCTATCCCACAAATGTATACTCTTCTTATGTACTCTTTATGATCTCACTTATGTATTTTGCATGCTTGGGTCAATTATGGTTTTTGCATAACTTTCCTTATCATTTTATAGTACACATATGAATGGATCATTGCATCTCATATTTTGTATTACGTAGCATGCACACATACTTAGTACATTCAAACGTATTAACGCATACTTTTTTCTACATTGTATCAAAATGTAGGGTTGGACGACCATTCTGCTCCTTATCTTCGTGGATAGAGTTGATCCTATTCCTAGATATTAGTGAGTCCTTATTTTTCGATGCCAATACTCTATAACTTTATTCCACTTTGAGTTTTTTTTCTTTTCGTTGAGTGTGAGCTAGGGACATGTCTTATCCCCCACCCATATTGACCATGTAGAAGCTTGTTGGACATCTTGTGTATTGGCTTATGTTGTCATTTTCACTTGACTATTATACTTTTACATTTTTCCTAGTATATTTTATTTGATGTTTATTATGTCTTGTATGTGTTCATATATGATACGTAAAATAGCTTGGTTAGAGTCCTTCGAGGTTTCGATCATCGTGTCATACCTAGGATATAGATTGACTCACAACAAACTTAGTATCAAAGCACAAGATTTAAGAGCGTCCTAGGGAGTCCAACATGCTGCGTCAAGTTGAGTTTTATTCATGGATGTGAAACGCGTCATATCTATGAATAGGAGGCTATAAGGTATTTTTAGAAAATCTTCACTTCTTTCATGATCTATATCGTGCGATAAAGTTTACTTTAAGACTCTCTTCCTAACAATTGTCATTTGCGATTTTCAAACAATTCTCCAAGAAGAGCACCTATGCAAACAAGGGTCAATTCATCTCATGTCATAAGGCCCGAAAAATAATTTCTAAGGGGTGTATCTATCATATAGTATGGGTTAGGGATGTTGATTCCGAAACCCCTACTCTTGATTCATTCCCTATTGTCAATAATTCCCCGATGTGTTCTCCGACGATTTCCCCGATATTTCTCCTGAAAGAGAAATAGACTTTGGCATAGATCTTCTCTCCGATACTCAACATATTTCTATATCTCCTTACCATATGGATTTGGCAGAACTTAAGGAGTTAAAAGAGAAATTAAAGGACTTGTTGGATAAGGGTTTTATAAGGCCAAGTATTCCACCTTGGGGTGCTCCCGCGTTGTTTGTTAGGAAGAAGGATAGATCACTTTGAATGTGTATAGACTACCGACAATTGAATAAGGTGACCATAAAGAACAAGTATCCAATTTTGAGGATAGATAATTTGTTTGACCAATTGCAAGGAGCAAGTTACTTGTCTTCCTTCCAATTACCACCAATTAAGGGTGAGGGAGTGTGATATTCCCAAGATGGAATTTTGAACAAGGAATGACCATTTTGAATTCTTAGTCATGTCGTTTAGGTTGATGAAGTCTCCTGCTATTTTCATGGATTTAATGAATCAGATTTTTAAGTCGTACTTAGGTATGTTTGTGGTAGTGTTTATTGATGATACATTAATTTACTCCCGAAATGAGGAAGACCATATGGGTCACTTGAGGATTGTGTTTGTTGAAGGATTTTCATCTATCACTTTGCCTTTTACTAGATTGAGCCAAAAGAAAGTGAAGTTTCAATGGTCAGATGAATGTGAGAGAAGTTTCTAGATATTGAAGGATCGCCTTACGTCGGCTTTTATTTTGACATTACCGAACGGTTCCGATGGGTTTTTTGTTTATTTTTATGCCTCACGTATTGGTTTGGGTTGTGTTTTGATAAAACATGGCAAGGTTATGGTGTATGCCTCTAGGCAACTTAAAGTGTATGAACGAAACTATCCAACCATGATCTTAAACTTGCGGCGGTCATTTTTGCATTGAAAATTATGTGTCATTATCTTTATGGAGTGCATGTTGATATCTTTACCGACCACAAAAGCTTACAATATATGTTTAGCCAAAGGAATTTGAACCTTCATCAAAGAAGGTGGATTTAACTACTAAAGGACTATGATATGAGTGTGTTGTACCATCCAGGTAAAGCTAATGTTGTGGACAACACTCTTAGTCGGTTGTCCATGAATAGTGTTTCCCATGTTGAAGAAGGTAAGAAAAAGTTGGTTAGGGATGTGCATATTTTGGCTCATTTAGGTATTCACTTAGTTGACTCTAATGAAGGTGATGCTCTTGTTCATAATGGCTCTAAATCATCTCTTGTGGCAGATGATAAGGACAAATAAGATAATGATCCGGTGTTGGTTTAGTTGAAGAAGTCTATTGCCAAAAAAGCCATTGAGGCTTTCTCCCAAGGGGGAGATAGGGTACTTTATTTCCAAGGTCGGTTGTGTGTGCCTAATGTTGATGTTCTAAGAGAATTGATCTTGTTTGAACCTCATAGTTCTCGATATTCAATTCATTCAGGATCCACCAAGATGTATCGTGATTTGAGGGAAGTATATTGGTGAAATGGCATGAAGAAGGACATATCGAAATTCATGGCTAAGTGCCCTAATTGTCAATAAGTGAATGTTGAGCATCAAAAATTGGGAGGTTTAGCTCAAGACATTAAGATTAATATTTGGAAGTGGAAGATGTAAATATGGACTTTGTGACGGGTTTGCCTCGTACTAGAAAGCAATATTATTCTATTTGGGTTGTTGTGGATCAAATGACTAAGTCGGCATATTTTCTATCGGTTAAGACTTCTTATAGTGCCGAAGATTATGCTAAGATATATATTCATGAATTAGTGAAGCTTCATGGTGTTCCTTTGTCTATTATATTGGATCAAGGTACTCAATCACTTTATATTTTTGGAAGTCGTTCCAAAAGGGTTTTGGTATAAAAGTCAAGTATTGGTTTTCACCTTCAAAGCGATGGGCAAGCCGAGAAAACAATTCAAGCTTTGGAAGATATGTTGAGATCATGTATGATTGATTTCAAAGTAAGTTGGGATGATCATCTACCATTGAATGAATTTGCATACAACAATAGTTATCACTCAAGCATTGAAATGGCTCTTTTTGAAGCTTTGTATGGTAGGAGGTGTAGATCCCTGGTAGGATAGTTTGAAGTAGGTGAAATTGCCTTGGTATGGCCTGATTTAGTATTTGATGTTGTGGAGAAGGTAAGACTTATAAAAGAGAGTCTAAGGGTTGCACAAAGTCGCCAAAAGTCCTATTCGGACAATAGGAAAAGAGACTTTGAGTTTAGTGTGGATGATTGGATCTACTTGAAGATTTTGCCCATGAAGGGTGTAATTTGTTTTGGTGAGAAGGGAAAGTTGATACCTAGGTATTTAGGGCCCTATAAGATCTTGAAGTAGATTGGCAAAGTAGCACATGAGTTGGACTTGCCATTACAGTTGGCTATGGGTCATCAGGTGTTTTATGTATCGATGTTGAGAAAGTTTGTGGGTGATCCAAATTCTATATTGCCAATGTAAAGTGTAGTTGTTGAAGAAAATTTAACCTATGAAGAGGTTTCGGTGGAAATCTTAGACCGGCAAGTGAAAAGATTGAGAAACAAGGAAGTTGCATCCGTTAAAGTCTTATGGAGGAATCAATAAGTTGAGAACGCTACATGGGAAGAGGAAGCAGACATGATGAAATAATATCTTTACCTATTTCCTTCTGATCCATCCTAAGGTACTTAGTCATCTATACTCAAATCCTCCAAAACTCCTATATTTCGGCTTCTCCGTGTCATGAAATATGCATGCATACCATGAAAATGATTTTTAAATGATGTTGATGTTTTGAAGTTGCATTGTTGCATTTATGTTGGGTTGTTACATACTCACTATAGTCTACTCAATCTAGATTCTATCTCATTCGTGGATGAATGTTCCCAAGGGGGAGATATTGTAATATTTCTGGTATTTGAAGGTTAGAACATGATATAATAAGGTAATTAAGTCACCTCGGTGGGTTTATTGTTGGGTCAAGTATGATTTTATTAAAGGATAATATGACTTTTTCCCCTATCTAGTAGAGATTGAACCTAGACTACTTTGGGACTACATTCCTAATCTATATATTACCCTAAAACCTCAATTCTTCTCATTCTCTCACAATTCTCCCATCATAAAAATTCTCTCTCTACCAAAAAGGGATCTCAAATTTCTCCATTTAAGACCAAGCAAGGATTCTTCCAATTCTCCATTTATTTTCAAGTTTTTCTCAAGAAATTCATTCAATATATGTGGGTGTTCATCCATGGGCACCTTTCACCCATGGAGTTCAAAGAATTCCTCAATTTTTCAATGAATTTCAATTATATGTTTATAGGTCTTCTCAATTTCACATTCAATTGCATGAACTAAGGTTTATTTTGTGATTACTAATCTATTTTTAACATGAATTGATAATGATTAAATGGAATTGATATATTTTCATATGAAATTGCTATATTGTTATTTAGGGCATTGTCACGGTCCAAGCCTAGGGCCTAAACATGACACGGTGAACTAGACACTCGGAGGTACCTCACCTAAGACTCTTTACACTCATTTAGCTTTTCATAGGTAATGACATTTAATAACAACAAGCAAAAATAGAGGGGATAATGGGACTAAGGGAATCAACATAGAATAAGAGTCGAAAGTCAAACTTAAACATCATACATTTATGTTAAAGCATACCTCTATTAAAAGACTTGGTGGGGGCTAAGATATGTCCCTAGCTCACCCTTGAATGTAGTGTCAAAGTACCAAAAGATGACCATAAGTCTTTAAATGTCATAAGCAAGAAAAGGAAATAGGATGTTGTTCCCAAAACATGGAAACTCACCAACTATGTAGCCTTCAACGATCAAACTAGCCACGTGTAGGAAAGTGTAGAGCAACATCGGTCTGAAATGATAATATCATGTAGGAAAAAGAGTATGCGTTAGTACTTTGAATGTACTAAATATGCAAGCATGCATGAACATTTGAGAAACATTAGAGAATTTGTATAATATGAAACATAGTGCAATGCATGCATAATCATTCATGTGAATAACCTTTAAACATTTATTTTATGGGAAGATGACCGTAACCGATATTTAAGACCATGCGAGCTATTACATGGAATCCAACATAATTCCCTACGTTGTCACGTGGAGACTACTTACCGGGTAGAACTCCGTCAACTTTAATCATTTCTTTAATTTTAACTTTAAGGGCTATTTGTGGATCCACTAGCCTAAAGAGCCTACAAGGGCCCCTATGGTGGCACATAGTTAATATAATATGAGACTTTACTTAAGGACCCCTTAGATAAAGTCCCCATCCACATGCTACATTAGGTGCTAGGTCAAATCCCACATAATAGAATTTAGCTATCACACTAACATAAGCATTCATATAACTTTAGACATCAAATCATCATTCAGTATAATAGCTCATTAAAACCTTTCATTTGATTCAAATATGTGAGAATTGTCCATATCACATAGAATCCATTATTTGGCTAATACATACATTTTCCTATATTGTATCAAAATATAGGGTTGGACGATCATTCCACACCTCATCTTCGTGGCTAGAGCTGATCCTATTCCTAGATATAGGTGAGTCTCATTTGTCGAGGGAAAGACTCTATGACTTTATTCCACTTTGAGTTTTTTTTCGTTGAGGGTGAGCTAGGGACATGTCTTAGTCCCCACCCATATTGACTATGTAGAGACTTGTTGGATGTCTTGTGCATTGGCTTATGTTGTCATGTTGACTTGACTATTGTACTTCAGTATTTTTCCTAGTCTATTTGCTTTGATGTTTATTATACCTTATATGTGTCCATGTATGATAGTAAGATGGCTTAGTTGGAGTCCTTCGGGGTTTCAATCATTGTGTCATACCTAGGGCCTATCTTGGATCATGACAATGAGTGTATTATACCATTGGAAAAAGAAAATGTGGTTTCCCATGTTCTTAGTAGGCTGTCCATGAACAACTTTGCCTATGTTGAGGATGAAAATAAGGCGTTAGTTCATGATGTTCATAGGCTAGCTCATTTGGGTGTTCGCTTGGTTGATTTAAATAATGGTGGTATTGTGGTGGAAATAGTTCTAAATCATCTTTTGTGTGGATGTGAAGGAAAATCAAGATAATGATATGACTTTGGTTGAGTTGAAGAGAGCAGTTGCTGAAAATGCCAATTAGGCTTTCTCCCAAGGGGAAATGGAGTGTTTAGATATCAAGGTCAATTATGGGTTCCAAATGATGATGGTTTGAGGGAAGTAATGTTATCCAAAGCTCATAGTTCACGGTATTCTATTCATTCGGAATCCACAAAAATGTATTGAGATTTGACGAAAATATATTAGTGGAATGGCATGAAGAAGGATATACGGAGTTTGTGGCTAAGTGTCTAAATTGCCGATAAGTAACGGTTGAGTATCAAAAACTGAGAGGTTTAGCTCAATACATTGACATTCCTACTTAGAAGTGGTAAGAATTGAATATGGACTTCATTATAGGTTTCTCTCATACTCGTAGGCAACATCATTCGATTTGGGTTGTTGTGCACTGAATGACTAAGTTGGTGCATTATCCTCCTGTTAAGACTTCTTGTTCAGTTGAGGATTATGCCAGACTTTACATTTGAGAGTTGGCTAAGCTACATGGGGTTTCATTTTCTATCATTTTAGACCGATGAACTTGGTTTACATCTTAGTGTTGGAGGTCATTCCAAAAGGGTCTTGGTACTCAAGTTAAGTTTAGCACAACTTTGCACCCATAGACTAGTGATCAAGATAACCACACTATTCAAACTTTGGAAGATATGTTGAGGGCTTGTGTAATTAACTTTAAAGGAAATTGGTATGATCACTTTCAATTGATTGAGTTTGCCAACAACAATAGTTATTATTTGAGTATTCAAATGTCTCCATTTGAGGCCTTTTATGGTAGGAGGTATAGGTCTCTTATTGGATGGTTCGAGGTTGGTGAGGTTGCTTTGATAGGACCTAAGTGGGTTTGTGAAGCTATGGAGAATGTTAGACTCATTAGAGAAAGGTTGAAGAATGCCCAAAGTCGACAAAAGTCCTATTCAATTGTGAGGAGAAGAGAGCTTGAATTTGAGGTTGATGATTGGATTTACTTGAAAATCTCACCTATGAAAGGTGTGATCCATTTTGGTAAGAAAGGGAAGCTTAGTCCCCGTTATGTAGACCCATATCAGATTTTGAGGTGCTATGTCAAGGTAGACTATGAGTTGGATTTTGCCTTTGAATTTGGCATTGGTGCATCCGGTGTTTCATGTTTGATTGTTGAAGAAGTGTGTTAGTGATCCTACCTCCATTATGCCTTTGGCCAGGGTGGGTGTTAAGGAGAGTCTATCATATGAAGAGGTTCCGATTGAGATTTTAGATCGTTGAGTCTGGAAGTTCAGAAATAAAGAAGTTACATCTGTGAAGGTTCTTTGGAGGAACCAACTAGTTGAGGGAGATACATGGGAGGTCGAAGCCGATATGATGTCGTGTTACCCTTATCTCTTTCCTTCCATTCCAACTTGAGGTATTACGTTCCTTCATGTTCACTCCTTTGAATTCACACATTTCAGTCACTCTCATATTTTTGTATGCATGCATGTTCATAAAATGAGTTTTTAAGTTATGTTATACCTTGGGGTTGATTACTCCTTGGTTTTATGCATTTTTATGTTTCATTTCATTCATGTTGGGTTTTTATGTATCTTTTCCTACTCTATTCATGCTAGTTTGCGTCTCATTCAAGAATGAATATTCTCAAGGGGGAGATATTGTAAGACCCTGAATGTTGAAAAGATGGAACAAGGAAAAAGTTGAATAGATTGGTCTTGTGCCATTTCCCATGAGTCAAACTACGGATCATAGAAAGTCCTACGGACCGGAGGAAGGTCTTGTAGGAAGGGAACAAGTGTTTTGAAAATTTTCTACCTATTGGATCCTTCTATGAGAGGGTCCTACAGGTCATACAAAGTTCTATAACCCGTAGGAGTACTCGTAGAAGGAGATTTAGAGGATATGCTTTTATGGTATACAAGAAAATTTGGTTTGAAGCTGTAGATCGGTCTTAGGATGGGTCCTGGAGTTTGAAAATTTGACTAAGTGTCAGTGCATTTAACGAGCCTCTTTTACGATCCGTATCTTTTTCTATAAACTATAGACCCAACTTGTACAGTCAATGTGCAATTCCACTAGCTACTGTTTTGTGCACCTAAGTTCTATGAGGGGTTCTACGACCCGTAAGAGTTCCTACCACTTGTAGTACATGGTCCATATGACGTAGGTTGATTTTTGGCATGGGTTTCTATGAATCAACTTTGTTATCCATCAAAGGACCTACAACTCATAGGTCCCAACCGTAGGTTCCTCCAACTTAATTTAGTTGAGGATAGTTTGGACTTTTTCCCTTTGTTTAACTCCTAAACTATGTCGTTTTAGACTATTTTAGACGTCCTATAACTACCCAAACCCTTCAAACAAAACTCATTCCAGCTCATTCAGCTAAAAATTTCATCCAAGGCTTCAAGTTTCCTCCCAAGGGTTCTTCTTCAAGTTCAAGCTAGGGTTCCCAAATTCAAGTTCTTCAAACTCCATTGTTTCTAGGGCTTTTATTTCCAGGTATATGGGAATTCACCAATGAATTTCTTTCTTCCATTGGGTCCTAAAAGATTCAATCTCCTAATTCGATTTTACCCAATTTCAAAGAGTTTCATGTCAACTCTTCATGGATCTTTCCTATATTGATTCAATTGTTATTGTTTCACTTGATTATGCATGAATTCACATTACTACGTGATTTTAAATTGATCTCACAGAGACCCATGTGTTATGCTATGATTTTTAAAGATGAACTATGTACTTTGATGATGAATTTTATGAGGTTTTTATGAATGATTTATGAAAAGTTATGAATTATGTTTCAAGTATGTTTTCAATTATGAATGAATGAATTGTGAAAGGTTTTCTCACATTATGAAGAAATCATGATTTAGATGCTTAGAAAAGTAAGTGTCTATATGAACAAAATTGTGAAATCATGATTTAAGGAGCAATTCTTATGATGTATTTTATGAATGTGGGTTGGTACATGTTTGTCTTTCCTAATGTTAATGATTTACTTATTCGGTTGGAATTAACTTATCACCGAGAGGAGTTTGTGGTGGAGACTTGGTAAGGAAGTCTCTAGTAGCAACCCCTATTCCCAAACTATGTTGCCCCCGTAGGTTGCCTTAATTATCTTAGCTAGTGGATCCACATATAGCTCATGATAATGATTATGATACAGAGTCTACCTTGGCAAGTAGCCTCTCTCTTCTCGATGTGGGAGTTACATCAAATTCCATGTTATAGCTCACATGGTCTTAAATGACAGTCAAGGTTTATATCCCACAAAATGACTATGTTTTTCTTATAAGCTCTTAAATGATGTTTTTATGATGCATTGACCTTATTAAAAAAAATTCATGTTTTACTTCACGCTTTTCAAGTTAATTGGTCATGCATCACATGATCATGCTTATTATGCCCGTTTATTTATAATTATGCATATTTCTCTCATACTTAGTACATTTCATGTACTAACACATATTTTTGCCTATATTGTCTCATAATGTAGGGTACGAATCTCATCCTCCCGTGTGTGGCTAGCTAGTTTGTGATCTACTCAGAGTTAGCTTTTGGTGAGTCCTCATTATTCGAGGACAAAGCCGCCATGTTATTTCTTTATGTTCAAACTACTTTGTTTTCATTATGTTTAGGTGAGCTAGGGATTGTCCTATGTCCTGTCTAATGTTAGTAGAGGCATGTCTAGACTTTAGAGTATGTTTAGTTTACGTGACCATTATTGTTAAATTCTCTTATAACTAGATTCTATGTCTTGAGACTATTTCTGCATTTTAAGCCTATCTTCCATTTCATGTTTTGACTTGTCATGCTATGTATGCTAAGAGGCTCGATTAGAATCCTTTCTGTGTCACGTCTAAAGACTAGTTTGGATCGTGACACCACCGATTCGATAAGCTTTAATTTCTTGCAAACTCCATACATAGCATACCCTTGAATCTTGTGTTTCCAAATATTCTGAACATCCTGCTTGAAAGTTTGTTGCTGCACCAGTACATTCAGCATCCTAAATGATCTAGGAAGCTTGTGTCTGGATACCTCATTGTTAATGAACAGTGGATAGTGGTCTGAACAACCAGGTTGTAAATAAATAGTCTCTAGGTGTCCATACTGAACCAAGAAGCATTGTCGAGCGCCCAATCAATGGGGCTATATATTCTATCGTCAGGGTCTCTCTTGTTGCACCAAGAGAACTGACAACTTTTCTTTTCTATTGACCAAGCACAAGTGTTGCCACACAGGCTTGAAAATCAGCAATCTCGGAGGAATGGACTAGATTACCATTTATTCGATCATTAACTGAGAGCAAAGGGTTGAAAACGCCCATCACAAGCCATGGTGAATTCATAGACCTATTAAGCAGCTCTAGTTGACTTCATATTGTTTTCCTTTCCTTCAGTGTTATAGCCATAGATAAATGTGATATGACAAGTAAACTGTGAGTTACTATCCATCACTAAACAATGTACTAGTTGAGCAAAAGATACTAAAATATTTACTCGGGGCCTCCAAAATATCCATATCCTACCATTGGCGTATGTAGAGTAGTTTGTTCCTATTTCCCAATCCGTACCAAAATTCTTTTTGATCTTCGCAGCCCCTCTAGCCTTGACCTTAGTCGCAAAACAGCCCATCAGAACCACTCTATTATCAAGCAGAAAGGTCTTAAGTTCCTTCTGCTTGTAGGGCTGACAAAGTCCGCGTATATTCCATGAGCAAAACTTCATGGGGTTCCTTTTTGGAGTATCCCCTTTAGTAAGTCTCTGCGTAGCAGCCTAAGGATGAATTCGGAGGCTAGTAAACTTGTTTTGTCGCAGTATTTTTTTCTACCAAATCAGTGTCCTCATCGAGAGGTCTCTTATCGTGTATCACAATCTTATTTATACCTTTATCCACAATAGACAGAGTCTTCGATAGAGGAACCGATTTGTATGTTGTTATTAAGTTGTTCCCACCATCATCAAATATCGTGCTGAAATGATAAGTACTTCTTCAATTTTTAATCAAAGATCTCGAATTCAAACTTTGGATATGAAATTGCCTTCGGTAGGAATCATTTTGCCGTAAAAATTTTCGACGCGAATCTAGATTAGTCAAACTCAGAAACAAATATCAAACTACTTGCGAAAACCAAAATAAAATAAAATAAATTGTTCCAGGACCTTGTAGTCAACATTGCCTGTTTCTATGGGTATATTGAGAAACACTAAATTAATTAATTAAAATTCCATAATTTGCATGACATGAATCAACAAGAAGATAAATTCCATTTCCTTGAGCTCGACTTTCAATCTTCAAACATTGTTCACGCTTATGACTTTCATTTGTTAGATTTTTTCTTTTTATCTTTAAGTAAAGTAAACAAATACTAGTTGGTCTCAAATGTGCAAGATTAAATGTTAGATCTTGAAAGTCACCCATTCAAGTCTTTTCAATTATTTTTTATTGGATTTTTAAAATTTTCATAATATGACGTGACTTTCAAGCATTCTAGTCTGACATGTATAAAGCTTGAGAACATAACAAACTCAATTGTTAAAAATGGTTAAAATGATAAGTCATTTCAAAATGAGATCTGCTCTTAATAAATTCACTAATTTACCTTTTAGGATTATTAATTAGCATATTATGTTGAAATTGTATTATGATATATAATTAATCTATGGTGAGGAATTCAGTAGGTATGTTAATATCTATCTAAATTAGACACCACTCACCCCCCCTCCCACACCCCACCATTCCCTCCAAAATTTTAAATATTTAACCACTCAAACTTTTAATTTTTATAATTTTTTTATAAAAGGTAAATTAGAAATGAAGTAGATTGAATTTTTATTTTATTTTTTACCCCACGACCCCTTTCCTCCACGACCGATACCCCTCACCCTTCCAAAAAAATGTTGAAAAAAATTCATTTTTGATTCTCTATATCGACTTCCTGAAAAAAAAATTAAAACTTTAAAAACAGTTTTTAACGGGAGGGTTGAGGGAGGGTGGGTGGGGGGAGTATGTGGTGTTGTAGAAAAAAAAAATTAAAAATAATTAATAGTTAAAAAAAAATGATTGGGGTTGTGGAGGGAGGGGTATGTGGTGGTGTAGGAAAATTAGAAAAAAAATATTAAAATTATAAGAAAAGGGGTCAAAAATATCCCTGAACCAAAGAAAAAGAGGGAGAGAGGCTGACGTGGCCGTCCATGTGGATATCTTTTTCCATGTGGCACTGTCATTTCAGTTTTAATGATCAAACGTTAAGTGGAAGGGTATTTGTGGTTTCTTTTGGTAACAACGAGGGTATATTTAATCCCAAAAATAGTTGAAGGGTATATTTGAGTTATTTCGAATAGTTTCAGGGTATTTTTGATTTGTTTCCGTTATTGTTATTATTGTTGTTGTTGTTGTTGTTGTTGTTGTTGTTGTTGTTGTTGTTGTTGTTGTTGTTGTTCTCTACAGGCCCTATTGGTTCGGATCTACTAAAGTTGAAATTGTTTTACAAACTTCATTAGTGGTAATGCTGAAAATTTTGCTAAAAGAGAGTAATTAAGAATTGTGATTAGAGCACACAAGAATACACTTGTTTTACATTTTCATGATTTGTCACCATCTGTAGTTAAGTAAAAGAATAAATAGTCCTAATTAACATGCTATATAAGTAAGAAGCCTATTATGGATGATCATATCAACTATCCGAGATGCTTAAAGCTCCTACAAGCATTGTTGCTAATATATATATATATCAAGTTTTGAATTTTCAGCATGTGAAATCAAGAATACACAGATTATTGATGATTCTAGGCAAATAATATTGATAGAGAGATTTGGTATTGCACCAGATGGGCATGTAGTAACCATTTCTCTAGGCCATGTTTCATGGAGATCAGATGAACCAGCTGCAAAGCTTTATCCTTCTTCCATGGGATTTTGCCTTGTTAGAGATTTATCATTCCCACGACTCTTGAACGAGTCCATTTACACAGACAACTTTTGTGTTTTATCTAGTAAGTATGTAAATCTTGTCTTCAGATTTGACAAGCTTGGCCCTGATTCATCATACAGCACATCAACCGCAATCGACGAGCCTGATGATTATAATTTGATATTTGGAAATTGTCAAAAGGAATTTCTTGTCACAATGAATGTGTATACTGAAATATACAATGTCAATAATAATGGGGAAAAAGATTTTCTTCCAGCTGGTCAGACTCCATTACCTAAATTCTATTTCCTTTTATTCATTGTATATTTTGTGTTTTTGGCCATATGGGGATTTATTTGCATTAAACAGAGGAAAATTGTTCACAAGATCCATTTGATCATGGCTATGTTGTTGGTTTTCAAGACTTTGAAGTTGATATGTGCTGCAGAAGACAAGATGTACATTAGAAATACAGGAAAAGCCCGTGGTTGGGATGTTGCGTTTTATATTTTTGGATTCTTCAAAGGTGTAACACTCTTCACTGTCATTGTCCTTATTGGAACTGGTTGGTCCTTCTTGAAACCTTTCCTCCATGACCGCGAAAAAAATGTTTTAATGTTTGTCATCCCCTTACAAGTGATGGAAAATATAGCTTCCATTGTAATAAGTGAAGGTGGACCTGTTGAGAAGCAATGGTTAGCATGGAATGAGATGTTCTTGTTAATAGATGTTATGTGTTATTGTATTGTACTTGTCCCAATTTTATGGTCCATTAAAATCCTTAGGGTGGCATCCAAGAATGATGGAAAAGCATCTGAAAATCTCAAAAAGTTAACACTTTTTAGGCACTTTTATGTTGTCTTGATTGTCTACTTGTATTTCACTAGGTTTGGAATTGCTATGATTGAAAGTGTAGTAACTTATATGCATGAATGGGTTACTGTTGTTGCTTCTGAAGGTGCAAGTTTGATGTTCTATATGTTCATATTCTATAATTTTAAGCCAATTGGAAAAAATCCATATTTGGCTATTCACCAAGATGATGATGATGAAGAAGATGACGATGATGATGAAGATGAAGAGGAGATTGCATAAGAATCTCTCCATTAAAGTGCAAGTCTCTTTGGCAACATAGGTAGACGTAAAATTGTACAATCAACTTTTATTTCATATTTATTTTTAGGTTTTTGGACACTTACTAGTGTTTATAGAATCTGCAGCTCTTGTAGAAGAAATATTTCCATGTTGTGATGCATTTTTTTTTTCCGAAATACTACATGTGCAAAGTAATAAAAAGTTAGAGGAAAAAACAATGGAGTTATTGTGTTATATTCTTCAATGAAGGATTTTCAATTGGTTAGCTAATAGCTATGCCGCTTGGTTTTAACTTAGACTTCTGGAATTCCTAATTTAGTAGAAAAACTAAGGCCTGTTTGGAAAGTCACCTTGGTAATTGAATTTGGTGTAATTGGATGTAATTATACTGGCATGTTTGGTGTTGACCATGTAATTATTTGGTCAGCAGATAATTGAGTATAATTGACAGGGGTAGTTACTCTTTACAATTCCTAGGGGAGGCTGTGAATTGGTGTAATTACAAGCTAATTACTTTTTAATTTCTTCCTTTTATTTTCATTTTTATTTTTTTCGTTTTAATTTATTTTTTATTAATATTTTTAAAATTCTTATTATTTTAACATTTCTAAAAATAATATTTTGTATTATTTAAATTTCATTTCATTCTCATTCTCGACCTTTACTTGATGTGATTCCATGCAATTTTTCGTATTACCTTTTTAAATTTTATGTTTATTATTTTCATTAGCATAATTTTGCTAGTATTGGAATTCTTAAATTAAAGTAGAAGTCATTATTGAATAAAGTTACAAATTTATGTTTTTCGTTTCTTTTAAATCATATTTATGTACGTTATGTTGAAATTTGACATTAAGAATAGTATTTTGTTTAAAATTTTATTTTGAATTTAGAACTTATGTTATATTTTCAATTTTATTTATTTTATTAGTATTTATTTGATATTTGACATTGCAACTAATTTATTTTTCAGTTAGACTTGACAGATCATCTTTTTGTCAAATGTTTCAATAATTTTATAGCATTATATTTATAATATTAATATTTTTGTCAAACATGCATTTCATGATGTCCAAAGAAATCTTGTATTTGTAGTTTCTATGATTAATTAATTAAAATATACTAATTTTAAAAAAATATAAATCAATTATTTTTTATAGTATTAGTAAGAACGTATGTTTATTAATTAATATATTTTCAAAAGACAATTTTTATATTAAATATTTAATTTAATATCATTTATAAAGGCCCTGATTTGTCTAATATAAATTTTAAGTTTAGATAATTAACTTTTTAAAAAAAAATTAATATAACATTGTAATTACACTTGTGCAACCAAACAGTACAATTGTAATTACACTGTAATTACATTATGGCAAACAAACAGGTCATCGTAATTATTAGATTGTGTAATTATTAGGTTTGTAATTACCACCCTAGTAATTATACCAATTCCAATTATCAGGTGGCTTTCCAAACAGGCCCCAAGGATATGTTCGAAAAATCACTTGATAATTGGAATAGGTGTATTTATTAGAACAATAATTATACGGCTTAATTAGCAATTACACAGTATAATAATTATGATGACCTATTTATTAGTCACACTTTAATTAAAAGTATAATGCTTGGTTACCCAAATATAATTGCATAATTAGATTGAATCTTTAAAATAAAAGTTAATAATCTAATAAATAATTAGATTGAATCTTTAAAATAAAATTTAATCATCAAAAATTAAAATTATGTTAGACAAAATATGTTCCTTTATTAATAATATCAAATTAGGTATTTAAGATACATATTGCCTCTTGCAAATACATTAATTAATAAATATATAAAATTTGACAATTATTATAAATAATAATTAATATTATAATTTAATTAATTATAAAATTGAGAATATACATTTTATAAGAATATCACGGATTATGTGTTTGACAAAAAGATTAATATTAAAGATATAGCGTCATGAAACTATTCAAATGTTTGACAAAAAAATATTCTATCAATTCTAACTGTAAAATGATGTCATGCAATCTATATATAATATAAAGCTAGATATAAGAAAAGTGATGTGACACCTCTCTTCGTCCAAGAATCCTATTTATCTTTTTTATCATTTTTTTGACAATTTTTCCTTTTTAGTTATTCTTATTATTGTAAAAAAAATGTGTCAATTACTACTCCTTCATTTATTTATATTCTTTAATATAAAAACTTAATCGTCTTTATTTTCATTACTTTTATAACTATTGATGATCATAACTCCTAAATCATATTAATAGTCATGTTCATGATATCATTTGATATTTCATGTTGTTATCTTATAAATAATGGCATTATCTGCTGAAAATTGGCAAGACAAGGTGACTTTAACTACCAAAGGTCTAACAGTGGATTTTGTGAAAATTCAGTGGGTATACACTGTTGACACCCAATTTTGACCCTCCACAAACGTATATTAGTTATTGAGTTTCTTCAATTTTAAACAATCTGAAATAATTGCTTTTATAAAATACCAAAATATTTTCAAGTATATTTTTAAAGAAATTTTTATCATTCTTATAATTTTTAATGATATATATATAGTTCTATATAATTATCTATATAATTATTAATTTCTATAAATATTCAAAAATAATATAAAAAAATTAATTTTATTGTTTCGTAAATTAGTAGCTTATATTTTTGAATTAATTAGTTTATAATTAAGTTAATTAATTCATTCTATTAGAATTAAAAAGCTCGTTAATTTATTATTGTCAATTAGTCTTATCTAATTTTTAGCTGAATTCACAATTGAATCAGTTGGGCTATTTTGTTAAGCTTAATTGGCTAAGTTATCAATTTTCGTGTAGCCATTTTCATTACAAATCCAACCATTTTTCACTCCATCCTTAACCAAATTTCAAGTCATTTTTAGCCCAAATTTGAACTCAAAGTTATCTCAACCCAATGTTGTCATCCTACTCTCTACAAACCCAATAACAACAATAATCTACACTACTACAAGTCTACAACATACTAACATTTATACACCTAAAGCCCAATTCTTATAACAATTTTGCTCCAACACCAACTCACTACAATACATATATATTATACTTATACAATATTAATCTCATCCCTTTCTTCTTTTTCCTTTTCCACCTCTCAATCTCACCTAAACCCTTCTTTTTTAAAATTTCAAACATCATTATTCTCCTACCCCACCCTTTCCTTTTTCCTTTTCCTTTTCCCTTTTTCCTTTTTCACTTCACCAAACCCATCATTATTCAAAAACTCAATCATTATACCCACCAACCTCACTTTTTTTTTTAAATTCCTTCATCTTCTTCATAAGAAAGGGAGAACAACAAGTTCAAAGGAAGAACAATTAATCAATATTCATCATTTTTCATCAAGAATAACAAAAAATATTCAAAAACACACACAAAAAAATAAGAACAAAAATACTGCAAAAACAAAACAAAAAAAATAGAGAAGAGAAATAAGAGCTGAATTTTACACAAAAAATTAATAAGAACAAAGAAGCAACATTTCTTTTTAAAAAAATAATATTTCTATAGCAAAAAGATTTTGAGTCTATTTATTTTTGAATTCAAACTTTCATCGGAACTCTATTTGTGGTGGTGAAGAAACTTCAAATTCGTCGTCTTAGTCGATGCCCGGAAAGAGGTAAAGTCTTTTCTCAATTTTAATTTATTTAATTATTTCATGTTTTCTATTTAGTTTATTCATAATCTTATTTGATTTTTTAGTTAGCATGTGTTATGATTAATTAAATTAATGATAAAAATTTCTTGTCTTGCTTGAAATGTAGTGATATTTTTATCAAATATGTGAAAGTTCTTAGGTTTGTTCATTATTTTCCCAAGTAGTTTTCTTTGACGATATAGATTTTCATGTTTTCAATTTTTTTTCTTTTATCATGATTTAGATAATAAATATATGCTTAAGTTACTAGTTAGTTAGAACTTTCATGGCTTTAAGGTGCTTTTGATATTTTGCTTTAAAATTTGAGTTAGTATAATTTATAGGTTAATTCCATGTTCTTTAGTTACTTGAATATATTTCTATATATATATTTTTTCTACATGTATGCATGTTGTTAGTCATTATGTTATCTTATTATGTTCATATGTGATCCTTTTAAGTGTTATGCATATATACATATGTGTGTTTTGATATTTCTTTGATATTTCATTCTAATGCCTCAAGTACTCACCATACCAAGTTGAATTTAATTGTAATTTGATCATGATTTGTGTTGTCCCTATTCATTTACTGTGAAGTTATAATGCATATGTCATATATATATGTTTGTTTGTTAATATACAGTAGCTCATATTTGTATTATTAAATGTTATGCATGAATTGGTCTCTTAGTACAACACATGATTAATTAGAATTAATGAGGTATCTCGTCCTTAGATGCAAGTTTCATATTGATTTTCTTTAGATCCTAGTGAGTGCTGTTATGTCGAAAAATGGACTAGAGTTTAAAATTAATTTCATCTTCATAAAAAAAATTAATTTTAGTAAAAGAGGAGTCGCCACTTAATTATTTTAAAGAAATTAAGAAAACTTAATTTAAAAGACCCTAACAGATTTAAGTGTTAAAAATTTAGAGAAAAAGGGTACGAGGTTCATATTACTATTTTAAGAAGGTTTTAGCACTTAAAATAGCAGCTAACATGCAGTTATCCAACGATTTGAAAATTATTTGACTAACTTTGGAAAATATTAATTTAAAAGAAACGAAGACTTTGAAATTATTTTTTAGAAAAAAAAAAAAACTTAAATATTTGATTATAATATACATGTATATATATATATAAAAAAAAGTAAAAGTTTATCAATGACTAAGTAATGTAGAAAATCATTTTAAGAATAAATTAACATGAATTGGTTTATCCTTAGAGGAATTCAATTAAGCTAAATCAAACTAATCAACTTCTACGTTAGTATAAACAAACGTAAATAAATAAATAAATCATTACAACCCGAATTAAATATAAATGAATAAAGTATAAAAATTTGGTCCAACACTTAGTTTCTGTACGCCTAGACTAAGTTATTGGGCCATCTGCATTTTGGAACTTAAGCCCAATTTCATTATATATCGCAGCTGTATATACACTGTATTGAATTGTATATACACCATATACCACGTGTTTGTTTCCTGTAGATGTTGTATATCACTGTATATCATTATATATCACTGTGTATCAGACTATATATACATTGTATACAGTTTTTATTCCTTGTAGCTGCTGCATATTACTGTATATACACTATATATAGTATTTTCCCCTGTATCTACTATATATCACTGCATATATACTATATATAGTATATATACAGTGTATATAACACTGTATACAATGTTGTTTTCCCTGCACATACTATATATCATTGCCTATACACTGTATACAGTATATATACAGCGTATATAACATTATTTCTTTACATCAAATTGTATACACACTGTATATCAGTGTATACAGAACTGTTTTCCGCTCGTATTCCATGTATACAACCCAATATCAATATTCAAATCATGGATATTACCTTTTTTTTCATGTATCAATTTTCAGTCATTTGATCAAGATGATAGAAGACTCAAAACTCAACGATATGCAAGGATGAAGTCCAAAGATTGACTCGAATTGATATCACATGCATCAAAAATAAAATTACATAAGCATTTACTCATTTTAAACTAAATCAAGGAATATATCATGGTATTTTGAGTTATTAAATTGATGGGCACCCTAGAAGTGACTAACAACATGCTAACCAGCTCAATTTTAAAGAAAAAATCAAATCAATTAGACCATGAAGGTTCTAACTAAATATATCTT
Organism: Solanum dulcamara; assembly: GCF_947179165.1. Lineage (NCBI taxonomy): Eukaryota > Viridiplantae > Streptophyta > Magnoliopsida > Solanales > Solanaceae > Solanum > Solanum dulcamara. Next base: position 26,032,743 of record NC_077237.1, on the reverse strand, counting down.
AAGCATATTTTATTATCTATATTATGTTAAAAGAAGATTTTGAAAACATGAAAATCTATATTGTCAAGGAAAACTACTTGAAAAAAATAATGAACAAAACGAAGTGTTTTTATTAGATAATCCTAACACATGCTAGCTAATTAATCCTAACACATGCTAAATATAAAGAATTTCTATCACTAATCTAGCTATTCTTAATACATGCTAATTAAGAAAAACAAGACTACAAATCAACTAACTATAAAACATGAAATAATATGAAATAATTAAATAAAATGAAGCTAAGAAAAGATTTTACCTTTTTCTGGGCAGCGAGACTAAAGACGACGAGCGGAAGACGACTTCACCACTACCCAAGATCTTGACGGGGCTCCAATCTACAAAAAGAAAAATTAAAAATTTAGACTCAAACCTTCGTGGGTTCGATGTTCTAAGAACACTGTTCTTAGCCTAAATTTTGATTTCAATCTCCTATTTTCCTTGAAAAAAAATATAGATTGAAAGCTAGAAATTTTCACAACTTTTAGGCTAGAGAAAAGAGTCCAAAATCCTAATCAAGTTAAGAAAATTTCCAACTTTGAAGTGGTTAAAGAAAACCGCTTTCTTCTCCTTCTCTTAACAAGAATATGAGCTTTTATATAGGCTCCAAAAACTCCAAATCCCTCAAGGATTTTCGATGTGAGAGAATAGGATTTTTTTATTTTTTTTTAGAAAAAACTAAAAAAATTCAAAAATTCAAAATATAATTAAACTAACCTAACTAACATTGTTTAGTAAAAAACTAAAATCTTTTTGAAATGATTTTTGAATAACTACATAAATAGTAATCCAAGATATAGTTATATAGAAATATGTATATTATACTAAAATTTATAAAAAGATAAAAATAGTTAAGAATAACATTAAAATATTTTATTTTTTATAAAAGATAATTATTTCAAAATGTTCAAAATTTAAAGAAATTTGACAGCTAATTTGCGTTGTAGATGGTCAAAATTCGGTGTCAACAGCTGTCCCTTTCTTTGAGTAGGGTCGATGAAAGAGATTCTGGGCAAAGAAAATTAACAAATCAAATTTTGACCGGCCATATCTTCTGCTTTCCAAAAGGAGGTTTGGCACGATTTTTGAAAGAATACAAAAGTTATCCTAGTGTCGAATTATGGAGAAACCAGAATTCTTGAGAATGAGATGAGGAAGTTTGTTGGAGTACAGTCGAGTTTTCAATATCGAGCTCGCCTAAATATCCTTAAACTTAGGAATCAGACTGCTTGTAGTTTGACTCGGTCGGTTGAAAAGAAAATCTCTTATGCTAAGATAACCTTTGGTCGTGAGGAGTGATAATTGAATCGAGTATGAAAAAGAGGTTTGCAACCTCTTAGCCATGAATGTGGCTAGCTTCACACCCATAATTAAGAACTTACAAAGACATAATTTCCATAGGTCTCGGTGCATTGTCACTCGGATTGAAAAATTGCTTATGGTAAGAGTCAATGTTTTTCGGATGCAAAACAGAAATTAATAAACCTCAAAGAAATATCCGAATGCCTTCTGATAGGGGTGTGGTTTGATTGTGGTGGAATTCGCCTTCCAACTCGTGTCCTAAGAGTTTGATACTCCTTTTCGGACTATGCCTCAGTTCGCTACTAAAAAAAAGTTCCACGTTGTGCTGCATCCTTCTTGATGTCATCCGCACCTGTGGTTTAATTGAGAATCTATCCTCTTGGATAATCTCGCCAAACACTGAGACAAAATTCATTAGTATAAAATATAATTCAAATAAAAAGGTAGTGTCGTTACATGTCGGCACGTATTCATCTCTTGGAACATTTGACTTCAATTTCCTTTGATTTTATACTGTAGATGATGGCTAGATATGATGCAATATAATGATGATGATGTTCCATCAATAGGATGATAATGCTCCATTAATGATGATGATATTCTATTAATAGGAATGATGATGCTTTATCGCAAGGATAAAGACCTATTAATGTTCCATCGGTAGGATACAAATATGCGTGTTCATCGGTAGGATGAATGGAGATCCATCGGTAGGATAATGATATTCCATTGGTAGGATAATGATATTCCATCGGTAGGATGTATGTTACTCCATTGATAGGATATAACTTAATGTTCCATCGGTAGGATATAAATATGTGCGTCCATCTGTAGGACGAATGAAGATCCATTGGTAGGATGATGATATTCCATCGGTAGGATAATGATATTCTATTTATAGGATCTAACTTAACGTTCCATTGGTAGGATATAAATATGTGCATCCATCGGTAGGATAAATGAAGATCCATTGGTAGGATGATGATATTCCATCGGTAGGATAATGATATTCCATCGGTAGGATATATGTTACTCTATTGATAGAATATAGATTGATATTCCATCGATAGGACATAAATATGTGTGTCCATCGATAGGATGAATGTAGATCCATTAGTAGGATGTAGATTGATGTTCCATCGGTAGGATACAAATATGTGTGTCCATCGGTAGGACGAATGAAGATCCATTGATAGGATGATGATATTCCATCGGTAGGATAATGATATTCTATTTATAGGATCTAACTTAACGTTCCATTGGTAGGATATAAATATGTGCGTCCATCGGTAGGATGAATGAAGATCCATTGGTAGGATGATGATATTCCATCGGTAGGATAATGATATTCCATCGGTAGGATATATGTTACTCCATTGATAGGATATAGATTGATGTTCCATCGATAGGACATAAATATGTGTGTCCATCGATAGGACGAATGTAGATCCATTGGTAGGATATAGATTGATGTTCCATCGATAGGATACAAATATGTGTGTCCATCGATAGGACAAATGGGGATCCATTGGTAGGATATAAATTGATGTGTCCATCGGTAGGACGAATGAAAATCTATTGGTAGGATGATGATATTCCATCGGTAGGATGTGCGTTACCATGTTGGCAGGTCAACCTCCTCCGATTTTGACGTAGAGCAAACAATACGTATTTTCTAAGTTGATGTGATTTGTAATATATACCTCGGTTGCAAATTGCTTTCAATTTGATGTAATATGCAATAATTTGATATGATACGATATGATGATAAATTAACATGATATGCAGATGGCCTTTCGGCAATGGCCCTCTTGGCAATGATATGATAAATGATGGCCCTCTCAGCGATGATATGATAAATAATGGCCCTCTTGGCAATGATAAATGAATGATGAATGATGACCCTCTTGGCAATGATAAATGATGAATGATGGCCCTCTTGGCAATGATGAATGATGGCCCTCTTGGCAATGATGAATGATGAATGATGGCCCTCTTGGCAATGATAAATGATGAATGATGAATGATGGCCCTCTTGGCAATGATGAATGATGAATGATGGTCCTCTTGGCAATGATAAATGATGAATGATGAATGATGGCCCTCTTGGCAATGATGAATGATGGCCCTCTTGGCAATGATAAATGATGATTGATGGCCCTCTTGGCAATGATATTACCACCTCCGGTAATATAATATGAATAATAAAATATGAATGACCCTCTTGGCAATGATATTACCACATCCGATAATATAATACGAATAATAAAATATGAATGACCCTCTTGGCAATGATATTACCACCTCCGGTAATATAATATGAATAATAAAATATGAATGACTCTCTTGGCAATGATATTACCACCTCCGGTAATATAATAATAATAAAATATGAATGACCCTCTTGGCGATGATATTACCACCTCCGATAATATAATACGAATAATAAAATATGAATGACCCTCTCGACAAATGATATTACCACCTCCGGTAATATAATACGAATAATAAAATATGAATGACCCTCTCGACAAATGATATTACCACCTCCGGTAATATAATACGAATAATAAAATATGAATGACCTTCTTGGCAATGATATTACCACCTCCGATAATATAATATGAATAATAAAATATGAATGGCCCTCTTGGCAATGATATTACCACTTTCGGTAATATAATACGAATAATAAAATATGAATGACCCTCTCGTCAAATGATATTACCACCTCCGGTAATATAATACGAATAATAAAATATGAATGACCCTCTCGTCAAATGATATTACCACCTTCGGTAATATAATACGAATAATAAAATATGAATGAACCTCTTGGCAATGATATTACTACCTCCGATAATATAATATGAATAAAATAATATCATCGTATACAGGATTAGATCATCGTATACGATATCATATCATTGTATATTGTATTATATCATTATATGCGGCATTATACGTGCCCATTAGACGTCTTTGAGGATGGAGAATATAATTTGACGTCATTATGGACGCTTGCATTGAAAGTAGCTCTTTTGCGTTTTCCTTCACTCAAAAGAAAACAAGTAATAGACACATTGTCGTTTTAACTAACGACTAAGCAAAAATCTTTGGGAAAATTCTTGAAAATATGTACAAAGTGCCTGATCACTTTGACATTAGTTTGTGAATATCATGCTCATTTCCGAACACTCTATATTTATTGTGGCTCATGGCTTGCTGGAGATTTGAACGAGGCATTGTTGTTCATTTTTTGAACGTCTCCTTTCGTCTAATGAATCTTGGTGACAAAATTATCACTTTGAAAACTCTTTGTTCTTTTAACTTCTTTGTACTTGCTAAAAAGAGGGATATGGTGATCTTTTATAATCTGCATCCACAGAAAAATTATTAGTTTTGAATGAATTGATCTGTGTTGAATTCTCCATTTGTTTTCTCCTTGTCTTGCTATCTTTGATCGTTTGCTCTGATTCCCCACTTTTCGGTAGATATAAGACTAAAATATATTCATGCAAAATATTTGATGTATTAAAAGCTTTAAGAAAGATGAGTTTTTTGAAAAGCAATTTGGAAAGGGTCACTGCCAGATGTCATGTCACGCATAACTTAAGTGAACGTCCTTGATCCGAAGCTTTGAGCAGGCTTGATATCTTATTCACAAATTTTTTAAGGATTCTTGGGAAATTCTGACATAGCTAGAAAGTTTTGACTCTGAACTCTGATGGTGCTAGAGATTATTGAGGTTGACATTGACCTTCCAATAATGTCGGGGATCATTTGAGGTCAACGTTAAACTTTGAAGTTGAGTAAAACCTTCTGATGATATTAGATAAAAATTTTGAGGTTATCCTCAAAAATTTCTGTCCCAGTTAGATGTCTTGGTAAATATCAAACTAACAATAAGAGAACTATAGAATTTTTGAGATCCTATCAAAAATTCTGTCCCAGTTACTTTTTGATGCACTTCAGTCTTGTTTTCTTTTGTAAAAAGATCTTCCTTGAAATTTTTGAGTCCCTCTCAAAATTTTTGTCCCAGTTTCTATTATAAATAGAGAACTTATGGGAGATATGACCGAACCGTTATGGCGCCTATGTATCCCATTGAGGCAGGAATCAGGTTAAACGTAGTTCTCCTCTCGAAAGATAAATGAGAAATGAGAGATTTTGATACAAAAATGATCGAGGCCGACATAGGCCACCTACGTATCTCATTCTTGAGAATTCAGGTCAGACATAGTTCAAACTAAAAGAGATTTTGAAAATAAACAAGCATGGAAGCGATTACAAGAAAATGATGTAATTACAGGAAAAATACAAAAGGAAATTAAAACTATATTTTCTAAAGTAAAGTATTTAAAATGAATTTTCGCAATAAAGGAGGCTTTCATAAAGAAATAAACTTCGGCCATGGTCATAGATCAATTTGCCCTTTTCAAAATAATACGAAGAGAATTAAAGAGTAACAAGGTAAAAGTGACATAAAGGATGGGTATCCAGACTACCCCCGGTTTTTCAAAAAATAACATAAAATTCGTCTTTATCTATCAAGATGAGTGAGGAACCAAGAGCGGATTGCAGGTCCAATTAGGAACTTGCTCTTTAGGCTTGGCATCTCGTATGCCTGATATCTCGATTATCACAACATTACTGACTCCTTCTCCTAGACCAACATTATTGGTGGACTTTCGCACCGAAAATGACTGAGGCATATGAGGAAAAGGCTTTTCAAGATTGTCAGGTTTGACTGGGACTATTGACTTATCTGTATTCCAATCTTTCCCAACTTCAATCATGTTAATAGTCACCCCTCCATGATTAGACAGGGGGTTATTATTGACATTAGGACCGACAGTTTGGAGAATGACAACCTTTTGATCTATTAGGTCTTGAATTTTATGCTTCAAGTTGATGCAGTCCTCGGTGATATGCCCAGCACCTCCTGAATGATAAGAACAATAAAGATCTGGTCTGTAAAATTTGGAATTGACATTGATGTTCTCTGGGTCGATTGTTTGTATCATGCCAGCCGCTTTTAATCTCTCAAAAAGCTGTGTTCTGGTCTCAATCAAAGGAGTAAAGACTCGAGAGGATTTATTCTCAAGGTTTGGGTGAGAAAAGTTATAATTATTTTGCGGAGGTGGAGGTACTTGACGGTATTTCAGAGGATTTCAGTAAAAAGGTGCGGGAGTTTGAAAATTTAGGCGTTGCGCAGTTTGATAGTGCGGAGGTAGGTAATTAGGAGGCGGAGTTTGGTAACTCGGTTGGACGTAAAAAATTGGGTAGCGATTATTTGGAGATGGGGGGTAGATTTTGGAGGGTGAGGTTTTTCTAGAGCTAAAATAGGGTGATCTTCGTATCCTTCTATCGGGCGCATCAGAAATAAAGAACACATCTTTTTTCTTTTTGAACAAAACTGAGGAACTAGTTTGGATAGCCACACGGATAATCCTTCCGATCTTAAGACCATCTTCGATGGTCTCACCAATTTTGACTACCTCAGCAAATTTTGCTCCTACGAGCAACAACATCCTGTCATAGTACTCAGGCTCTTGATTGCGTACAAAGACTTCAATAATCTCTTTTTCAGTCATGGAAGGTCTCACTCTGGCAGCCTCTTTCCTCCAACGGTAGGCGTACTCTCGATAACTTTCAGTAAAGTTTTGTTTGATTTTCTCTAAAGAATAACGATCGGGAACGATTTCCATGTTGTAAGCAAATCTTTTGATGAAATCTTTAACCAAAGCATTCCAATTTGGCCACTGTTTCATCTCTTGAGAAGTAAACCATTCCAAGGCCTCTTCGCTTAAGCTTCGGCTAAAGAGTCGCATTAATAATGCCCCGTTCTTCCCAACTCCTACGAGTTGATCACAATATGCTCTCAAATGAGCCAAAGGATTCCCGGTTCCACCGAAAGTATCAAATTTAGGTACTTTAAACCCTTTCGGAAGGTCCAGATCTGGTTGGATACACAGATCTTCATAATTCAAACCAACAACATCTGGGGTATAGTGAAACTCCTTCATAGCTTTTACAATTTCCTCTTTCATGCTCTGCTTAGTTATTTCCTCTTTAGTTCTCCACTTCATTTCTTGTTCCTCATAGTGATCAAGTTCAAAACCATTGGTATAGGGCTCATTTGGGATTGGGATTTGGAAAGCTGCCTTTTGAGGCAAGGGAGGAATAATGGGAGGGTTTGGTGTATTTTGAGGGACTTGGTAATTTTGGGGGAATGTTTAACGGTTAGTATGCTGATTTTGATGATGGAGAAAGGTCTGTGGATTGTTAACATTTTGGTTTTGTGGGGGAGGACAGGCTTGAGGGTTGGTGTTTTGTGAGGGAGGAAAGCTTTGGGGATTGGTATTTTGAGGGTGAGGTGGTGCTTGGTAGGAAGCGGAAACATGATGGGGGTTGGAAGCAGTGAGGTCAACAATGAAGGCATTTTGCGCGGGGTTTAAGGATGGGTTTTGAACGTGTTCCGTACTTGAACTTGGAGAAGGAAAGTGAATTGGAGGTCTTCCATCGCCTGGAACAAGCATGTTGGCGGCTATAGCTAGGTTTGATAATTCTCGATTCTTTTGTATCTCAACTCTCATCTCGGTGATTTGTTGCACTAACTGTGCAATCAGCTCATTTTGTTCAGTGATGACAGGGTCTGTCACAACAATATCAGTCAACCCAGTGTCCTCATTATGTCCAGTTATTTTTTCTTTTCCTATTATCAAATTTCGATCAGAAAATGATTCTTTAGGCACTTTAGATCTTGTGAAGTATGGATGCTCGGCCAGATTATCAACACAGATCAATTCTAGATATCTGCACAGAAAATAACTCAAAAGGCAAACATGTCAGTCTGCATTCATAAGAGATAATGCAAAATATCATACCGAAAAAAGATAAACACATAAGAGTTGCTTTGTTTGAAGACAAGATAACCCACGAGTATTGAAAAAATGACAAAATAGACAGGAATTTGCCTATTGATTTTAGGATTTAGTGTATCAAGAAATATGACTTGTGTTGAATCAAGATCTTCTTGCTTTTATCGCGGTTGTATCTATACATCTACTGATGCAATATTGGAATTTTTTTGTAAAAAATGAAAGGAAAAAATAAGCTTTTAAAAGATAGTGGTCAAACCTTGAAAAACTGCCTACGTATCCCACAAATGAGATGTAGTTTGACTAGCTCCGACAAATCAATCATTTTTTAGAGGAGAGAGTAAGGTTTAGGACATGAAAGTGAATTTGAATTTTGTGGTGAAACCAAAGACTCTAAGAGCATTTCATCGCACTTTGTGGTGAGTTGATATTTGTGCTTTGGGGGATTTTAGAAAAGAGTGGGTTAGAGTGCCTTCAAGTAAGCAACACATTCATTCAAACATATAACAGATAAACAATTATTGTGTGTCCTAAACAGATATGTAACCCTTTTATGCCAATGATAGGCCTATCGATTTGAAGGATGTATAGCACCATTTGAAACATTTTATTGCCCCAAAACTTATATTTATACAAATATTATGAATAAATTGAATGGGGGGTACATAATGGGGAAAAAGAAATATAAATAATCAGTCCCACGCAGGGGTACAATCCTAACTAAGCCTTCGTGAAATAACTTTTGTTCTTGACTTCTTGACATCAACCTCTTTGGATAGAATAACAATTTTGTGAAGATCTTTTTAAGCTAATAAAATAAACTTCCAACCCCGTGGGACAATGTTTGTCAAATAGCGCATACAACCTTCAAATTTAAACACATAGGTATGATCGCCCATTTAGGCCGAGGGCTATTTTGGACTCAAAGTGGTCTTTCTAATGAGCCCAATACACCTTGGGTATTGGGTCATCTTAGGCAAATGCACTAAATCAGGGTTTTGGTTTTTCTCTATGCTAGGTTGACTAGGAGTGGTTTTTGCGAGACTGGTAACCCAAGCGGACAACTCAGGCTGGAACTTACAACAATCATTGGACGCATGGCGTATCAATACATTGTCGATCGTTCTGAAAAAGAGTTAAGTACAAAAAGCCCGGCTGCGGTTCCGCAAAATCGTTCTTTAATATACTATATATTCAATAGAAAGATGCCATGAAATGCAAATGACGATTTAATATAAAAACTAAACACGTAACGGTGCAATTAAGGAAAATAAGAATTACTAATTATTTCAAATAGTTAGTCAAATAAACAATCAAATCTAATGGTTAGAATCTAATTAATTCCCCAGCGGAGTCGCCATTTCTGTTATGTCAAAAAATGGACTAGAGTTTAAAATTAATTTCATCTTCATAAGAAAAAATTAATTTTAGTAAAAGAGGAGTTGCCACTTAATTATTTTAAAGAAATTAAGAAAACTTAATTTAAAAGACCCTAACAGATTTAAGTCTTAAAAATTTAGAGAAAAAGGGTACGAGGTTCATATTACTATTTTAAGAAGGTTTTAGCACTTAAAATAGCCACTAACATGCGGTTATCCAACGATTTAAAAATTATTTGACTAACTTTGAGAAATATTAATTTAAAAGGAAACGAAGACTTTGAAATTATTTTTTAGAAAAAAAATGATAAAACTTAAACATTTGATTATAATATACATGTATATATATATATAAAAAAGTAAAAGTTTATCAATGACTAAGTAAATGTAGAAAATCATTTTAAGAATAAATTAACATGAATTGGTTTATCCTTAGAGGAATTCAATTAAGCTAAATCAAACTAATCAACTTCTACGTTAGTATAAACAAACGTAAATAAATAAATAAATCATTACAACCCGAATTAAATATAAATGAATAAAGTATAAAAATTTGGTCCAACACTTAGTTTCTGTACGCCTGTACTAAGTTATTGGGCCATCTGCATTTTGGGACTTAAGCCCAATTTCATTATATATCGCAGCTGTATATACACTGTATTAAATTGTATATACACCATATACCACGTGTTTGTTTCCTGTAGATGTTGTATATCACTGTATATCATTGTATATCAGACTGTATATATATTGTATACAGTTTTTATTCCTTGTAGCTGCTGCATATTACTGTATATACACTATATATAGTGTTTTCCCCTATATCTACTATATATCACTCCATATATACTGTATATAACACTATATACAATGTTTTTCCCCTGCACATACTATATATCATTGCGTATACACTGTATACAACGTATATAACATTATTTCTTTACATCAAATTGTATACACACTGTATATCAGTGTATACGATACTATTTTCCGCTCGTATTTCGTGTATACAACCCAATATCACTATTCAAATCATGGATATTATCTTTTTTTCCATGTATCAATTTTCAGTCATTTGATCAAGATAATAGGAGACTCAAAACTCAACGATATGCAAGGATGAAGTCCAAAGATTGACTCGAATTGATATCACATGCATCAAAAATAAAATTACATAAGCATTTACTCATTTTAAACTAAATCAAGGAATATATCATGGTATTTTGAGTTATTAAATTGATGGACACCCTAGAAGTGACTAACAACATGCTAACTAGCTCAATTTTAAAGAAAGAATCAAATCAATTAGACCATGAAGGTTCTAACTAAATATATCTTAAGCATATTTTATTATCTATATTATGTTAAAATAAGATTTTGAAAACATGAAAACCTATATTGTCAAGGAAAACTACTTGAAAAAAATAATGAACAAAACTAAGTGTTTTTATTAGATAATCCTAACACATGCTAGCTAATTAATCCTAACACATTCTAACTATAAAGAATTTCTATCACTAATCTAGCTATTCTTAATACATGCTAACTAAAAAAAACAAGACTACAAATCAACTAACTATAAAACATGAAATAATATGAAATAATTAAATAAAATGAAGCTAAGAAAAGATTTTACCTTTTTCTGGGCAGCGAGACCGAAGACGACGAGCGGAAGACGACTTCACCACTATCAAGAGCTTGACGGGGCTCCAATCCACAAAAAGAAAAATTAAAAATTTAGACTCAAACCTTCGTGGGTTTGATGTTCTAAGAACACCGTTCTTAGCCTAAATTTTGATTTCAATCTCCTATTTTCCTTGAAGAAAAATATAGATTGAAAGCTAGAAATTTTCACAACTTTTAGGCTAGGGACAAGAGTCCAAAATCCTAATCAAGTTAAGAAAATTTCCAACTTTGGAGTGGTTAAAGAAAACCTCTTCCTTCTCCTTCTCTTAACAAGAATATGAGCCTTTATATAGGCTCCAAAAATCCCAAATCCCTCAAGGTTTTTCGATGTGGGAGAATAGGATTTTTTTTTTAGAAAAAACTAAAAAAATTCAAAAATGCAAAATATAATTAAACTAACCTAACTAACATTATTTAGTAAAAAAAATAAAATCTTTTTGAGATGATTTTTGAATAACTACATAAATAGTAATCCAAGTATAGTTATATAGAAATATGTATATTATACTAAAATTTATAAAAAGATAAAAATAGTTAAGAATAACATGAAAATATTTTATTTTTTATAAAAGCTAATTATTTCAAAATGTTTAAAATTTAAAAAAATTTGACAGCTAATTTGCGTTGTAGATGGTCAAAATTCGGTGTCAACAATTGTATTTAAAATGAGATGTCTAAATATCATTTATTAAATTAATAAGAATCATATCTCAATTGCTTTCTCTCTATTCATGTACTAATTTTATCCTTTTTGTTTATTGTATGAACTATTGTCTGAGTCCAATGTGGACTTTCTCTATTATTTGCATTTTGACGTTGAGCCACGAAGTATCATTTTTTTCGAGTCATCCTCTTCAAAAAATAAAATGTAAAGGAATGCTGATTTACACACTGCTGGAGCTGAAAATAGGCTATATATAGTGTATATATAGTCCGATATACATGAAAATAGTATTGTATACACTGATATACAGTGTATATACATCTACGATATACAGTTGAATTGGACCTAAGACCCCAAAAGCATGTGACCCAATAACTTAGTCCAAGCGTACAAAAACTAAATGCTGGGAGAAATTTTTATACTTTATTCATTTATATTTAATTCAGGTTGTAATAATTTATTTATTTATTTACGTTTATTTATACTTGCGTAGAAGTTAAATTAGTTTGGTTTAACTTAATTGAACTTCCCTAAAAGAGAAACTGTTTTTTCTGTTAATTTATTCCTTAAAAATAATTTCATTTAGGTGTTATCTTTTACTTAGACATTTCAACAAATATAATTGTCTTCCAAATTATCTGAAAGGTTTTTAAGTTGATGTTCTTTCAAATCAATTGAGTTTAAAGTGTCTTTCTCTAAAAAATTTTTCCCTAAATAGCTCAAGTTATTTTCCTTGTTTAATCAAAGTATTGATCGCCTTGAATTTAGTTAAAATACATTAGATCTACTACTTCTCTTTAAATATATTTAAAATTTATTTACTTAGTCATTTAATAGAGTATATTTTCTTGATAAATTATCTCAAGTATTTCAAGCTGATTTATTGCTCAAATAAATATATTTATCTTTATTACTTACAAGTGATTTTCCCAAAGTAAGTCAAATAATTTTTAAATAGTCGGATAATCGCACGTTAGCGGCTATTTTGAGTGCTAACACCTTCTCAAAGTGGAAATTTGAACTCTTACCCATTTTCTCTAATTTTTAAGACTTAAACTTGTTAAGGTCTTTTAAATTAAGTTTTCTTAATTTCTTTAAAAAATAAATGACGACTCTTCTTTTTTTTTTAAAAAAATAATTTTTCTCTAAAAGTTAAAATTAATTTTAAACCGTCTTTTTCCGACATAACATACACTTTAACAAAAAGCTATATGGCACCAACGTGAAACCCTAAAATCATGAGATCTCTTCAGTGGCAATGGTCACCATTACATCTGGTCAGCCCCCCACTGGGGCTAATCTAACAACCTTAGATGCAAACTCGGTTCCTAAACATAGTTTTTTAGCCACGTTACGCTCAAATAAATTAATAGCGAAGCTAATCCCAATGAAGCCGGTCCTATATCTACTTGGGGACCCCAGAGTCATATGGAGGAAGTGGAGCAAATGATTATCAAGGAGAACCTAGAATTTGCTATAGTCGAAAAGTTCTCATATGGATGGCCTAATATTCAAGATCTGAGGAGATTAATTTCTAAACAATGTGAACTGAAAAGGGACTGCAATATTGGTCTTTTAAGAAATAGGCATGTGTTAATGAGGGCTTCATGTTTGAAGGATTACGTGAACTTGTTATCAAAGCTTGTGCATTGCATTATGCACAAAGGATGGACATATCCAATGAGAACTCTTAAATGGGATCCAATGTTTGATCCGGAGGAGGAGGTGTCAAAAACAATTGCATGAATCTCTTTTTTAGTACTACCCCAAATTTCTTCATAAAAGAGGAGGTATTTTCACTAACAATAGCAGTGGGAAAATCACTACAAGTTGATATAGTGACAAGGAACCAAACAAGACCAATTTGTGTAAGAGTCAAGGTGGAGGTGGATTTACTTAGAGATTTCTCAAAGAGGATTAATGTTGGTCTTCTAATGGGGACATTGGCGAGAAGTGGATAAAAATTGAATATGACTATTTGCAAAAATACGATAAGAATTGCACAACACAAAGGCATAGTGAACAGAAGCGTTATGTCATTCATCCAGAGTTATACCCCAGAGACATGAAGGAGGGAGAAGAGGAAAAAGAGAAAAAAAAAGAATAAAAAAGAGGGAATTTCAACAAAAGATCGGCCCATGACAGAGGAGCACCATCTGAATAAAGAGAAAGAGGAGTTCAAAGAGTAGATAAATAGAAAGGGAGAGGGATGGAGATATTGGGAAAAGGTAAGGTGGAACAAGTATGGAATAAGAAAATTATGTAGCAAGAGAAAATAGGTATAAGTACTAGAAATATGTTTGGAGCTCTTGATAAAAATAAGGAAATGGGAGAGACTAAAGATGACCAACTGAGAGAGAACAAAAGTAGTGGGACAAAGAAATGGGTAAAGGAGACTTTTGAGGGGGAGGGGAGGATTATAAGGATACATGCAATGGATCAAAAAGAAGGAAACTGGGGAAACAACGGAGAAAGATAAAGAGAATGCAACTATTAACATATCTACTAAGGTGGAGAATAAGGAAAGGTGTAGTAAGGGAAGAATGAAGGAAACGCGAGAAGCAGCAACATGGAAATATATAAAAGAGGATATATACAACGAGAAAGAAATATCAATTAGAGGAGGGAGGATGATCCCAAAAGTAATAAAAAATGATGTAGAAAAGAGAATCAGATACCTCATTTAGAGAAAATCATAGAAGAAGAAAAACAAAAAGGAGAGAGAAGGAAGAACGTGAAGAAATTGAAGAGAATATAGTCCCAGCTTCAAAGGAGGGAGATTTATCACCAAGGAAAATAAATTTCTTGGAAAACGGAATTAAAAGGGGAAAAGTGTAACACCCCTCAAAATTTTTGGCTAAGATTTGAACATTTCTTCACGGGTGGGTAGACTCGAACTGGAGGACTGGTAATTCTACACATGAGTTAGGATTAATTCCTAAGTATTTGAAGTGTGTTAGATATGTTTAGGGGTCATAAGGGATCTCTAACACCAAGTCGAGTCCAAAGAACTCCAATTGATTAAGTTTTCGGACGAGTTAGTTTAAGGGTCAACTTCAAACGACCATATCTCCTATTATATAAAGAACTGGGTGGCCCACAACCTACCAAATTAAAGGTCTTTGAGTCTTCTTTCCAACGCCACCAAGATTGCAATTTTTGGAGTTTGGAGTCAAAGGTTATGGCCATTTTACTACGAACTAGCACTGCAGGAATATTCAGGCCTGGGCGAAATATAGGCTTGGCGCCCCAGTGGCGCGACGCGCCACTATAGCGCCAGAAAACAGCCTCAGTAGTTTGATCCTTGACGCGACGCGCCACTATTAGATGTGCAGGGTTTTAGGCCTATTTTGGCTTGGCGCTGCAGTGGCGCGACGCGCCACTATAGCGCCAACAAGACTTTTGCCCAATTTTTCAGATTTTTGAAGAGGGGCAACTTGGACTTTTTCCCTAATTATATATACCTATCCTTGGACGTTTTGGGACCATATTTTCAGTCCCTCTCTCTCTCTAAAAGCCCTAGGAGCTTCTCTCTTTCTCTCTTCTTCTTCTCCATTTCTAACAAGAAGGGTCCAAGAGCTTCAAGATTTGAGTTCTCCATTGAAGACCCAACACAAGGTTTTCTTCAAAGTCTTCAAACAAGGTATGTAAGGCTAACCTAAAATATGGATTTAGTTCTTCCATATGCCCATAAATGTGTTGAATAGGAGTTGTGAAAGAGTTGAACCTTCTAAGAAGGTTTCCTTGAAAGTTTTTCCTAAACTATAGAATGTTTTTAAGTACTATTAGTTGATTGATGTTTTTAATGATTTGAGTTACTAAATAGTTATCTTTCATATTATTGATTATAAATATAGCTTTGTATATAGATGTTGACGATATTGTTGAGTTGAGTTTTGTTGAGAGTATGGATTCATATTTCATTCACATGAACCCAAGATGAGATTTCTTTGGTCATAATTTGTCTTGAATTGAGGTGGATGGCTTCGTGTATATTTGTATTGATTGGAATAAAAAGAATGAATTAGATAGTTAAGAATGTCCTTTTGCTTCTATAAAATGAACATAGAACTAAAATAAGGATTTGGAGTAGATGTTTGATGATTGATGTGATGATGATACTTGACAATGATGTGATGATAATGTATGATAATGATGTGATGATAATATATGATGATGATGTGATGATGATGTTTTGATGATGATGTGAGTGATGACGTGAATGGTACTTATTTAATATGTGTAGAATAATTGATGTAGAGGTATATTGATGAGGATGTTATGTGATGAAGTGGATTGGAGCCTAATGTGATTATGTGATATGTGATTTACCTAATTTGATGTGGTTGGAGTCTTATGAGCATTTTGAAAATAAATGATTTTGAAACCATTTTTGCATAAACTATTTATACACTATTTTGAGTTTAAACAGTAATTATTTTCATCTATGATTTGAAAAGAGTTTAAGCATGAGTTGAGTTTGAGAAGTCTTTTAATTATTTTGAACACGAGTATTTTGAGTATAAGTGAGTTGAGTATTTTTACTTTAAAATGTCGATTTTCTTTTGAGATTGTATAGATTTTAAAGAGAAGAGTTTGATGATTTGAGATGAGTCGATTTGAAAGAAGGTCCAATGAGGCCAGATTTGATTGAGTTTTGAAAATAGTCCAATGACACTAAATGAGTTGATTTGAAAGAGTCCGATGAGACTGAATGAGCATTTTGAGTATTTTACTCATTTGATAGATATGAGCATATTGAGTCTTGGGAGGAGTATCGAGCACCGAATTGGGTAAGAGTATAGTCCATACTCGAACCAATAAACTACGTCGCCAAACGTAGGAGGGGATTGAACCATTAAAGTCGGATGCTTCCCCAAAAATGTTTTTCCTGACATTATAGGACTCGGTTGGATTGGATCCATGATTGGTTGATACGTTCATACCCTGGCAAGGTATGAACGGACGCAGCAACAACGTCGGCTTGTTGTACTATCACTCGCTCATATGGTGATGGTTGTCGGTTAGAGAAACTCCCAATTGAATGGATTGTGCTTGATATGATTGGTTTGATTGTGATTGTAGATGATTGAGTTGAATTGTAAGACATTGCATAACTTAATTTGCATATTTATTGAGTTGAGCCCTTTGAGTTGATTGTGAGTTGATTGCATCTGATTAGATGAATTGTGATTTGATAGTGTACGATTGAAATGGATTGGATTAGATGATAGGTTGATTGGGATGAATGGAAGGATATATGATTGGATTGGATCGGATCGTATATGACCGGGTTGAACCGATGGTATACGGTGGATTGAATCGGATAATATATGATTTGATTGAACTGTATCGTGTATGATTGGATTGGATTGTATGATGTGTGATTGGTCTTTGTCTAGAAATGTATTCTTACTTTAGACTTATGACGTCTTATGTGAGTCTCTCTTACCTTTCTGATTCGAGATAGTTGATCCAATGTTATTCTTCCTTGAGGTATGTTTTATTCTACCATATTACATACTCGTACATTCCACGTACTGACGTCCATTTGGACCTGCATCGTTTCATGATGCAGAGACAGGTTTAAGAGATCGTCAATAGGAGCACCATTGAGGATCTATACACACTCAGCGTATTATTGAGTCCTCCCCTACATTCGGAGGACACCGCTTATGTAATCTTGCATCGAGTTAGCCTTTTTCCATTTTTATTTGAGGTAGCCATGAACTTGTCATCGGCACCAATTAGATAGTAGTGATAGAGGCTTCATAGACTAGATAGTGATGAGTCGATTGAGTATTTTTATCCTTGAGTTATTCTTGTCAAACTACTTCTAAATGACAAATATTTTAGTTGATCTGTCGGCCCATGGCCTTTATTTTTTGAGTTGGATGGGTGATTTGAGTTGCCCACTAATTTATTCTTTATTTTTAAACTTTCCGCTGAATGAATGAATGAACGGATGTGTGATCAGGCTATGTGGTTCGCTTGGGAGCCAGAAATGGTTCCTGAGTGCCGGTTTCGTCTAGGGTACCCTCCCGGGGCGTGACAAACATGGTATCAGAGCACAGAGTTCAAGTGTCCTAGGGAGTTTATGAAGCCGTGTCTAGTAGAGTCTTGCTTATGGGTGTGTTGTGCACCACACTTATAATCAGGAGGCTATAGGACATTAAGAATTTGTTTCCCTTCTTTCATATTCTGAAATTCGTGCGATAGAGTTTAACTCTATAAATGTTCCCTTCTAATTCGTGCGTTGCTCAAATCCATTTGACTACCCCTCATACTCAAGGTAGTTGAAACGGTAGATATGAGGTTCTTGTTGATGAGTTAAGATAAAGTCTTGAGGAAGTGAAGAGACTACACAAGGCTTGAGAGGAGCCGATTATTGTGCTTAACTCTATTGATTTGTAAGGATGTACTCTCATTCGTATGGATCATGCGTTGAGTCAGAGCGAGATGTATCCTAGAATCTTATCCCTACATCTTGATTTGAATGTCACCTTCGAGGGGGAAGTTGTGTATCTAAGTGATAAGTGTCACCATCCGATGGAGTGTAATCCTAGGCATGGAGAGCTATGGTTGATAGGATGATTGTAGAGTTAGAAAGAGGGAGTTAGAGGAGTAGAACTGAAGTAGTAAGAATGGTGGTTGATTGGGGTGAGTAATGAGGTGTAATAAATGATTATGATAGTTCTAGTTTTAAGATTTTATTTAGTAGGCTTGACATGACGTATGCGAGAGATTAAGATATTAACTTGCGAGGAGTGTGTGTTATGAATGGAGGGGTTATGTGACCCTCAGAGGTAAATAGCGAATTGAGTCTAAGTCAAATGGTGAGAAGAGGCTTAAGAGGTGTATGTGAAACAGTATAGAGTTATATGAGGTTCTGAATTGTGAATTGCTCTAAGTGACTAGTTAGTATTCCTTAGTTGATGACTTTAAGCTAAGGGGGAGATGATAGGGTAATGAGCCAAAGTAGGTCTTGAGCTTTCGATAGTGGTGAGTTGACCAAGATGATAGTAGGCGGAGTTAAGTGAGAGTAGATGGGGAAGAGTGAGTTTTGTTGATTTTGATAGTTGTGTTGTACTTGTCTAGTTGGGGATAAATGTGAGGAGGAGGAGTGAGATGAGATCTTGTGATGAGCAATAGATAGGTAAGAGTATGTTAGTGTGTCTCCGGGAAAGAACTTATACAATAATGGAGGTAAAAGTGTTAAAGTAAGCTCGAGAACTCTTAGATATGAGTGAGGTAGTTAGAGTGATAATCTTGAGTGAACGGTTGTCACTGTGAGAGTGATGGTAGTAGGCTAATGATCACATTTGGGGGAATGATTGGAGGTACGTGAAGGGTGTTATGAGGCTTGGAAAGGAGGGAAAGTTTGGACATCGATATATTGACCTTATGAAATTGTGAAGAGGATTAGGAATGTCGCTCATGAGTTGGAGTTCGACGATTGACAATCTAGAGGTTGGAATGATTTGGTTGATGGAGTTTCGATGTTCTATTCGTGCCTAATGATAAGGGTGTTAAAGGAGAAGTCCCTACTCTTGACCTAAATCGATTTGTTATTCTGAGCGGGGGTAGTTGAATTGCCAAACTTCTCGATTGGTTGATTTGTTGATGTGATTGAGTCACGATTGTTGTTCATTCCTCGAGTCCATCTTTGCTTGATCTTCATTCGAGGACGAATGATCCCAAGGGGGAGATATTGTAACACCCCTCAAAATTTTTCGCTAAGATTTGAACATTTCTTCACGGGTGGGTAGACTCGAACTGGAGGACTGGTAATTCTACACATGAGTTAGGATTAATTCCTAAGTATTTGAAGTGTGTTAGATGTGTTTAGGGGTCATAAGGGATCTCTAACACCAAGTCGAGTCCAAAGAACTCCAATTGATTAAGTTTTCGGACGAGTTAGTTTAAGGGTCCACTTCAAACGACCATATCTCCTATTATATAAAGAACTGGGTGGCCCACAACCTACCAAATTAAAGGTCTTTGAGTCTTCTTTCCAACTCCACCAAGATTGCAATTTTTGGAGTTTGGAGTCAAAGGTTATGGCCATTTTACTACGAACTAGCACTGCAGGAATATTCAGGCCTGGGCGAAATATAGGCTTGGCGCCCCAGTGGCGCGACGCGCCACTATAGCGCCAGAAAACAGCCTCAGTAGTTTGATCCTTGGCGCGACGCGCCACTATTAGATGTGCAGGGTTTTAGGCCTATTTTGGCTTGGCGCTGCAGTGGCGCGACGCGCCACTATAGCGCCAACAAGACTTTTGCCCAATTTTTCAGATTTTTGAAGAGGGGCAACTTGGACTTTTTCCCTAATTATATATACCTATCCTTGGACGTTTTGGGACCATATTTTCAGTCCCTCTCTCTCTCTAAAAGCCCTAGGAGCTTCTCTCTTTCTCTCTTCTTCTTCTCCATTTCTAACAAGAAGGGTCCAAGAGCTTCAAGATTTGAGTTCTCCATTGAAGACCCAACACAAGGTTTTCTTCAAAGTCTTCAAACAAGGTATGTAAGGCTAACCTAAAATATGGATTTAGTTCTTCCATATGCCCATAAATGTGTTGAATAGGAGTTGTGAAAGAGTTGAACCTTCTAAGAAGGTTTCCTTGAAAGTTTTTCCTAAACTATAGAATGTTTTTAAGTACTATTAGTTGATTGATGTTTTTAATGATTTGAGTTACTAAATAGTTATCTTTCATATTATTGATTATAAATATAGCTTTGTATATAGATGTTGACGATATTGTTGAGTTGAGTTTTGTTGAGAGTATGGATTCATATTTCATTCACATGAACCCAAGATGAGATTTCTTTGGTCATAATTTGTCTTGAATTGAGGTGGATGGCTTCGTGTATATTTGTATTGATTGGAATAAAAAGAATGAATTAGATAGTTAAGAATGTCCTTTTGCTTCTATAAAATGAACATAGAACTAAAATAAGGATTTGGAGTAGATGTTTGATGATTGATGTGATGATGATACTTGACAATGATGTGATGATAATGTTTGATAATGATGTGATGATAATATATGATGATGATGTGATGATGATGTTTTGATGATGATGTGAGTGATGACGTGAATGGTACTTATTTAATATGTGTAGAATAATTGATGTAGAGGTATATTGATGAGGATGTTATGTGATGAAGTGGATTGGAGCCTAATGTGATTATGTGATATGTGATTTACCTAATTTGATGTGGTTGGAGTCTTATGAGCATTTTGAAAATAAATGATTTTGAAACCATTTTTGCATAAACTATTTATACACTATTTTGAGTTTAAACAGTAATTATTTTCATCTATGATTTGAAAAGAGTTTAAGCATGAGTTGAGTTTGAGAAGTCTTTTAATTATTTTGAACACGAGTATTTTGAGTATAAGTGAGTTGAGTATTTTTACTTTAAAATGTCGATTTTCTTTTGAGATTGTATAGATTTTAAAGAGAAGAGTTTGATGATTTGAGATGAGTCGATTTGAAAGAAGGTCCAATGAGGCCAGATTTGATTGAGTTTTGAAAAGAGTCCAATGACACTAAATGAGTTGATTTGAAAGAGTCCGATGAGACTGAATGAGCATTTTGAGTATTTTACTCATTTGATAGATATGAGCATATTGAGTCTTGGGAGGAGTATCGAGCACCGAATTGGGTAAGAGTATAGTCCATACTCGAACCAATAAACTACGTCGCCAAACGTAGGAGGGGATTGAACCATTAAAGTCGGATGCTTCCCCAAAAATGTTTTTCCTGACATTATAGGACTCGGTTGGATTGGATCCATGATTGGTTGATACGTTCATACCCTGGCAAGGTATGAACGGACGCAGCAACAACGTCGGCTTGTTGTACTATCACTCGCTCATATGGTGATGGTTGTCGGTTAGAGAAACTCCCAATTGAATGGATTGTGCTTGATATGATTGGTTTGATTGTGATTGTAGATGATTGAGTTGAATTGTAAGACATTGCATAACTTAATTTGCATATTTATTGAGTTGAGCCCTTTGAGTTGATTGTGAGTTGATTGCATCTGATTAGATGAATTGTGATTTGATAGTGTACGATTGAAATGGATTGGATTAGATGATAGGTTGATTGGGATGAATGGAAGGATATATGATTGGATTGGATCGGATCGTATATGACCGGGTTGAACCGATGGTATACGATTGGATTGAATCGGATAATATATGATTTGATTGAACTGTATCGTGTATGATTGGATTGGATTGTATGATGTGTGATTGGTCTTTGTCTAGAAATGTATTCTTACTTTAGACTTATGACGTCTTATGTGAGTCTCTCTTACCTTTCTGATTCGAGATAGTTGATCCAATGTTATTCTTCCTTGAGGTATGTTTTATTCTACCATATTACATACTCGTACATTCCACGTACTGACGTCCATTTGGACCTGCATCGTTTCATGATGCAGAGACAGGTTTAAGAGATCGTCAATAGGAGCACCATTGAGGATCTATACACACTCAGCGTATTATTGAGTCCTCCCCTACATTCGGAGGACACCGCTTATGTAATCTTGCATCGAGTTAGCCTTTTTCCATTTTTATTTGAGGTAGCCATGAACTTGTCATCGGCACCAATTAGATAGTAGTGATAGAGGCTTCATAGACTAGATAGTGATGAGTCGATTGAGTATTTTTATCCTTGAGTTATTCTTGTCAAACTACTTCTAAATGACAAATATTTTAGTTGATCTGTCGGCCCATGGCCTTTATTCTTTGAGTTGGATGGGTGATTTGAGTTGCCCACTAATTTATTCTTTATTTTTAAACTTTCCGCTGAATGAATGAATGAACGGATGTGTGATCAGGCTATGTGGTTCGCTTGGGAGCCAGAAATGGTTCCTGAGTGCCGGTTTCGTCTAGGGTACCCTCCCGGGGCGTGACAAACATGGTATCAGAGCACAGAGTTCAAGTGTCCTAGGGAGTTTATGAAGCCGTGTCTAGTAGAGTCTTGCTTATGGGTGTGTTGTGCACCACACTTATAATCAGGAGGCTATAGGACATTAAGAATTTGTTTCCCTTCTTTCATATTCTGAAATTCGTGCGATAGAGTTTAACTCTATAAATGTTCCCTTCTAATTCGTGCGTTGCTCAAATCCATTTGACTACCCCTCATACTCAAGGTAGTTGAAATGGTAGATATGAGGTTCTTGTTGATGAGTTAAGATAAAGTCTTGAGGAAGTGAAGAGACTACACAAGGCTTGAGAGGAGCCGATTATTGTGCTTAACTCTATTGATTTGTAAGGATGTACTCTCATTCGTATGGATCATGCGTTGAGTCAGAGCGAGATGTATCCTAGAATCTTATCCCTACATCTTGATTTGAATATCACCTTCGAGGGGGAAGTTGTGTATCTAAGTGATAAGTGTCACCATCCGATGGAGTGTAATCCTAGGCATGGAGAGCTATGGTTGATAGGATGATTGTAGAGTTAGAAAGAGGGAGTTAGAGGAGTAGAACTGAAGTAGTAAGAATGGTGGTTGATTGGGGTGAGTAATGAGGTGTAATAAATGATTATGATAGTTCTAGTTTTAAGATTTTATTTAGTAGGCTTGACATGACGTATGCGAGAGATTAAGATATTAACTTGCGAGGAGTGTGTGTTATGAATGGAGGGGTTATGTGACCCTCAGAGGTAAATAGCGAATTGAGTCTAAGTCATATGGTGAGAAGAGGCTTAAGAGGTGTATGTGAAACAGTATAGAGTTATATGAGGTTCTGAATTATGAATTGCTCTAAGTGACTAGTTAGTATTCCTTAGTTGATGACTTTAAGCTAAGGGGGAGATGATAGGGTAATGAGCCAAAGTAGGTCTTGAGCTTTCGATAGTGGTGAGTTGACCAAGATGATAGTAGGCGGAGTTAAGTGAGAGTAGATGGGGAAGAGTGAGTTTTGTTGATTTTGATAGTTGTGTTGTACTTGTCTAGTTGGGGATAAATGTGAGGAGGAGGAGCGAGATGAGATCTTGTGATGAGCAATAGATAGGTAAGAGTATGTTAGTGTGTCTCCGGGAAAGAACTTATACAATAATGGAGGTAAAAGTGTTAAAGTAAGCTCGAGAACTCTTAGATATGAGTGAGGTAGTTAGAGTGATAATCTTGAGTGAACGGTTGTCACTGTGAGAGTGATGGTAGTAGGCTAATGATCACATTTGGGGGAATGATTGGGAGGTACGTGAAGGGTGTTATGAGGCTTGGAAAGGAGGGAAAGTTTGGACATCGATATATTGACCTTATGAAATTGTGAAGAGGATTAGGAATGTCGCTCATGAGTTGGAGTTCGACGATTGACAATCTAGAGGTTGGAATGATTCGGTTGATGGAGTTTCGATGTTCTATTCGTGCCTAATGATAAGGGTGTTAAAGGAGAAGTCCCTACTCTTGACCTAAATCGATTTGTTATTCTGAGCGGGGGTAGTTGAATTGCCAAACTTCTCGATTGGTTGATTTGTTGATGTGATTGAGTCACGATTGTTGTTCATTCCTCGAGTCCATCTTTGCTTGATCTTCATTCGAGGACGAATGATCCCAAGGGGGAGATATTGTAACACCCCTCAAAATTTTTCGCTAAGATTTGAACATTTCTTCACGGGTGGGTAGACTCGAACTGGAGGACTGGTAATTCTACACATAAGTTAGGATTAATTCCTAAGTATTTGAAGTGTGTTAGATGTGTTTAGGGGTCATAAGGGATCTCTAACACCAAGTCGAGTACAAAGAACTCCAATTGATTAAGTTTTCGGACGAGTTAGTTTAAGGGTCCACTTCAAACGACCATATCTCCTATTATATAAAGAACTGGGTGGCCCACAACCTACCAAATTAAAGGTCTTTGAGTCTTCTTTCCAACTCCACCAAGATTGCAATTTTTGGAGTTTGGAGTCAAAGGTTATGGCCATTTTACTACGAACTAGCACTGCAGGAATATTCAGGCCTGGGCGAAATATAGGCTTGGCGCCCCAGTGGCGCGACGCGCCACTATAGCGCCAGAAAACAGCCTCAGTAGTTTGATCCTTGGCGCGACGCGCCACTATTAGATGTGCAGGGTTTTAGGCCTATTTTGGCTTGGCGCTGCAGTGGCGCGACGCGCCACTATAGCGCCAACAAGACTTTTGCCCAATTTTTCAGATTTTTGAAGAGGGGCAACTTGGACTTTTTCCCTAATTATATATACCTATCCTTGGACGTTTTGGGACCATATTTTCAGTCCCTCTCTCTCTCTAAAAGCCCTAGGAGCTTCTCTCTTTCTCTCTTCTTCTTCTCCATTTCTAACAAGAAGGGTCCAAGAGCTTCAAGATTTGAGTTCTCCATTGAAGACCCAACACAAGGTTTTCTTCAAAGTCTTCAAACAAGGTATGTAAGGCTAACCTAAAATATGGATTTAGTTCTTCCATATGCCCATAAATGTGTTGAATAGGAGTTGTGAAAGAGTTGAACCTTCTAAGAAGGTTTCCTTGAAAGTTTTTCCTAAACTATAGAATGTTTTTAAGTACTATTAGTTGATTGATGTTTTTAATGATTTGAGTTACTAAATAGTTATCTTTCATATTATTGATTATAAATATAGCTTTGTATATAGATGTTGACGATATTGTTGAGTTGAGTTTTGTTGAGAGTATGGATTCATATTTCATTCACATGAACCCAAGATGAGATTTCTTTGGTCATAATTTGTCTTGAATTGAGGTGGATGGCTTCGTGTATATTTGTATTGATTGGAATAAAAAGAATGAATTAGATAGTTAAGAATGTCCTTTTGCTTCTATAAAATGAACATAGAACTAAAATAAGGATTTGGAGTAGATGTTTGATGATTGATGTGATGATGATACTTGACAATGATGTGATGATAATGTTTGATAATGATGTGATGATAATATATGATGATGATGTGATGATGATGTTTTGATGATGATGTGAGTGATGACGTGAATGGTACTTATTTAATATGTGTAGAATAATTGATGTAGAGGTATATTGATGAGGATGTTATGTGATGAAGTGGATTGGAGCCTAATGTGATTATGTGATATGTGATTTACCTAATTTGATGTGGTTGGAGTCTTATGAGCATTTTGAAAATAAATGATTTTGAAACCATTTTTGCATAAACTATTTATACACTATTTTGAGTTTAAACAGTAATTATTTTCATCTATGATTTGAAAAGAGTTTAAGCATGAGTTGAGTTTGAGAAGTCTTTTAATTATTTTGAACACGAGTATTTTGAGTATAAGTGAGTTGAGTATTTTTACTTTAAAATGTCGATTTTCTTTTGAGATTGTATAGATTTTAAAGAGAAGAGTTTGATGATTTGAGATGAGTCGATTTGAAAGAAGGTCCAATGAGGCCAGATTTGATTGAGTTTTGAAAAGAGTCCAATGACACTAAATGAGTTGATTTGAAAGAGTCCGATGAGACTGAATGAGCATTTTGAGTATTTTACTCATTTGATAGATATGAGCATATTGAGTCTTGGGAGGAGTATCGAGCACCGAATTGGGTAAGAGTATAGTCCATACTCGAACCAATAAACTACGTCGCCAAACGTAGGAGGGGATTGAACCATTAAAGTCGGATGCTTCCCCAAAAATGTTTTTCCTGACATTATAGGACTCGGTTGGATTGGATCCATGATTGGTTGATACGTTCATACCCTGGCAAGGTATGAACGGACGCGGCAACAACGTCGGCTTGTTGTACTATCACTCGCTCATATGGTGATGGTTGTCGGTTAGAGAAACTCCCAATTGAATGGATTGTGCTTGATATGATTGGTTTGATTGTGATTGTAGATGATTGAGTTGAATTGTAAGACATTGCATAACTTAATTTGCATATTTATTGAGTTGAGCCCTTTGAGTTGATTGTGAGTTGATTGCATTTGATTAGATGAATTGTGATTTGATAGTGTACGATTGAAATGGATTGGATTAGATGATAGGTTGATTGGGATGAATGGAAGGATATATGATTGGATTGGATCGGATCGTATATGACCGGGTTGAACCGATGGTATACGATTGGATTGAATCGGATAATATATGATTTGATTGAACTGTATCGTGTATGATTGGATTGGATTGTATGATGTGTGATTGGTCTTTGTCTAGAAATGTATTCTTACTTTAGACTTATGACGTCTTATGTGAGTCTCTCTTACCTTTCTGATTCGAGATAGTTGATCCAATGTTATTCTTCCTTGAGGTATGTTTTATTCTACCATATTACATACTCGTACATTCCACGTACTGACGTCCATTTGGACCTGCATCGTTTCATGATGCAGAGACAGGTTTAAGAGATCGTCAATAGGAGCACCATTGAGGATCTATACACACTCAGCGTATTATTGAGTCCTCCCCTACATTCGGAGGACACCGCTTATGTAATCTTGCATCGAGTTAGCCTTTTTCCATTTTTATTTGAGGTAGCCATGAACTTGTCATCGGCACCAATTAGATAGTAGTGATAGAGGCTTCATAGACTAGATAGTGATGAGTCGATTGAGTATTTTTATCCTTGAGTTATTCTTGTCAAACTACTTCTAAATGACAAATATTTTAGTTGATCTGTCGGCCCATGGCCTTTATTCTTTGAGTTGGATGGGTGATTTGAGTTGCCCACTAATTTATTCTTTATTTTTAAACTTTCCGCTGAATGAATGAATGAACGGATGTGTGATCAGGCTATGTGGTTCGCTTGGGAGCCAGAAATGGTTCCTGAGTGTCGGTTTCGTCTAGGGTACCCTCCCGGGGCGTGACAAACATGGTATCAGAGCACAGAGTTCAAGTGTCCTAGGGAGTTTATGAAGCCGTGTCTAGTAGAGTCTTGCTTATGGGTGTGTTGTGCACCACACTTATAATCAGGAGGCTATAGGACATTAAGAATTTGTTTCCCTTCTTTCATATTCTGAAATTCGTGCGATAGAGTTTAACTCTATAAATGTTCCCTTCTAATTCGTGCGTTGCTCAAATCCATTTGACTACCCCTCATACTCAAGGTAGTTGAAATGGTAGATATGAGGTTCTTGTTGATGAGTTAAGATAAAGTCTTGAGGAAGTGAAGAGACTACACAAGGCTTGAGAGGAGCCGATTATTGTGCTTAACTCTATTGATTTGTAAGGATGTACTCTCATTCGTATGGATCATGCGTTGAGTCAGAGCGAGATGTATCCTAGAATCTTATCCCTACATCTTGATTTGAATGTCACCTTCGAGGGGGAAGTTGTGTATCTAAGTGATAAGTGTCACCATCCGATGGAGTGTAATCCTAGGCATGGAGAGCTATGGTTGATAGGATGATTGTAGAGTTAGAAAGAGGGAGTTAGAGGAGTAGAACTGAAGTAGTAAGAATGGTGGTTGATTGGGGTGAGTAATGAGGTGTAATAAATGATTATGATAGTTCTAGTTTTAAGATTTTATTTAGTAGGCTTGACATGACGTATGCGAGAGATTAAGATATTAACTTGCGAGGAGTGTGTGTTATGAATGGAGGGGTTATGTGACCCTCAGAGGTAAATAGCGAATTGAGTCTAAGTCAAATGGTGAGAAGAGGCTTAAGAGGTGTATGTGAAACAGTATAGAGTTATATGAGGTTCTGAATTGTGAATTGCTCTAAGTGACTAGTTAGTATTCCTTAGTTGATGACTTTAAGCTAAGGGGGAGATGATAGGGTAA
The DNA here is from genome assembly GCF_947179165.1 of Solanum dulcamara. Classification (NCBI taxonomy): domain Eukaryota; kingdom Viridiplantae; phylum Streptophyta; class Magnoliopsida; order Solanales; family Solanaceae; genus Solanum; species Solanum dulcamara. The sequence continues at coordinate 26,004,059 of NC_077237.1, read as the reverse complement.
TGAGCCAAAGTAGGTCTTGAGCTTTCGATAGTGGTGAGTTGACCAAGATGATAGTAGGCGGAGTTAAGTGAGAGTAGATGGGGAAGAGTGAGTTTTGTTGATTTTGATAGTTGTGTTGTACTTGTCTAGTTGGGGATAAATGTGAGGAGGAGGAGTGAGATGAGATCTTGTGATGAGCAATAGATAGGTAAGAGTATGTTAGTGTGTCTCCGGGAAAGAACTTATACAATAATGGAGGTAAAAGTGTTAAAGTAAGCTCGAGAACTCTTAGATATGAGTGAGGTAGTTAGAGTGATAATCTTGAGTGAACGGTTGTCACTGTGAGAGTGATGGTAGTAGGCTAATGATCACATTTGGGGGAATGATTGGAGGTACGTGAAGGGTGTTATGAGGCTTGGAAAGGAGGGAAAGTTTGGACATCGATATATTGACCTTATGAAATTGTGAAGAGGATTAGGAATGTCGCTCATGAGTTGGAGTTCGACGATTGACAATCTAGAGGTTGGAATGATTCGGTTGATGGAGTTTCGATGTTCTATTCGTGCCTAATGATAAGGGTGTTAAAGGAGAATTCCCTACTCTTGACCTAAATCGATTTGTTATTCTGAGCGGGGGTAGTTGAATTGCCAAACTTCTCGATTGGTTGATTTGTTGATGTGATTGAGTCACGATTGTTGTTCATTCCTCGAGTCCATCTTTGCTTGATCTTCATTCGAGGACGAATGATCCCAAGGGGGAGATATTGTAACACCCCTCAAAATTTTTCGCTAAGATTTGAACATTTCTTCACGGGTGGGTAGACTCGAACTGGAGGACTGGTAATTCTACACATGAGTTAGGATTAATTCCTAAGTATTTGAAGTGTGTTAGATGTGTTTAGGGGTCATAAGGGATCTCTAACACCAAGTCGAGTCCAAAGAACTCCAATTGATTAAGTTTTCGGACGAGTTAGTTTAAGGGTCAACTTCAAACGACCATATCTCCTATTATATAAAGAACTGGGTGGCCCACAACCTACCAAATTAAAGGTCTTTGAGTCTTCTTTCCAACGCCACCAAGATTGCAATTTTTGGAGTTTGGAGTCAAAAGTTATGGCCATTTTACTACGAACTAGCACTGCAGGAATATTCAGGCCTGGGCGAAATATAGGCTTGGCGCCCCAGTGGCGCGACGCGCCACTATAGTGCCAGAAAACAGCCTCAGTAGTTTGATCCTTGGCGCGACGCGCCACTATTAGATGTGCAGGGTTTTAGGCCTATTTTGGCTTGGCGCTGCAGTGGCGCGACGCGCCACTATAGCGCCAACAAGACTTTTGCCCAATTTTTCAGATTTTTGAAGAGGGGCAACTTGGACTTTTTCCCTAATTATATATACCTATCCTTGGACATTTTGGGACCATATTTTCAGTCCCTCTCTCTCTCTAAAAGCCCTAGGAGCTTCTCTCTTTCTCTCTTCTTCTTCTCCATTTCTAACAAGAAGGGTCCAAGAGCTTCAAGATTTGAGTTCTCCATTGAAGACCCAACACAAGGTTTTCTTCAAAGTCTTCAAACAAGGTATGTAAGGCTAACCTAAAATATGGATTTAGTTCTTCCATATGCCCATAAATGTGTTGAATAGGAGTTGTGAAAGAGTTGAACCTTCTAAGAAGGTTTCCTTGAAAGTTTTTCCTAAACTATAGAATGTTTTTAAGTACTATTAGTTGATTGATGTTTTTAATGATTTGAGTTACTAAATAATTATCTTTCATATTATTGATTATAAATATAGCTCTGTATATAGATGTTGACGATATTGTTGAGTTGACTTTTGTTGAGAGTATGGATTCATATTTCATTCACATGAACCCAAGATGAGATTTCTTTGGTCATAATTTGTCTTGAATTGAGGTGGATGGCTTCGTGTATATTTGTATTGATTGGAATAAAAAGAATGAATTAGATAGTTAAGAATGTCCTTTTGCTTCTATAAAATGAACATAGAACTAAAATAAGGATTTGGAGTAGATGTTTGATGATTGATGTGATGATGATACTTGACAATGATGTGATGATAATGTTTGATAATGATGTGATGATAATATATGATGATGATGTGATGATGATGTTTTGATGATGATGTGAGTGATGACGTGAATGGTACTTATTTAATATGTGTAGAATAATTGATGTAGAGGTATATTGATGAGGATGTTATGTGATGAAGTGGATTGGAGCCTAATGTGATTATGTGATATGTGATTTACCTAATTTGATGTGGTTGGAGTCTTATGAGCATTTTGAAAATAAATGATTTTGAAACCATTTTTGCATAAACTATTTATACACTATTTTGAGTTTAAACAGTAATTATTTTCATCTATGATTTGAAAAGAGTTTAAGCATGAGTTGAGTTTGAGAAGTCTTTTAATTATTTTGAACACGAGTATTTTGAGTATAAGTGAGTTGAGTATTTTTACTTTAAAATGTCGATTTTCTTTTGAGATTGTATAGATTTTAAAGAGAAGAGTTTGATGATTTGAGATGAGTCGATTTGAAAGAAGGTCCAATGAGGCCAGATTTGATTGAGTTTTGAAAAGAGTCCAATGACACTAAATGAGTTGATTTGAAAGAGTCCGATGAGACTGAATGAGCATTTTGAGTATTTTACTCATTTGATAGATATGAGCATATTGAGTCTTGGGAGGAGTATCGAGCACCGAATTGGGTAAGAGTATAGTCCATACTCGAACCAATAAACTACGTCGCCAAACGTAGGAGGGGATTGAACCATTAAAGTCGGATGCTTCCCCAAAAATGTTTTTCCTGACATTATAGGACTCGGTTGGATTGGATCCATGATTGGTTGATACGTTCATACCCTGGCAAGGTATGAACGGACGCGGCAACAACGTCGGCTTGTTGTACTATCACTCGCTCATATGGTGATGGTTGTCGGTTAGAGAAACTCCCAATTGAATGGATTGTGCTTGATATGATTGGTTTGATTGTGATTGTAGATGATTGAGTTGAATTGTAAGACATTGCATAACTTAATTTGCATATTTATTGAGTTGAGCCCTTTGAGTTGATTGTGAGTTGATTGCATTTGATTAGATGAATTGTGATTTGATAGTGTACGATTGAAATGGATTGGATTAGATGATAGGTTGATTGGGATGAATGGAAGGATATATGATTGGATTGGATCGGATCGTATATGATCGGGTTGAACCGATGGTATACGATTGGATTGAATCGGATAATATATGATTTGATTGAACTGTATCGTGTATGATTGGATTGGATTGTATGATGTGTGATTGGTCTTTGTCTAGAAATGTATTCTTACTTTAGACTTATGACGTCTTATGTGAGTCTCTCTTACCTTTCTGATTCGAGATAGTTGATCCAATGTTATTCTTCCTTGAGGTATGTTTTATTCTACCATATTACATACTCGTACATTCCACGTACTGACGTCCATTTGGACCTGCATCGTTTCATGATGCAGAGACAGGTTTAAGAGATCGTCAATAGGAGCACCATTGAGGATCTATACACACTCAGCGTATTATTGAGTCCTCCCCTACATTCGGAGGACACCGCTTATGTAATCTTGCATCGAGTTAGCCTTTTTCCATTTTTATTTGAGGTAGCCATGAACTTGTCATCGGCACCAATTAGATAGTAGTGATAGAGGCTTCATAGACTAGATAGTGATGAGTCGATTGAGTATTTTTATCCTTGAGTTATTCTTGTCAAACTACTTCTAAATGACAAATATTTTAGTTGATCTGTCGGCCCATGGCCTTTATTCTTTGAGTTGGATGGGTGATTTGAGTTGCCCACTAATTTATTCTTTATTTTTAAACTTTCCGCTGAATGAATGAATGAACGGATGTGTGATCAGGCTATGTGGTTCGCTTGGGAGCCAGAAATGGTTCCTGAGTGCCGGTTTCGTCTAGGGTACCCTCCCGGGGCGTGACAAAAAGCAGGACAACCTTCATTACCATTGCAAGTAAAAACAAGTAGCAGGGACAGGTTAGGCGGTGTTTTTCAATGATTGAGGAAGTCATTTTCTGGAATCTTAGGTCAGTTAAATCTCAAAAGATTTTTGAGAGATTAATAGACCTATATAAGAGGCATAAGTTTTCACAACCCGATTTCTCAGGTCATGATGACACCTACTATAACTCTCTAGTAGGCAAGCCAATCCATAAACCCAAAATGACAAGTAATGTATTTGAGGGCAGAAACTAATCATGAATAGAAAATTCTAACATAGACAGAATAAATAAGTGGAAATAAAATCAAAACCCGATATATACAACTAAATATCCCTCCCAGAATCTGAAGGTCACAAGTACAAAGCTACTACAAAATAAAAGATGAGTACAAGTCTAAAAAGTGGACCAAAATATATATATAACAACTGGCTAGTCTTAAAAGGAAAAAGACGAGTCATCCATAATGAAAGAGATAGAAATTATCCCAAAATGTCAAGTGCTCACCCTAATCTCCAAAGTGACTGCAACAAGCTCGATCTATCCACGATGATAGTTGGTGCTCAGTCCTGCATCATAAAATAGATAGAGTGTAGTATCAGTACCAAGACAATATGTACCCATTAGGCATCATAGGCCGACTGAGCAGAAAAGTTAAAAACAATAAGAAAAAGAAGAATAAGTCTAACTAGGAATCATAATAAGCATCAAAAGTGAAAAGGGAACTATCTAAGAGAACTACAGCTAACTACACTTAACTGGGCCCCCATAAGCCCAACCGGGATACTTGTGCGCAAGTTAAATAAAAACTCGAATGAACCCCATCAGCCTATTGAGTACATAGAATAGCTACGACTATCCAGGGCTAGGAACTAAGAATCTGTGATGCCAAGAACCGAAGAACCATGTCATCTCTGAACCAAGAATCTCCAAGAATTGATGAACTAGGAATGTTCTAAGGGTTGAGGCTGGGACAGGACCTATTTGCTCAACCAAATGTTCAATATGGCCAAGGCCAGGACTGGGTACCCGAATGATCGCCATAATACATCAGTACAGTCAAGGCCAGGGGCTGGGTACCCGGATGCTCACTATACTAGCAGGTCGACAGAGGTTGGGGTTGGGTACTTGAATGCTCCCCGATTGAATTTCAGAACGGAGATCAGGGTGGGGCACCCAGATGCTCACAAATAATTTATCCCACGGTGTCGAATATTCTCTTAATTAATTGGATACTAATAGTTCTGAGAATTTCCTTCCTAATAAATTAACTCATATAACGCCAAAGATTGAACCGGAGCTGAAACTGAATGCTCACAAAGTCTAGTATCACCGATGTATCTCGAAAGTCACAGTCATGCCAAGTTATGGATGAGGGTATTCTTAAGATCAAGGTTACCGCCTAGCTAAGGCCAAACTACCAAGCACTAGCCCGCTACACCATTCTACAAGGATCTAAGCCTGCCAAAGCGACGCCGGGGCAACTAAAGCAAGTTTACAACCTATACTAAGGCCAACATGCTTCACAATATCAACAACATTATCATTCAACTCCTCTTATAGTACTAACAAATAACATAAGGGATCACCTGCTTCCAATTATGCGAAAGATCCAATACAAGCCTTAAACCTGATTTCTAACCCCTAAGATATAAAAACAAGCTACCCACCCCTATTCCAACAATTTCAACATGCTTTCACACATTCTATCTCAATCTAAGAAAAGGAAAGTCGTATCCTACTTGTAGACGGAACACGCGCACTCTAAATTATTGTGCATGAGCTTTTTCTTTTTGAATGGCCTTAGAATGCTGCCACGCTGTCAAAAATAGAATCACAACATCATTACGGTCATTTAGACACTTATTTTATAATTTTCAAAGACAGACCAATTTCGGGGTCTAAAATGAGAAATTTGGGACCCGTATGTGGAGTTTCAAAATTGACCATAAAAATAGGTTCTAAACAGCACCCCAACCTCAAGGATCAATTTACAACATAATGCGGGGTTGAAAAAATAATACAAATCGATCATGCAACGTAAATCCTGCAATTCGAGCTAAACAAATGAACATGACAGCATCTTAAATCAGAGATTTCTCAAAAACGAAGCTCTCCCGACCAAAACAAATTAACCACAATTTTTCTTGCGAAAAACCCCACAACTTAGTCTTAAAAATCACTAAAATCGGAGCTAAAATGGCCAATATACAATCTTCCAAAATTACACATAATTTCAATTTGGAAATGACTAAAGGCAGCAACTAGTTTCGTAAATTTACCTCACATGAAGCCTCCCCTCAAGATTCCGAGCTCACCAATGGATTTTCCATGAAATTCTCTTGAATTTAAACCATTAAATCACCAAATTTGGTTGAGAAAAGAAGGATAAATCGAGGCTTGAAGACAAGAATTATGGTTGAGTTTTGTCCTTGGTCTTGGCCTTCGCGAACGCGGCCTAAGTGGCCCGCAACCGCAGAGGTCAGGAAGCTTGGCCTTCGTGAATGCGGGGGAAAAACACACATACCTCCACGAATGCGGAGATCAATTTCTTGGACCTCTGCGAACGCGTCCAAGGTCCCGCGATTGCGAAGAACAATTTAGGATACACCAAATATTAGCTGAAGAGCTGATTTTTCTCAAGTTCAAAAATTCCGACAGGGTGCTCAGAATTCGTTCGAAATATCATGCGTGCAAACGAAATTTGCTACCCTACCAAATTCAATATTCCAAAATCAATAGTGCAGTCAAAATTTCCATATAAGGTCATTACGACTGAAAGTGGGTCCCACACCCAAGGGCCATTTTGAGCCAAATTTCAGGACAAGCCTCGGGATTAGACCAAAAGCCTCGAGAAGCGAACGAAGGGTCATTCTAGACCAAACTCGACATTTTGAAGCTAACCACGCTGTTAGAATTTTCATTCGAGTGCATTTTCCAAGAATGTTGACCAAAGTCAACCATGGCCCAAATTTTAAAGACAAAAGTGCCAAATGGCCTCAAACTAGTATCGATTGCCTCAATACTCATGCCGACCATGCCACTACCCTAATTTGGCTATTCCATAACTGATGGAACAATCGAAATTCTGTTTTGAGGTCATTTTCCTGAAGTTATGCTCGAAGTCAACTTTTCAAGTTATAAAAGCTTCAAAATAGGGAAACAGGTCTAAAACCCAAATGAATGATCAAGCGACCGAGCTACCGGCGCCAGCAGATCACAAATGACTTGGGGTCTCTATAGTAATATTCTAAATGGTGAAATAGAAGCAGTACTAGAAAAATGACCTGGAGGGTCATTACAATATCCACTACTAAAAGAACTTTCCTCTACAAAAGTAAGAATAGGGATATACTTGGAGGCTCAAATAAACTAGGGAACTGCTCCGACATCTCCTGCTCATTCTCTCAGGTAGCTACCTCGATCGGATGGTGGTGCCATTGGAATTTAACCATAGGGATGGACCTAGAGCGAAGCTGGCGAACATCTCTGGCCATAACAATAACCATCTCCTTAACAAAAGTCAAGAGCTCATCCAACTCAATAGAATCGTACTGAAGTATATGGAACTCATCTGGGATGTACCGGCATAGTATATAAATATGGAAAATAGGGTGTATAACTGAAAATGTTGGAGGCAAATTCAACTCATAAGAAACCGCTCCAACTCTCCTCAAAATATCAAAAGGCCCGATATACCTGGGGCTACGCTTACCTCGCTTGTCGAATCTCATCACACTCTTCAAGGGCGACACCCGTAAGAATACCTGATTTCCAACCTCAAAGCGCAAGGGTCGATGCCTACGATTAGCATAAGTTTGGTGCCTACTCTAAGCTGTCCTCAGCCTATCCTGAATAATCGGGATCCTGGCTATGGCATCCTGAAGTAAATTAGTACTGTACGGTCCAGTCTTAGAAGACAAAAACCAACCAACCGAAGTTCGACAATGCCTACTATATAAGGCCTCTAACAGGGCCATCTGAATACTAAAGTGGTATCTGTTGCAGTACGCAAACTCCACCATTGGCAAGTACTGCACCCAATGACCCTCAAACTATAATACACAAGCTCGGAACATATCCTCCAAAACCTGAATAGTACTGGCCATCGGTTTGTGGATGAAATGCCATGCTAAGATCAACCTGGGTGCCCAACTCTCTCTAAAAGGCTCTCCAAGAACTGGAAGTAAACAGAGACCCTCTATCTAATATAATAGATACCAGTACCCTATGAAGATGGACTACTTCCTGAATATAAACCCGAGCTAGACGCTCTACACTAAGAGTAGACTGCACTAGCAGGAAATGTGTTGACTTGGTCAATAAATCAATAATGAACCAAATATCATCATTATCTCTGGGTGTCTGAGCTAATCCCATCAGAAAATCTATGTTATCCGCTCCCATTTCCACTCGGGAATGGGTAATCTCTGAAACACTCCACCAGGCTACTGATGCTCGGCCTTAACCTACTAGCAACTCAAATAACGGGATACATACTTAGCTATATCTCTCATCATGCTGCACCACCAATAATGTTTCCTCAATTCCTGATATATCTTCGCAGTGCCCGTATGAATAGAGTACCTGAAATTGTGGGCCTCGCAAAGGATCAACTAGATAAAGTCTCCAACTCTGGGAACACAAAGGCGACCATCAAACTGTAGTACCCCATCTAAATCCATAGAAGGTTGTCCACCCTTGCCTCATAATACAACTCTCGAAGCTCTACCAATGCTCCATCCTCAAACTGTCAGCCATGAATCTGATCTAATAGAGATGACCGAGCTTTCATAAAAGTCAAAATTAATCCAAAATTTGAGATGTCCAACCTGACTATCCTATTAGCCAAAGACTGGATGTCCAAGGCTAGGGGTATCTCCACAACAAGCAAGTACGCTAAATTACCCATACTCCCTATCTTTTGACTCAAGGCATCTGCTACTATATTCGCCTTGATCGAGTGGTAGAGTATAGAGATATCATAATCTGCTAATAGCTCAATCCAGTGCCACTGTCTAGAATTAAGGTCCCTTTGACTCATAATGTAATGTAGGATGCGGTGATCTGTATATATCTCACAATGGACCCCATATAAGTAGTGCCTCTACATCTTGACTTCGAACACTACTGCCACCAACTCCAAGTCATTAGTGGGATAGTTGCACTCGTATGCTCTTAACTGTCTGGAAGCATAAACAATAACTCGGCTCTGTTACATCATAACACACCCAAGACCTACACCAGAAGCATTATAATATACTAAAACACTATCTCTATCAACTAGAAGAGTCAGAATATGAGCGGTGGTAAGCAACTCCTTAAGCTTTCAAAAGCTCATCTCATACTCCTCGGACCACACAAAAGGAGCATCCTGATGGGTCAAATGGGTCAATGGGGCTGCAATGGTGGAGAAATCCTTGATGAAGCACCTATAATAGCCAACTAATCCGACGAAGCTCTAAATCTCTATAACAAACATGGGTCTACCCCAACCACGAATAGCCTCAATCTTTGCTGGATCTACCATGATACCCTCCTTGGACACCATGTGTCCTAAAATTGCCACAGACTCCAACCAAAACTCACAGTTTGAGAATTAAGCATAAAGCTACTGATCTCTTAATGTCTGGAGCATAATTCTCAAATGTTGCGTGTGCTCCTCTCTACTCTGCGAGCATACTAGAATATCATCGATGCATACAATCATGAAGGTGTAAATATAAGGCCTGAATACTTGATTCATAAGGTCCATAAAAAACTGCGGGGGCATTGGTAAGCCCAAAAGACATCACAAGAAACTCGTAATAGCCATAACGAGTACATAAAGAAGTCTTAGGAATATCGACAATTTTAATTCGCAATTGGTGGTAGCAGAAACTCAAGTCAATCTTAGAAAACATGGAGGCACCCTGAAGCTGGTCAAGCAAATCATCAATATGAGGTATAAGGTAATGATTTTTAATCGTCACCTTGTTCAGCTCCCTGTGATCAACATACATCTGCATAGTCCCACCCTTCTTCTTAACAAATAGGATGGGTTCACCCCATAGCAACACACTCAGGCAAATAAACCCTTACCTAGGACATCCTCAAGATGCACACTAAGCTCTTTGAGCTCTGCGGGGGCCATACAGTAAGATGGTATATAAATAGGCTTAGTGCTCGGCTCCAAATCTATAGCAAAGTTAATATCTCTCTCTAGGGGTAGGCCAAGTAGGTCAGTAGGGAAGACATCAATAAACTCCCAAACCACAGAAACCGAATCAACCAAAGGGGCCTTGCTGGACATATCATAAACTTATGCTAAGTACACCAAACACACGGATGCAACTAGCCATCGAGATCGCATAAAAGATATGATCCTAGTTGGTGAGCGACTATAAGTACCCCACTAAAAAATCAGGGGAATGCTAGGAATGGCTAATGTAATGGTCTTGGCATAACAGTCCCAAACCACATGGTGCAGGGATAGCCAATCCATGCCTGGAATAACATCGAAATCTAGCATATCAAGTAAAATAAGATCTGCCTGGGTCTCATGCCTCTAAATAGTCACCGTACAAGATCTAAAACCCTGATCCACTACTAAAGAATCCCATACTAGGGTCAAAACATGCAAGGATAACTCAAGTGACTCATAAACAATACCCAGATGGGGATAAAAATATATAGACACATAAGAATATGTGGAACCTATATCAAATAAAGCTGAAGCAGCCTGCTGTCATATAAGGATAGTACCTGTGATGACATTATCTAATACATCGGCCTCTACTCTTACTGAACAGCATAGAAATGGCCCTATCAGCCTATCCCATGTTTACCCGGCCTGCCACTCGGGGAACCTCCCCAAATACTTTGCTGGCCATCACTATGACCCTGACCTCAATCTCCACCTCTGGGTAGAGGTGGTACTACTACTAATGATCTAGCCCAGCTGGGGCACTCTCTAGCCCAGTGCTCTAATAAGACACAATCAAAGTATTCTGAAGACGAGCGGCCTGTGATGACTCATCTGTGGTAGGAAGGAATAAGACCTAATCCCCTTAAGGTTTACCTTGCGGTGGGATCCCTCAAACGGGGCTGACTACCCTCAGCTACTGGCAGGGCGGCCTGAACCGGTCAACTGGACTGACCCTGTTGGTACCTGTCATGCTGAAACTACCGGTGGGGCCTATCATAACTATTATGGCCCCTAGACTGGGACCCACTATAGTTGTCCTTATGCCTGAGCCTTTTATCGCTGCCTCTTTGGGCCTGGCGGTGAATAATCTCGATGGTGCGGGCATGGTCTACCACATCTAGAAAAGAGCAGCCCGCAGAGACCAAATGCTTAGTCCCCAACCTCATGTAGGGCCTCAATCCGCACATAAAATATTATACCTGCTCCTCCTCCGTGGGTATAATCATAGTAGCATGCCGAGATAGCTGGTGAAATCTGGCCTCACATCGGCGATCATCATCTGACCTACTCCAACCAAGTAAATTGATCCTAGAGTCGGTCCCGAATGTTTCTAGGGTTGTAATAAGCCAAAAAGGCCTCTAAGAACTGAGCCCATGATAGCGGCGATGACCCAACTGGCGTGGTCTGTAAGTAAGATCTCCACCACAACCTAGCTTACCCACGGAACTGGTGAGCGATGAAGTCGGTGCCTGTGGACTCTACAAGACCAAAAAAGTGGAGCTATTTTTGGCATGTGGTTAGAAAATCCATGGTATCCTCGCCAATGACTCCAGAAAATATAGGGGGTAACAGCCTCTAAAAGACCCCTAATATCTTCTACTCCTGTAAATATATAACACCCTTCAAAACTGTTGGCAGGGGTGTAACAACTATTGGAGGTGGCTGAACCTCAGGTAATGGCAGTGTTGGAGGATCCCATGTTGCTGGTGTATCTGTTGTTGGAGCTGAGGCCTGTGGTATAACCTCGATAGCTGTGAGGAGCTTAGAAATTGCTGCCTGTAATACTGGCGTTATAAGTGGTGCAGCTGGAGGCTGAGCTACTGGTAGTGGCCCCTCCGGCTGAGGAGGAATAGGGGCATCCTAGTGCTCTTCTACATGCTCAGGAGCTATATCTGGATCAGGAACTAGTGCTTCTCTCCTTCCTATGCCATGGGGCTAGCCTCTAGGCCTTCCAGGCCCTAGTGAATCATCGCCACCGGTGGTACTGCGCGTACGAACCATCCCTACAAAAGAGTGGAACAAATGAGATTTTAAGAAACTAATAAGACACAAAACTACACGAAATGATACACATAGAGAACGTTCCTAGTGACATCTTGTAGCCTCTCGAAGATAAGTTACGGACATCTCCACACCCATCTATGAGACTTTACTAGATGTTAGCTCTATACAAGTGAGACCAACGCACCTTGGGATCTAATACCAATATGTCACTATCTAATTTCTGAGGTCATGATGACATCTACTATAACCCACCAGTAGGAAGACAACCCATAAATCTAAAACGACAAGTAATAGGTTTAAGGGCAGAAACTAATCATGAATAGAAAATTCTAACATAGACAAAATAAATAAGTGGTAACAAAACCAAAACCTTAAATATACAACTAAAGATCCTTTCCAAAACTTAGAGGTAACAAGTATAGAGCTACTACAAAATAAAATATGAGTACAAGTCCCAAAAGTGGACCAAAAATATATACAACAACTACCTAATCTCAAAAGGCAAAAGACGTGCCATCCATACTAAGGGAGACAGAAATAATCCCAAAATGTCAGGTGCTCACTCTAATCTCCGAAGCTGACTGCAATAGGCTCAATAGGCGGTAGCTGGTGCTCGGTCTTATATCATGAAAATAGATGCATAGTGTAGTATGAGTACCAAGACAATAGATACCCAGTAGGCATCATAGGCCGACTGACCAGAAAAGGTAAAAGTAATAAGAAATAAGAAAAAGAGGATTAAAGCCTAACTAGGAATCATAATAATCATCTAAAGTGAAAATGGAACTATCTAAGAGAACTACAACTACACCCAACTAGCCCCCCATAAGTCCAGCCAGGACACTCGTGCGCAAGTTAAATTAAAACCCAAATGAACCCCTATAAGCCCATCGAGTACACAGAATAGCTACAACTATCCAGGGCTAGGAACCAAGAATCTATGATGCTAAGAACCTAAGAAGCATGTCATCTCAAAACCAAGAATCTCCATGAATTGATAAACCAGTAATGTTCTAGGGGTCGAGGTTGGGACTGGGACCTAGATGCTCACCTGAATGTTCAATGTGGCCAAGGCTGGGATTGGTTACCCCGATACTCACAATAATACATTAGTACGGTCGAGGACGGGTCTAGGTACCAGGATGATTGTCATACTAGTAGGTCGGCAGCGGCTAGGGCTGGGTACCCAAATGCTCCCAGATGGAATTTTAGAACAAAGGTCGGGAATGAGTACCCGGATGCTCACAGATAATTTATCCTATGGTGCTAAATATTTTCCTTTTCAATTGGATGCTAATAGTTCCCGAGAATTTCCTTCCTAGTGAATAAACTATTATGCTGCCAAAGCTTGAACTAGAGCCAAACTGAATGCTCACAAAGTCTAATATCTCCGACGTACCTCAAAGGTCATAGTCATGCTGAGTTATTGATAAGGGTATTTTTAAGAGCAATGTTACCGTCTAGCTATGGCCAAACTACCAGGCACTAGCCCGCTATATCATTCTACAAGAATCTAAGCCCGGCAGAGCGACACCGAGGCAACTAAGGCAAGTTTTCAACCTATACTAATGCCAACATGCTTCACAATATCAACAACATAGTCATTCAACTCCTCTTACAGTATTAACAAATAATAGAAGGGATCACCTGCTTCCAATTACCTAAAAGACCCAATACAAGCCTAAAACATGATTTCTAACCCCTAAGATATAAAAATAAGCTACCCACCCTTGTTCCAACAATTTTAACATGCTTTCATATATTCTAGCTCCATCTAAAGAGAAAAAAGTCGTAGCCAACCTGTAGCCTGAACACGCGCGCTCCAAATCATTTTGCTGGAGCTTTTCTTTTTCGAACGGCCTCAGAATGCTTCCACTCTATCAAAAATAGAATCACAATATCATTATGGTCGTTTAGACACTGATTTTATAATTTTGGAGATAGACTAATTTTGGGGTCTAAAATGGAAAATATGGGACCCGCATCCAAAATTTTGGAATTGATCCTAAAAATAGATTCTAAACAGCACCCCAAGCTCAAGGATCAATTTACAACACAATGCGGGATTGGAAAAATAATACGAATCAATCATGCAATGGAAATCCTACAATTCGAGCTAAAAGAATGAACATGGCAACATCTTAAATAAGTGATTTCTCAAAAACGAAGCTCTCTCGATCAAAAAAAATTACACCATGAATTTCCTTGCAAAAAACCCACAACTTAGTCTAAAAAATTACTAAATACGGAGCTAAAATGGCCAATATACAATCTTCTAAAATTAAACACAATTTCAATTCAAAAATGACTAAAGGAGGCAACTAGTTTCATAAATTTACCTCACATGAATCCTCCCCTCAAGATTTTGAGCTCATCAAAGGATTCCCCATGAAATTATCTTGAATTTAGACCTTTAAATTGCCAAATTTGGTTGAGAAAAGAAGGAGAAATTGAGTCTTGGAGATAAGAATTATGGCTAAGTTTCATCCTTGGTCTTTTATGAAAAGAAAAGGGTCTTGGACTTCACGAACGCAAACAAAGTGGCCTGTGACTGCGGAGGTCAGGAAGCTTGAACTTCGCAAACTCGGCCAGAGGCCCACTAATGCGGTGGCAAAATACACACCTCTGCGAACGTGGCCCAAGCCGCACGAACACAGATGTCAATTTGCTGGACCTCTTGGAATGAATCCAGGGTCCCGCAATCGCACAGAACAATTTAGGCTGCACCATATAACACCTGAAAAGATGATTTTTCTTAAGTTCAAATATTCCGATGGGGTGCTCAAAATTCATTCAAAATATCGTGCCTGCAAATGAGATATGCTACCCAATCAAATTTGATGTTTTAGACTCAATGGTGCATTCAAAATTTTTATACAAAGTTATTACGAATGAAAGTGGGTCCTACATCTACGGGTTATTTTGAGACAAATTCTACAATGGGCCTCGAAAATAGATCAGAAGCCTCGAGAAGTGAATGAAGGGTCATTTTAGGCCAAACTCGATATTTCAAAGCTAACTACGCTATCAGAATTTTCATTCGAGCACATTTTCAAATAATATTAACCAAATTCAATCATATGCCAAATTTCAAGGGCAAAAGCACCAAATGGCGTCAAACTCATACCGATTACCTTGATACTTGTGCCGACCATGCTATTAGCCTAATTTGGTCAATTCAGAGCTGATGAAACTATCATAATTCTGTTATGAGGTCATTTTTCTAAAGTTATGACTAAAGTCAACTTTTCAAGTTATAAAAGCTTCAAAATAAGAAAATGAGTCTAAAACCCAAATGAATGACCGAGCGATCAATCTACCGGCACCAACAGGTCATATAGGAATGCTCTAAATGATGAAATAGAAGAAGTAATAGGAAAATGACCTGGAGGATCATTACATAACTACAATTTTATAGTTCTAATGGAACCTTTTCAAGGCCCACTAAAGTTAGATCATTATAAAAGGAAACTAGGAATGCATAATGCTTATAGCAATTGCTCCAATAAAATATGAGTTTTCTGGGAGTAATAATAGAGTGGAGAGGTGTTTAGGAATAATGCAAAACACTTATATTTGAGGTTTAGAAATAATAGCAGGGAGTTCTTTATAACATCAATCTATGCTAAATTTGATGCACTTGAGCGACTAGAATTATGGGAGGAACTGGAAGGCATAGCTGAGGAGTATAACATCCCTTGGTTAGTTGGTGGAGATTTCAATGTGATTATGAATGCGAAAGAAAAATAAGGGGGTTTGTATTTCACTCAACATCAAGCTTTGTATTTTATTCAATGTATTAACAATTGTGCACTTTTAAAGCTAAAGTTTTTTGGGAGTAAATTCACATGGTGTTATGGAAGAATAGAAGAGGAATGTAGCTTTAAAAGATTGGATAGAGTGTTTGAAAATCAAGAGTTTTTTAAATATTTTTCCCTCAAGTGAAGTCATTCATCAGGTGAGACAAGGATTGGAACATGCCCCTGTATATGTGATGTGCTGTACTGAGGAAGAGCCAATTGTGAGACCTTTTAGGTTTCTAAATTTTTGGATGAAACACCCAAATTTTAAGAAGGTCATAAAAGAAAATTGGAGCTTAGATTTTGTGGATGTCCATTCTATGAGTATCAGAAAAAGATCAAAAAAGTAAAAGGGGCATTAGCAAAGTGGAGTAAGGAAACCTTTGGAATATTTTCCAAAGGATTGCTACTTTGGAGGATGGAATGAAAGTGAAGGAGATACAATTAGAAATGAATGTTACTCCTGAAAAAAGGGCTACATTGAAAAAAATCAGAGATGGAGCTAAAATATTTCCTTCATATGGAGGAGGAGGAATTCGAAAAATAGAAGGAAGGTATTTCAAGATATGGATAGGAATACGAGGTTTTTCCATAATTATGTGAAAGAGAGAAGAAAGAAGCTAAAGCTTATAGAAATCCAAATAACTCAGGGGGATCTGATAAATACTAGTGAAAATATTGGGACAGAAGTAGTGTCGTTCTTTAATAAGCAATTTAAAGAAGACAACAGCCAAGAAGAAGAAGAAATGATGAGATTTAATATCGAAGCTAATCACTCCATATTATAATGAAGAGTAAACATATTACCAAGCATGGAGAAAATGAGAAAGGTGGTTTTTGAACTAAATAGAGATAGTGCAAGTGGTCCTGATGGTTTTTCACGCATGTTTTTCCAAAGTTGTTGGGAAACTATAGGGATAGACATCTTCAAAATAGTCGGGGATTTATTTTGTGCGAAGGTGATACCTAGATTTGTTACTCACACCAACTTGGTATTACTGCCTAAGAAGGAACATGTGAAGGCTCTAACTGACCTTAGGTCTGTCAATTTGTGTATTTTTGTTAGCAAGATAATTTTGGGAGTGCTACATGATATAATAGCCAATATATTAACTATCATTATATCATCGAATCATACGGAATTCATTAAAGGAAGAAGTATCATAGAGAATGTGCTTCTAGCTAGGAGATCATAAGAGATTTAAACTTGAAGAAGAAGTATCATAATGTGGTAGATAAGTTGGACATGGCGAAAGCATTCGATATAGTTTCTTGGGTCTTTCTGACAAAAGTATTAAGGAGATTTGTCTTTGCAGAAACTATCATTGACATAGCCAGGTTATTATCTAATAATTGGTATTTAGTGTTAGTGAATGGGAAGGCTTTAAATTTTTCAAATTATCTAGATGGATAAAGCAAGGGATCTTTTATCACCTATATTGTTCATCATAGCAGTAGAAGTGTTGGCAAGGGGACATAAGAGTCTACACGAAGAGAATGAATTTAAGGGATGTGGAATGCCAAAATGGAGTCCTCAGATCAATCATCTGTCATACCCAGATGAAACAACTATATTTTGTTCACGAGAGATGAATCAATATGGATGATGATGAGGGTTTTAAGGAACTATGGAAAGGTATCAGGGCAGATGATTAATTTAAACAAAAGCTTCTTTTATTTACATAATAACACTCCTTTCATTATTGGGATCAAATTAAGGAGAGTGACTGAAATCAAATAGAGGTCTTTTCCATTTTTATACCTGGGTGTTCGGTTTTCTATGGAAGAAGGAAAAAGGAACATTATGATGATTTGGTTAAAAAGCTACGAAAGAGAATTATGTTATGGCATAAAAAATAGTTGTCCTATGGGGGATAAGTATATTTTGATAGAAAATATATTATAGTCAATGCCTATTTATTTGCTTTTTGCTATAAACCCTCCAAAGAAGACTATTGAGCAACTGCACCAAATATTTGCTGGTGTTTTTTTTTGGAGCAAGACAGAAGGGGGAAAAGGAAAATATTGGATTTCTTGGAAGGACTTTTGTTTTACAAAAGATGAGGGGGTAATAGGGGTCATATCTTACATGAGGTCACTAAAGATATTTTTGGAAAGCTATGGTGGAATTTCTTCCATATCTTTATGGAGCTCTTTTATATGGATTAAATATTGCAAGAAGTAACACCCCATAATGACAAATGGCAAAGGGGGTTCCCATGCTTGGAAGAAAATATTAGAAGTAAGGAAAAAGGTTGAACATGATATATTGTGGAAATTAAAGGAAGGAGGTGTAAGTTTCTAGTATGATAACTGGACCAAACAAGGAGCTTTATTCTATACAAAAAATCAAGGAGTGGGAGAAGATGAGATAGAAGTTATAAGGAGTGGGGAATGGAATGAACAGAAGATAAGAGGACTTATATATTAAGAAATGATTTATTTCATTGTAGAACATATTAACCACAAACATGAGAAATGTGACATAATAGAAGATAATCTTAAAAGAATGAGAATAAGTTTGTCTTCTAGGTGCTATTGTTGTGAAAACCATGAGCAGGAAATTATGTATCATTTTTTATAGCTCCCATAGCCAAAATCTATGAAAGAAGTTTGCTTATTGTGCATGTATAAATATAAAATAAGGCCTACAACACACAATCACAAGATGGTGGGAAGCTTCAACCAACCTAAATTTGAAGGATGTGTTCCAAGCAATCTCGACTATTTTGATGTGGGAACTATGGAAAAGAAGAAATGTAAGAAGATATGAGAAGGAAGTAGCTTCAAAAAGCTCATGCAACAATGCCAAGATAGTGTTTTGAATCTTATTAAAACATTATATCCATAGATTAACATTGCTAAGGAGTGGGAAGGAATACTAGATGTGTTAAAGAAGAACAAATCAAAACTCCACTACCATGTAGTTATATGGAGAAAACCAAAAAGAGGATGGGTGAAATGTAATATGGATGGAGCAAGTAAAGGCCACTCAGGGGAAATCTCTTATAGTTTTTGTATAAGGGACAATCATGGAGTCCTAGTATATGAAGAAGCACATAAGATATGACAAGCACAATTATGGAGGCAAAAATCAGAGAGATACTTAGAGCAATACAATTTTGTGAGAATAATAGCATCACAAATGTTATTGTGGAAACAAATTCATAAGCCCTCACAAAAGTCATTATTAGGGCTTGGAAAATTCCATGGCAATACATAGAGGAGATAGAATAGATATAGAGGCTAATGGGATCAATACATGCAATCATAAATCATGGTTTCAGAGAAGCAAATTAACTTGCAGATAAGATGGAAAATGAGGCATACATGTTGCAAGACAAAGTGTAGTGGCTAAACGTTAAGCAACTATTAGTGGAATGCAGGAGAATTCTAAACATAATTAAAGCAAATATACCAACTTTGAGGATCAAAACAAGAAAGATAGAAGTTCAGCAAAAACATAATTACAAAGAGATATCACACACAGGCTGCACAGGCACCACAACTATGTTATATACAAATATTTTTTCCCACCATAGGGCAAGCATAACTGGGGCTACTAAGCTGCCTAGCCTAGATTATGTCAGCTTAGAAAAAGTTCTTCCGGCAAAAAGCGAGGTCCTTGGAGTCAAATGGGAAATTTTAGCTTAATGCACGATGGGAGATCTACAAAGCAAGAGACTAGGAGCATATTAGTATTTCCACTATTGCTTCAGCCGTAAAGAACAAAATTAGAAAGGAGAAAGGAGAATCAAAGAAGAATTGAAGGAGGTTTGATACTTATGGTGTGCTCCGAGATCGAACATAAGACGAGGATCCTCTATTGAAACCATAATGGTAGCCATTTCATCCACCAGAGTAAACCCATAAGAAAAAGGAAAGAAATATTATAGGCAAAAAAGAGGAATGGAAAATGAACAAAAAGAAGTAAAATACCACATTTGTGAGCTGAGAAGGAAGAATGGCAACAGTACAAAGAGGAAGATATTGATGATCCATAGCTTGAGGAAATGGAAAGTTGGATTGGAGAAATCTCCCTTCTACGACATTAGAGAAAAATAGGAGGAACACACTAGGGAAACCCTATTTGTTAGGGAGGTATTTAATAAGATTTGGCCAGTCCATTTTATGGACTGGGCCAAATGCTTTAGATATTTTATTTTGTGATCGTTGGGACAATTATGTACATAGTTTTTATTCAATAAAATAACTCCAAGATCATACATTTAAGCAAACAATAGATTTTGAAAATTCTTATAGTTTTAACATCCATGGATTTCTCTTGCAAAAACTTTCAAAGGGCGATACTTGAGACATTACGAAATCACAAATTACTTCACCATCTTAACATCTCATGCATGTCTTCGACTGGAAGAAACCAAAGGCCCTTGGAAATTTTATTCAACTTTAATTCTTAGACATTTGAATTAACCAGTTGAGTGAGATAATTCCAGATGAGCTCATGAGACTCACATTCTTATTTTCTTATTTCTCTTCTCAATCATCATAATATTATTTTAAGCTTTTGGTATTTATTTGATTTTGTTATAAGAAGGCATTGGAAAGATACGAAGAAGTCAAATGGTTTGATAATAAAAAGTTATAAAAAGAAATTCTTCTTTAGCTCTCTTTTATATCTCTTTTCCTTTTTCTTTGTATGTTTGATAATAGAAGTTATACTCATTGCTTGCTAGTTTTGTTAAGCAATGAACATATGAGGTATATAATTATACACTTAATTATTTTTGTATCCATCAAGTCACACTCATAACAACCCCTACTAAAAGCAAACCTGCTGAGATGACTCGGCTGACCCAACTGACCACCACAATCTGAATACCCAGAATGCGAACCCCAAGAAGTCTGACCTGAATCCTAGATGCCCTGACAACTAGTACCTACAAATCCACCATCTGTAATCTCTAGGGATTACTGAACCATCCTACTAGGTTGAAACTGCTACGGGTAGACTCTATCCGCAAAACTTCTACCTTTGAGACCCGCTAAAACCACCCTGATGGCGGATCCACTTATCGCTGCCTTTATAGGTCTCACGATGTGTGCTTATTCTCAACAACCTGAAGGAATGAACAAATGGATGCTACCATATGCTCTGTAACCAATCGGAGGATTAAAACAAACCCTATGACAAATCTGCAAACCTTTTTGTGTTCTATCAACAGAATTATAGTTGCATATTTGGCTAGCTCGTGAAATCATGTCTCATACTCAAAAACTAACATATAACCCTACAACATATTAGAAAATTCATCTAGTAACCTTTCCCTCAATCTATGAGGTACATACGTCTCAAAGAAAGCCTCAAAGAACTGAGTCCAAGTTATCAAAGGTGGCCTAGCTGGTATATAATTAAGAAAGGACCTCCACTGCTGTGTTGCTAACCTTTCCATTTTTAAAGTAGTTTAATAAACACCATGCCATTTAATCAATCCAATGTTATGAAAACTCTCTTTGCAACTCACAAGAAACTCATGGACATCCTCGCACGAAACAGTCGAGAACAAGGGAGGACCCAACCTGATGAACCAACCCAATATCTTTTGCTCCTCAGAATACATAATCGATCTAGTTACCATAGAAGAAACTAGTATGGATAATTGCAAAACCACTAAGCGAGGAGAAGCAACAACAAGCTAAGCTCTTGGTACTTGAATATAATGACTCTAAAGGTCATTTTTTAAACTTCCTAAAAAATTATCATTTTACCCCTTTCAATAGTTGCTATGCGTCATGTTTAATCTGTATATGAGTTTAGATTTGAAATTGAATCAAAAAGTTGAGATTTTTTGAAGATTCAGAGTTATGAAGGCTTTTAAGTTGGAATATATGACTTTAATCAATATTTGGAGTTTTGAGTCTCAAAATAGAATTACATCAATTCAATCAGCTCCCAAAAATGACTTTTGGGTCAGTAGGACTATTGGCTCAGGTTCTGAGGTATTTACATGAGTTCTAGAAGAGTCTGTGTTTTAAAAATTGAAAGCATAAGATAGTTAACCAAAGTCAACATTTGGTGATAGCAAGTTTCGGAATGGAATTCCAAGAGTTCTGTTAGCTCTGTATTTGATCTAGATATACTATTAATTTGGGTCCCAAGGATTTTGGTTTGATTTTGAGTCATTGAATGAGATGCAGAAAAAATTAAGGCTAAAATTTAACTTTAGTTAACATTTGAGGTTGGCAAAGTTATTTTTATGTTTTAATGATTCCACTAGGTCTAAATAATGATATTTGGTCTAGTTGAAGGTTTGGTTTAGTTCTCAAAACTTTTGGATGAGTTTCATGTTATTAGTTAGAAATTTGGAGTTTTTTAAGTTAAAGCCGACTTTGGTCAATATCGGGTTAAGGTGACCTTGTTTGAATGTATTGATGATTTCATTGAGTCCTAAATATCATTTCAAGCTAGAAAAATATTTGATTTGTGTTCGGGAGATTTCAGATGAGTTTTGGGTGAGTTTTTAAGATTTTTTGATGCTTTGGCTCTATTTTAGAAAATTGTATCAACTAAAAGGTTTATTATTAATTCTAAAAATCAAAAAATTATTCCAAAACTTCTTAAAGTTTGAGAATGAATTATAGGAATGATCGGCAAAGTTTGGTATATTTTTTCAAGCTGAGATTGGACTTTTATCATAAAATATAAAATAATTATTTATCGAGCAAAAAAAATATTTGACTGGCCAAACGAGTACGAAATTGAGTTTTGATTTAAAGGGTAGGTACGTATCATTGTTTAAGACTTATAAAATTTTTTGGAACATTTCACTATCATATGAGGATGTGCGGGCTTTTTGTGAAATCAAAGTTGTTGATTTTATGGTGTAAATTCTATTGTGTGGGCATTTCAAACTTCAAATTCTGTTTATTTGTTATTTTGAGCATACTAGGAGTTCTAGAGCTGAAGGATTCTTAAGGCATTCTTCTCAATTTTAATATAGAGGTTAGTATCTTATCCCCATTTTGGCATTCTCTCATTATTTCTTCATGGTTTTCTTTCCTTATCCGTAAATTTCTTGGAGAAAATAGGGAATGTATCATTTTTGACTCATTTTTTGAGGAAACATTTATATTTAGGATTCACATGTTTTGGGTAAACTAATTTTAGCATAAACTTATTGATTTATCAATTATTTCTATCATATTAACCTCATATAAGCTTGAAAATTTGGGGTTTATTCGGTAAAACTAAAGTTTGATAAATTAAGGATTTCAAGGTCGATTTTAACTCCGTTATTTTATGAAATTTCATATTTAAAGTTTCCTTAGCACGTGTAAGATATTTTTCAAGAAATATTTCAGATTTGAGTATTTTGGGATTTGTCACGATCCGAACTCGGGTGAAATGCGCTCGGATAAAAATTCCATCAACACTGTTAGCTTTGGAAGGCTGAGTTTTTGGTCTAAAACAACCTTTGGTTCAATTCTCGAGGTGCTCAAAAAATGAGTTTTTGGCCTTTTTGGTGTTTTATAAGCTTTTTTAAAAAACTGTTGACTAGGGTCAACATTTTGACTCTGGAATAGGTAGTCGTTGGGTCAAACCACCAGGCCTTTGATGTTCGAACTTCACCTGCTGACAGTTCAAGCTCCTAGCCACAAAGGCTGAAATATACCTCTTCATCCCACACCATCAATAATGTTGTCGAAGGTCACGATAAATCTTTGTCGCCATAGGATGAATGGAATATCTAGAGCAATGGGCCTCTTCAAGAATCAACCTAACTAAATCTCAAATTTTAGGAACATAGATATGGCCCTCATTCCTCAAAATGCCCTACAGATCCAAGGTCACCTTCCTAGCCTCTCCACTAAGAATCTGATATGCCGAAACTTACACTTCAAGTAAGAAGTATAAAGTAGTCATTATCAAATATAGAACCCAATTAGGCCGGGGTTGAACCCATAGGAAATGTGAAGGAAATAAGTCTACTAGCACTTAACTCAGTTGTAGTCAATATTTTCAAATAATAAACATGAATAAAGTAAATAGGAGGGATTTGTTGATTTAATAAGTAAAAGTTCACAAAAATAGCATAAAAACTTAAGGTTGTTAACAATATAAGATGGTAACTAGGATTGTGTTCCTCATGACATATAACTCAGTAGTCCTTAGGTATTGGTGATATCGTATCGGTATATTGCATGCAAAATCTAGAAATTTATGTACATTTAAATGCCTCCCAGCCCTATTAAATATATTTCACTCATCTCCTCCCGGTCTCAGAGTGTATTGCCAACTAACCCTTGCTTGAGGCTCAAGTTCTTAGATGAAGGTTGTGCTTCGAATCTCTATTGTAGTTATCTTTCCCTAATCACTACCCCTTTTCCAAGCAAGTAAAGAATACAAGCGAGTTTTAATACGTGCACTCGTTAAAAGGAAAACAAGACGAAGATAACAACAATGCAATGCTAAACACTTACCAATAATTACCTATATGTTTGCCTACTTTATTAGTATACCATGGTTCTTACAACCCTAGTTATAGGCTTTAGCTACTCATAGTTGCAAGGAATGAATCAAGAATTAATGTTGAATTCATGAAATAATACTTAAGTTTATAGAAAAGCAAACCTCGAATCACAAGATGAATTACGAATCAAAAACGAACAAAGGATTGAATTTCATTTGTATCTTGAAAAGTCACCAAAGTATGCTCTCACAATGTTCACAATTTGTCAAAACTAAGAATACAATATGTAAAATTCAAAATAAAATAGATTTGGGTATTTATAGAAGTACAAAACCTACTCCTTAACCAACTAGAAAAACTTAAGTTGGCAGAGTTCACGCCACTTCATCACGGTTCGTACTAGAATTTACGCCCCGTGGTCCTACTTCGTGGTGTTTGACTTAGCTCCACCACTGTGTGGGCCTTTACTTCTTCACGAGTAAGTACCATGCTTTGTGGTCCTGACTACACCCCGTACTGGGTCCATAGTACTTCCCTTGGCCAATTCCATTCTTCAATCAATAACCTTCCACGATCCTTGATCACGTCCTATGGTGGACCCTATGGCTTGTGAAGAGTCTTTTAGAGATTTATTTAGACAAAATTTTAGTAATATATGGATCATTTCATTAACACAAACACAAAATAAGTATGTCTCCTCCCAGAAAAACTTTTGAACATCAGACATAAACTTCTTGCATTGGTGAAAGGACAAATCAGAAGTAACCACATCACCCACCAAATAATTAGCAAAATATGCAAACCATGGAATTAAATCCTGTGATGTAGCCAATACTTGCTCATCTAGAAAGGTATGATAAATCTCAACCCTATCTTTAAATTTAAGCACTACCTCTTCTTCCAACCCTGAGACGTGATCAACCTGGTTCTTAGTCCCTTTTCGGTCATTAACCTCAAAGTCAAATTCTTGCAACACCAGTACTCATTGAATTAGTCTAGGCTTTGCATCTTTCTTTTCCATAAGGTACCTAAGTATTGCATAGTAAGTGTGAAAAATCACCTTAGTACCAAGCAAGTAAGATCTGAATTTCTTGAAAGTAAATACCACTGCAAGCAACTCCTATTCTAACACATTGTATTTTTTCAAAGCAATATTTAGAGCTTTTTTGGTGTAATATATAGGATGGAGAATCTTCTCATGTATCTGCCCGAAAACCACTCCTAGCGCCACTCCACTAGCATCACACATAACTTTAAATGTCAGAGTCAAGTCTGGTGTAATAATAATAGGCACATAAATAAACTTTCCTTTAAGCCTTCAAACACTTTCAGACATGCATCATCAATGACAAACTTCATTTCCTTCTCTAATAACTTGAACAAAGGGTGTGCAATTTTAAAGGAATTTTTATGAACCTATCATAAAAGCCAGCACGCCCCAAAAAAACTTCGAACACCTTTCACAAAAATTGGTGAAGGAAAATTTTTTATCACCTCAATCTTTACTTTGTAAACCTTAACACCCTTTTTGGAGATCTGCTGGTCACTATACCTTCTTTTACCATGAAGTGGCACTTTTCCTAGTTAAGTACTAAATTATACTCTTTACATCTTTTCAGCACATAATTCAAATAGCTAAGCAATCATCAAAGGAATCACGCACCATAGAAAAGTCATCCATATATATCTCGATATTTTTCTCCACCATCTCTAAGAAGATAGACATAATACAACGCTGAAATATCGGTTGTACATTACGTAACTCGAATGAGATCTACTTGAATGTAAACATCATATGTAGACAGGTAAACATCTGATTATATCCCGAATAACCATAAAAAAATAACACCATCCTTTACCAGTAAGATGGTCTAACATCTAATCCATTAACAATATCGGGAAGTGATTTTTTTTCGTTCATGCATTCAACTTTGTATAGTCCATACATACTTGCCAACCTGTGACTGGCCTCATCAGAATAAGCTCATTCTTTGAATTTGGAACCACAGTGATTCCTCTCCTTTTTCACACATATTGAACTTGGCTCACCCAATTGTTGTCTGTCCACACTTGCATCCAACCAGTTGATATTTTTTTCTTGACAACCTCTTGCATAGGTTGATTTAGCATGTGCTAATATTCAATACTGGACTTATAGTCTGTCATAAGTTGGAGTTTATGAGAGAATATACCTGGTGGAATATGTATAATATAATAAATAGACCATCCAATGTCCCTCTTAAACCTCTTTAATACAGATGTCACCACCTCTACTTGCCCCTTTTTTAGATTTGGAACTATAATAACTGGTAATGTATTGTAGGTTCCCAATAAAATATCACACAAATAAGAAGGAAGATCCTTAAGCTCTAATACTAGAGTCTCCTCAATGGATGGTCTGGTCGGTGGTGTTGCCCTATTTTTTAAGTCTAAGTCTAGTTTTTTCAAAGCATAAGTGTAGGATCACGTGCCAGTAAGTGCACCAACCATCTCTTTGTACTCAATGATGTTCTCCCATTAAAATTCATAATCATAATAGCCAGTGTTTCAACAGCCAATCTCACTTCAATAGGTACCTCCAGTTGCTCATCATCAACTAGATCAATCACTGAAACCACTCATATCACTAGGGTGGTTGATTAACTAACATACATTAAAACTCACCTCTTCATTCTTTAATCTCAACTTCATATGACAAGGAATGGTCACCCCAAGATGATAAGACCTCAAAATCAACCTCGTAGTCAAGAATTATAAAGTTCTCTAAGAGTTTAAATGCTTCAACTTTCACAAATACATCATAAAGAATACCCACAGGCCTTTTTATTGTATAATTTGCCATAAGTAGCTGCATTGATGTTGATTTGGGGGCTCATAAGCCCAACTATTGAAATACTGCTAATGGCATTATATTAATACTAACACACAAATCACACAAGGCCTTAGAGAAGTTAAAAGCCACAATCGTACATGAGATAGTAAATGCTCCAATGTCCTTTTTAAAGCACCATAAAATGGAAGGCTATTTTACTATAATGGTGTAAATTATCAGAAGCTTCAAAACTCTTCTTAGTAACTAGATCCTTCAAGAACTTAACATACCTAGGCATCTACTCCAGTGCTTTAATCAAAGGGGCTTTGATAGAAAATTGCTTCAATATAGAGCTGAACTTGTGATACTTTCCTTCTTCAGCCTTTTTTACCAATATCTACAAAGAGGATAGAGAAGGTCGTAGGATAAGAGTTGGAGTATGAGTGACCTCTTTCACATTGATATTGGTAGCATCAGACTTCTTTGTAGCACATTGATGCTTCTTCTCAATCAACTTCTCATCAATAACTTTTTCCTCAACTTACCTAAATATTCATGATCTACATACTTAGGCTCTTTCAGTTTATAAACCATCACAATCTACTTATTCATGATCTACATACTTAGGCTCTTTCAATTCATAAACCATCACAATCTACTTACCACTTCGAGTAGTCACTTCCATACAATACCCATCATTTTTAGATTTTGGACTGTGAAAGGTTGTAGACATTAGGCCTAGATACTCCTCAATCTGCTTGACGGCTAAAGAATAGGACTCAACCTTCTGTTTCATGCATGATATATCTCCACGTATATCCTTAAGACTCTTATCAGTTGTTTTCACCTTTTTAACACTTTATCCAACATGTCCTCCATCTTTAAGAAACTTGACTCCCTTTTGTAGTTACCAGGTGGGACATATACACAACTTCTCTCATTCTTGTACCTTTCTCTCTTTTTTCATTCACCATCTCTATATTAGCCCTATTTTTATTAGTATACCCATACCAATTGTAGTTGTTATCCCTATTGAAGTTCAAACCTTGATGTAATGATCCTCAAGGTCAATTCCTCCATATTTTGATATTTTCAGCATTTATAGCTTTTCTGTAGTGACCCTATATTGTTTATGACTTATTGGCTTTGACAGTTCAGTCATGTTTATTTGGGTTTTATGCCCGTTTCCTATGTTAGAGCTCTTGAATTTTGAATAGTTAACTTTGATAAAAACTATAGAAAATGACTTTAGAATGGAATTCTGAATTTTCCATCATTTTCAAAATGATTATCTTTGGCTAGTAGCATATTTGGCTCAAGTCTCGAGGCTTTCAATGTGAGTTTGAGCCATTAGATATTTTAGCCTTTAAGCTTTAGCCTAAGTTTGACTTTGGTAAATATTCTTGGTAAATATGCTCAGATTGAAATTTTATCTATTCAATTAGCTTTGAAATATCGAAATTGATTTAGTACAAACTTTCCTGCAATTCCTAAGGCTTCTAGTCATATTCGGAGCCTCATTATGGATTTGGCTTAAAATAAGACTTGGGTGTGAGACCCATTTTTTGATAAGATGACCTCAGATGGAAATTTAAATGCACCATTGAATTTGGAACATCAAATTTAGTAGGGTAGCATAGTTCATTTGCATTCATGGGATTCTAAATGAGTCCCGATCCCCCATCGGGATTTTTTCTCAACTTGAGAGTTTGTTGATGCTCTGTTGCTGGTGTGACCAAATTTTTTCTCCAAATTTGTTCTCTGCTTTCACGGAGGGATTCTGCATTCTCAAAGGTTCGATGGTTTGTTCTCCATATTTGTAGAAGGGTTCCATTTTCGTGGAGGGGCAAGAGATTGTTCTCCGTGTTTGTGGAGAGTTTCTGGGTTTGTTCTCTCTATTCACGGGCATTGGGGGATCCACATTCGTGGAGGGCTAATTGTCTGGCGACTTAAATTTCTTAAAATGTTATGCCTCGTACTTTTGTACTTCGAAAAACTTTCTTAAACTTCTTAAAGATTTCCACATGACCAAGATTATCTATAATGTTATCAAATAACTCTAAGGGAGGATGTGATGCTCCATAAGTGGGAAGGTTGGAGATAGGGTTATAAGGATTTAAAACAAGTTAGGGGACAAAATAACAAGTCGTGGAACTCGACTTACTTGCGTAAGCTACCAACTTGGATGTCTTACATACTTAAGCTACTTGAGTACATATTGAGCTTACGTAGCAAGGATTACATAGGTTCTTAGAGTGAGATGAGATTACAAACCCATGGAAGAGGCGGAAGGAGGCATAACACCTACTTGGAAGCAAGTAGATAATGCACCTACTTGGACGTGGACCAAGTAGGTGACTCACCTACTTGGGTGGACCCCATGCTTCTATGTGGCAGCCAAGGATTAGAGGCATGGAGTAAGGTGGTGCTCTAGGGGGCTTCCATATGGCATGCTTAGGGGGATGCCACATGTCACCTCCTAAGGAGGTTATATATGTATATTATGATGAAATATAATTCATTTTCAGCATGTTTATCCTTGGAAAAAGAAGAGAAAAACGTTGAGGAACAAAAGAGGGCAGCCACAGATTTGGCCAATTTGAGGTAAGCCTCCAACTTTCATTCTGTGAATTAATTATCTAGGATATACCAAGATGAAATGAAGGTTTTAGTAATGTAAATTTATGTTTTGGAGTAGCACCAAAAGGATACAAATAATCTGCTAAAGTTTCAGCACATTAAGGAACTTCCGAAGCCAATTTTCAGCAAGTTTGGGAAGCCGTTTATTAAGGTATGGCTTGATTCTCTTCTCCCATGTTTTGGTAAAGGTTTAAGCATTTTATGGGTGTGTAAACATGAGTTGGAGACGTGAAAATATGGACGTTACGGCTGAAGGAAGTTGCAGGTCGTGTAGGGACTGTTTTGACGTATTCTAGTGGCTTAAAATGTAACTAGTGTCATTGCTATTGTAGTGTCGTATTGGGATTTTTTTTGTAGTGTTTTAGGGTTGGGAAAATGTCTACATATGGGTATAAGGTCTGTTGGTTGCATCCATATACACCCCGTTTCGTGTGGTTAAGATTTTATGAAATAAAGATTGAAAATCGTATTTTAGAGTCGTAGTTTTGAGCGGGCTATTTGGGACTTGTTTGGTGTGATGTTAAGGTGGTATTACTGTGTATTGACTGATGGTTGTTGTTATTGGTTGGGTGTACTAATTTAAAATATAATTAGAAGTTCGTATAAGGCAAGTTATAGAGGAGATGCTGCCCGAATTCTGTTAACTTCTTAACTAACTAATAGACTAGTCGAGAGTAGTCAAGAAAGGCGAATAAGAAATTGATTCCTATGGCTTCTTAGTTTTGGATTAAGAAGCTCAAAAGTTAAATATTATTAGTCTTAGTACTACCTTCATGTTAAATAGGTTCAGAAGGTGACTAGGCAAAAGTGGTTACGATTACTCTATAAAAGGTATGTAAAGCTTATCTCTTCCTTTCTTTTGACATATATTCAAGTTAAGTAATGAATGATATGAGCTTGAGGGTAAATCTACTCATAAATTCCAAGCATAATTCACGGTCCTTACTTACTTCTTGATGAAAGCACTTTTACGGTAATTGAACTAGGGCTTCTCAAGCCTTCTATACGTTAGGAAGTGATGAGTATGTGAAGCTATCCTTCTTTGCTCTTGGCATGTCTTAGCCATAAGTGGTTTGTATATGAAATGTAGGAATAATTCCATTCATAAAATTCCAGGAATGACTTGTAATTCTTACCCACTTCGTGGTATTAGAACTCCTATCATTGCTGAGTTATTGCCTTTTAAGGCTTCTCTATGATGAAGGGTAGTATACGTAAAGCCTATCTCTCCTTTCTTTTGGAATGTCTTAAATGTAAGTGAATTTATATATGATATGAGTTTGGAGGGAGTTCCATTCATAAGTTTTGGACATAACTCATGATTCGTGTTCACTCCTGAATGCTAGAAGTCCTAAAGTAGTTGAACTACTACCCTCGAGCCTTTTATATGTTGAGTAGTGACTGAGTATGTAAGCTCCTATTTCTAAAGACTCTGTGATGATAAATGTCTCTAATTGCATAAGCTGTATAGCATTATCTTAATAAAAGTCTATGATTCCTGAGACTCCGTTGATATGGCCCCTAATGGCATTTAGAGGATACCTCAAATGATAGTTCATGACGATTGTTATACTGAGTCTCAGATGATGAGCTAATTACATATGGTGACTCACTACTCTATTCGTGCATGCTGTTAATATATCCTCCACCGAGTCCTATGAAGGGCCAGGTATGACTGAGTCCCATAAACGGCCGAGTACGATATATGATGACATGATTATTTACCGAGTCCCTTGAGGGGCTGGGTATGACTGGTCCCATAAAGGTCCGAGTATAATTATGATGATATGGGCATTCAGCGAGTCCCATAATAGGCCGAGTATGATATTTGATGATATTAGCATTCATCGAGTCCCATAAAGGGTTGGGTACGACCGAGTCCTATAAAGAGCCGGGTATGATATATGATAGTATGATTATTATGATAGTATGATTGTTTACCGAGTCCCTTACTAGAAGTCCGGGTATGACACATATATGCATATGATGACCTAATGAAACATTTGTGACACCAAGTTCCATGATGGGATGGATACAGTATATTTGTACGCTATATGTACACTACGCTCTTCACCGAGTCCCTCACTAAAGGGCCGAATACAGTAGATTGGCATGCATATGAAAACATGATGATGTATTTATAACATATGAAATGACGCCTTATACGTGGTATGATGTCGTATATGATGATATGATAACACCAAGTCCTACAGCGGGTCGGGTACGGTATAGGAGGATGACATACATTCTCTCATTTTATAAGATACAGGTGCAGTGATTTACTAAATGTTATACTTGTTTCCTGCACCCCTAATTTTGCTATAATCTCACTTATACAGTGTTATGCTTTATATACTCAGTACATGTATCGTACTGACCCTCTTTCTTCGGGGGGCTGCATTTCATGCCCGCAGGTACAGATGTTCATTTCAGAGATCCACCAACTTAGGATTTCCGCTCAGCTATGTTGAAAGTTCTCCACTATTCTGGAGCCTAGCCTTTGGGTACTAGTCCTTCTATGTATATATTTATTTACTCGGGGGTACAGTGGGGACCCTGTCCCATCTTATATTACTGTTACTATTTTTAGAGGTTTGTAGACATATGTATGTAGGTTGTTTATAAGTTTGTTTTAGTTATGCCTATACGGTGTGTTATGAATGTTTATATGTATGACAACCTTGTCGGCTTACGTTCCCTTTCATGATATGATGTGAATGCAAGAGGCTACATGTACATGAAAAGATTTTGACCCATTGGGGTTTTTCTATGTAGCATCCATTATTCAGAGTTCAACTTGACTATAGCTGATAGGTATGTATATAGAGGTCCAGGTCGGACCCCAGTCGCGACCTACGGGGTTGGGTCATGACAGAAGTGGTATCAAAGCAGTTCATCCTTGGAGTGTCTACAGATCGTGTCTAGTAGAGTCTTATTTATCGGTGTGTTGTGCACCACATCTATAAATAGGAGGCTACCGGACATTTAGGATGTTACCTTTCTTTAATATCTAAGATCGTGCGATAGAGCTGAATCGTAGGAAATGAAATTCCTTATACTAACCTTTGACTTCAGCAAGTGACTGATGATAATTTAAGTTGCCAAGCACACTAGTAAGCAATGACACGAAGTATATATGTTAGGTAAAGTATTGAAGTACGCTTAAAATATAAAGTTGAAATTGAAAGAAAAGGTAGACAGGAAAGTGTAACAGGTGCAGTTGAGTTGGACATACGAGGTAAGTCCATCATGTTATACTATTATTGATATTGGGCTCCCTGTGTGGATGTCATATGATATGATATGAATATATATGTTGTCCTTTAAGGCATTGTTGGCATTTTCTGCATGCAGGTGTTGAGATACGGAGAAATACAAAGGAAACTCTGCCTAAATTTTTCTAGAAATAAAAGGAGAATGAGATACAGGGTTGTACTATGCCTTGTCCATAATAAGAATGAGATTTGAATAAACTATGAGTATGGCTGACCTCGAGAAATAAGTTAATTACTGAAGTGATAGTAATGGTAACGAGAAGGTTAATATTGGTATGAGAACACTTAAGAGTAAGTAAAGGAAGCAAAACAAGTATGATAAAAAGACTGCAACTGCGTGTCAGTACAATGAAATGTGTGGAGAAGAGTAAGCCAAAAGCAGAAAAGGCTATGACTAAAATGAAACGCACTTGGTACAAATTGTACAAGAATAGTTATGCAATCTACAAATATTGGTATGTTTAAGGGTGAGATCAAGTGGTTACTTGATAAAAATAATAAGAATTAAATAACAGCAGGGTGATTGCAATATTTCAGATACACCAAAGGGAAGTATAAGATGGCATGAGGAAAAACTATTGAGACATGACTAGTATTGAGGGCAAAAGCCATAGTGAGCCCTGACATCAACCAAAGGAGGTAAGAGATAATATAGAGACTGCATGAAAACTAATGGGGCAATGCTAAGGCATTTTCTAGGGTGATCTAAGTACCTACTCAGGTTCATGTAACGATTGTAATATGATGTGGGGCAAGAGAACTAGAAAGAAGAGCTGAGTAAAGGAACAGTAGAATATGCCTGGAGTGTTGCAAGTTGGGGTAAGAGAAATTGTATGACAACGTAAACAAAATTGGGCATCAGAAGCCTGCTAGCCTATTACAAGAAATGGAAATCCCAACATGGAAATGAAAAGCAGTTAATATGGATTATAGTACAGGCTGACCTCGCAATCTATGGAAGCATGAGTTCAAATGGGTTATGGTAGATAGGCTGACAGAATCAACCCATTTTCTTCCAGTTAGGAAGACATATTCAGCTAAGGGTTATGTGAGATGATATATTAAGGAAATAGTAAGATTTCACGAAGTTCCCACATCTATTATCTCAGACAGGGAAGTTCAATTTACAACTAACCGCTAGAGATCATTCCGGAACAAATTGGGAACACAGGTTCCCTATGTCTACAGGAAGTCTAAACTCCTAGATTAGTTGAGTTGATGAATAAAAGGACTATGGATGAAAACTATGACAAAGAATTCCTAAGTCCTCGCAAGACCTTATGAGACTAGTTAACATTCGAGGACGAATGTTCTAAATGGGAGAAGGATGTTATGCCCCATACTTTTGTAATTCGAAAAGATTTCTTAAACTTCTTAAAGGTTTCCACGTGACCAAGATTATCTATAATGCTATCAAACAACTCTAAGGAAGGGAGGATATGATGCGCCATAAGTGAAAAGGTTGGATATAGAGTTATAAGGATTTGAAACAAGTTGGGGGCTAAAATAAAAAGTCGTGGGACTCGACTTACTTGCATAAGCTACCAACTTGGATGTCTTACATACTTAAGCTACTAGAGTACATGTTGAGCTTACGTAGAAAGAATTACATAGGTTCTTAAAGTGAGACGAGATTAAGAACACACAGAAGAGGCAGAAGGAGGTGTAACACCTACTTGGACTAAGTAGGTGACTCACCTACTTGGGTGGACCCCACGATGCCACGTAGCAGCCAAGGATTGGAGGCATGGCGTGAGGTGGTGCCCTAGGGGGATTCCACATGTCACCTCCTAAGAAGGTGTATATATGTACATTATGCTGAAATATAATTCATTTTCAGCATGTTTATCCTTGGAAAAAGAAGAGAAAAACGTTGAGGAACAAAAAAGGGCAGCCATGGATTTGGCCAATTTGAGGTAAGCCTCCGACTTTCATTCCATAAATTAATTATCTAGGGTATACCATGATGAAATGAAGGTGTTATTAATGTAAATTTATGGTTTGGATCAGCACCAAAAGGATACAAACAGTCTGCTAAAGTTTCAGCACGTTAAGGAACTTCCGAAGCCAATTTACAGCAAGTTTGGGAAGCCGTTTGTTAAGGTATGGCTTAATTTTCTTCTACCACGTTTTTTTAAAGGTTTAATCATGTTATTGGTGTGTAAAAATGAGATGGAGACGTGAAAATATGGACTTTACGGCTGAAGGAAGTTGCAGGTCGTATAGGGACTGTTTTGACGTATTCTAGTGGCTTAAAATGCAACTAGTGTCGTTGTTATTGTAGTGTCATATTGGGAATTATTTTGTAGTATTTCAGGGATGGAAACATGTCTAAATATGGGTATAAGGTCTGCTGGTTGAATCCACATGACACACCATTTCATGTGGTTAAGATTTTACGAAATAAAGATTGAAAACTGTATTTTAGAGTCGTAGTTTTGAGCGGGCTGTTTGGGACTTGTTTGGTATGATTTTGAGGTGGTATTACTATTTATTGGATGCTTGTTGTTGTTGTTGGTTGGATTTACTAATTGAAAATATAATTGGAAGTTCGGATAGGGAAAGTTATATAGGAGATGTTGCCCGAATTCCGTTAACTTCTTAACAAACTAATAGACTAGTCGAGACTAGTCAAGAAAGGCGAATAAGAAATTGATTCCTGTGGGTGCTTAGTTGTGTATTTAGAATATGTAAAGTTAAAGATTATTAATGTTAGTACTACCTTCGTGTTAAATAGGTTTGGAAGGCGACAAGGCAAGAGTGGTTACGATTACTCTATAAAAGGTATGTAAAGCTTATCTCTTCCTTTCTTTTGGAATGTCTTCAAGTTAGGTAATGAATGATATAAGCTTGAGGGTAAATCTACTCATAAATGCCAAGCATAATTCATGGTCGTTACTTATTTCTTGATGAAAGCACTTTTACGATAATTGAACTAGGGCTTCTCAAGCCTTCTATACGTTATGAAGTGATGAGTATGTAAAGCTATACTTCTTTGCTCTTGGCATGTCTTAGCCATAAATGGTTTGTATATGAAATGTGGGGATAATACCATTTATAAAACTCCAGGAATGACTCGTAATTCTTACCCACTTCGTGGTATTAGAACTCCTATAATAGATGATATATTGCCTTTTAAGGCTTCTCTATGATGAAGGGTAGTATACGTAAAGCCTATCTCTCCTTTCTTTTGGAATTTCTTAAATGTAAGTGAATTGATATATGATATGAGTTTGGAGGGAGTTCCATTCATAAGTTTCAGACATAACTTATGATTCGTGTTCACTCCCGAATGCTAGAAGTCCTAAAGTATTTGAACTACTACCCTCGAGCCTTCTATATGTTGAGTAGTAACTGAGTACGTAAGCTCCTATTTCTAAAGACTCTGTGATGATAAATGTCTTTGATTGCATAAGCTGTGTAGCATTATCTTAATAAAAGGCTATGATTCCTGAGACTCCATTGATATGGCCCCTAATGGCATTTAGATGATACCTCAAATGATAGTTCATGACGATTATTATACCGAGTCTCAGATGATGAGCTAATTGCATATGGTGACTCACTACTCTGCTCATGCATGCTGTTAATACATCCTCCACCGAGTCCCATGAAGGGTCGGGTATGACCGAGTCCCATAAAGGGCTGGGTACGATATATGATGACATGATTATTCACCGAGTCCCTTGAGGGGCCGGGTATGACCGGTCCCATAAAGGTCCGACTACGATATATCATATGGGCATTCAGCGAGTCCCATAAAGGGTCGGGTAGGATATTTGATGATATGAGCATTCTCCGAGTCCCATACAGGGCTGGGTACGATATATGATGGTATGATTATTATAATAGTATGATTGTTTACCGAGTCCCTCACTAGATGGACAGGTACGACACATATATGCATATGATGACCTAATGAAACATTTGTGACACCAAGTCTCATGATGGGCCAGATACAATATATATGTACGTTATATGTACACTACTATCTTCACCGAGTCCCTCACTAAAGGGCCGGATGCAGTATATAGGCATGCATATGAAAATATGATGATGTATTTGTAACATATAAGATGACACCGTATACAATGGTATGATGCCGTATATAATGATATAATAACACCAAGTCCCACAGCGGGCTGGGTACGATATGGGAGGATGACATACATTCCCTCATTTTATAAGATGCAGGTGCAGTGATTTACTAAATGTTATACTTATTTCCTGCACCCCTAATTCTGCTGTAATCTCACTTATATTGTGTTATGCTTTATATACTCAGTACATGTATCGTACTGACCCCCTTTCTTTGGGGGGCTGCATTTCATGCCCGCAGGTATATATGTTCATTTCGGAGATCCTCTAGCTTAGGATTTCCGCTCAGCTATGTTGAAAGTTCTCCACTATTCTGGAGCCTAGCCTTTGGGTACTAGTCCTTCTATGTATATATTTATTTACTCAGGGGTACGGTGGGGACCCTGTCCCACCTTATGTTACCGTTACTATTCTTAGAGGTCTGTAGACATATGTATGTGGGTTGTTTATAAGTTTGTTTCAGTTATATCTATACGGCGCATTGTGAATATTTGTATGTATGACAACCTTATCAGCTTACGTGCCCTTTCAAGATATGATGCGAATGTAAGGGGCTACATGTACATGAAAATATTTTGACCCATTGAGGTTTTTCTGTGTAGCATCACATTATTCAGAGTTCAACTTGACTATAGCTGATAGGTATGTATACGGGGGTCCAGGTCGGACCCCAGTCGGGCCTACGGGGTTGGGTCGTGACATAAAAGTCCTGTTTAGCTATTTCTCTCAATATTCAAACTTTGATATCTCGATCCAGGAGACTCCATCTTTTGTGATTCAAAGTCCAGCATCTTTGAGAAGTTCATAGATACGCATTGGAGTGCTTGAGCACTGTCGGAGGAACTCTATTTGCGGTATTTCTAGAGGGTTAGCTACCTTCCTTTTCTCCCTTTAAATCTTCAATGATAAATTTCTTGCATGGACTAACTTTCCTATTTTCGAGCATCAAATTGTATCATAATTTAGGACACAAGTTTTGTAAGCTCAAATGAACCATTCCACAAAGTGGATTTTAGTATTCTCAGCACAGGTCCCATAATCCTGTTTTGAACCCAATTTTGGGTCCATCTCTAAAAAATGCAATTTTGGTGTCAAAATATCCGTATTGATGTAGTGATCAATATTTTGTTAGCATGACAAAAATTGGAGTTGATTCAAAGGAGGAAAAATTCAATTTTGCAGATTCAAAGTGTGTGTGGTCTACTTTAGAGTAGGCTACGGTCTCCCACTTTGACTGAGCCTTATTTGATATTATTTAGTATATATATTACATGTTATTTAGGTTGGTATATACCAAGGATAGGGTTTGCCTCCTTATTGGTAAATACCAAGGATAGGGTTTTCCTTCTCCTGTTCCATTTTCTTGATTTCCAATTGAGTCTTACACTAGAATAACCCTGTGAAATCCTTAGTTTAGGCTATAGACTCATGTTTTGGTATTGCCTTAACATAGTTATCCTTTTTAACACTATTATTGATGGCCTAAGTCTAGGTTGGAGCCTTAGGTGCTTTAGTGTATGCTTTGTTTCCCTTATAGATGGGCATAGCTTTCGATAGGGCTTATTTCAAGTAATATACCTTGTGCTTATGCCTGAACCTCAAAGGATCATCATGGTTGTAGGTTTGGCTTAGTTGTGCTCGTTGTGATATAAAGTGGCATATTTGGGGTAAGGCTTCATTTCTTGAGATATTTCTCCCCCCTATTTGATTTAGAGCCATTACTCTATCACTTTGGTTTATGTTTAGCGGTAGGCTGGTGATGCCTTATTCTCTAGTATTAGAGCCAGAGGCTGTATACAAGGAGTAATTGGATTCCAAGTTAGTTTCCTTACCATAATAGTGTGGTGAGACTTGATGTTATATTTCAGAATGTGTGTATCTTTATGCTAGTGATGGCATGCTTGCATTGATTGATCATTTCACATATTTTATGGTATGACCTCGGCTCCTTCATGTATTTTTACTATTATTTTTAAGAAGGCATTCTCACACTTTTACTATATTTTTTAAGACTTATTTTAATAGGAGTCGTACCACCTGGATTATTTGGGAATCTATTTTGAGACTTATGAGGCATCAAGGACATACTCCTTTTATACTAGCCATATCAAAGGCATCGAGTATGCCCTTATATTTTATTGACTATCCAGTGCAGCGTTGCCAGTTTTCTATATTGACTGCATCTGGGATGCCCCAGTACTTGACTATTCAGCATGACATCGCCTTTTTCAA
Source organism: Solanum dulcamara (assembly GCF_947179165.1). Classification (NCBI taxonomy): domain Eukaryota; kingdom Viridiplantae; phylum Streptophyta; class Magnoliopsida; order Solanales; family Solanaceae; genus Solanum; species Solanum dulcamara. The sequence goes on along the minus strand of NC_077237.1, from coordinate 25,964,597 downwards.
CATCGGTTTGGCTACTTACTTTCCAGTACCACTATGAGGATTCTATATTTATTTATAAGACCTGGTTTGGGCCCAGGCAGTGTATACAGACTTTCCACATTCCCCATGGGCCCCTTTGATTGGTGTACCACTAAACTAGATGAGGAAGCTACATGGTCCCACCTAGTAGGCCGAGGGTCGGGGTGGGTCTATACACTTGTTTATTGATGATATCTGAGAGCCACCTATGATGTTAATAGTTTTTACTACAAATATGCATTCATTGGCATCGCCAATCACTAGTATACTTGATTGTAGTTTGGCCCCTAAGTTTTATGGGGTTGGGGATATGTTTGTTATTCCTTGTACATTTCAGGGTTATGGGCGTCCGGTCGGTTATTGCTTGATTATACTCGTACTTATCTTATGTTATATTTTAAGTTAGTCTACAGGGTGTCTTAGTCTGGATTTATTGTTGGTACTTCCTTGTAAGTTTCAGTTGGATTAGTCCTTAGGTGGCTATGTCATTAGCAGTAGCAATCAGTATTTCATTCTTGATTATTTGACTCTTATAGTGCCTGCATATTGTAAGTAGGTTATTGGCTGGCACTTTCAGGTGCATTCCTTGACGCTAGTTCTTTTCTCTATGTATGCTGTCTTATAACTTTTATTTCTTAACTTACCATGTGTTAGCACTTGTTTATTTACTTGTGATATACTCACCTATCTTATATGTTATTTATACTTGCTTTATCTGTAGAGCTCAATCAGCCTATGTTTAAGACCCCAGAAATTTGGAAAGTCCTAAAATGAGGAACAATGAATGAAAATGTAGAAAAACTGGCATCGGGTGTCGACCATGGAAGGCCATCACAGGTCTTCATACGCACCATGCCTCATGGTGAGCCACTGTGGTGGTGATTCAGGCTCAGACCTGTAGGAAAGGGACCACAACAATGGACCATGGAATGGTGACCTCTCCCCAAGGCTCTAAGGAAACTTCCTAAGGCAAGGACCACGGGCGACTACCACGGGTCGTGGAGCCCTTCATGGACTGTGGTGTGTTCTCGTGGTGGTGATGCTCTTTATGTTTAGGTCTCTATGAAGAAACTTCAGAGACCCTCCCTACAAACTCTCAAAAACTTTCCCAAGTTAATCATCACGGGACCCCACCACGGACCATGAAGGGTACCCGTGGAGCCAATCTGGACATATTTTTTTAAAAGGGATATTTTGGTCTTTTCCTATATCTTAACTCAAAGTTGAGGTCATTTTGAAGGCAAAATCCACCCATATAAAAGACCCTAAGTCTTTCTACACTCATTCACTCTCACTCTTATTCTAAGAACTCAAACCCTAACCTCCCAAGTGCTCTCAAAGTCTCCTTCATCTTCAAGAAAGGTTTTAGGGTTTTACTCCAAGAAGATCAACCCTCTATTTCTTTTCAAGTTTTGCATTAAGGGTTTCATTCCCCAAGGTATGTGGGCCTCATCTATGGGTTCTTCTTAGAAACTTATTTACCTACATTGATTTATGTTGACTCTCAATTTCATAAAATGGATGATATGTCAAGTTTCCTATATGAAGGCACGAATTGTTTTGAGATGTGCTAATTGATGCATTTCCATCACTCTCATGCATGCTTGTATTGTTTAAAATGTGTTTGAAGGTCGAATGAAGTGAACCCATCTAGTTTTATTATGTTGAAATAAAGTTGAATTGAAAGCTTTGACTCCAAATGAAGGTTTATGAAAGAAAATATTTATGTTTAAAGGGAGTCTTATGAAATGAAAGAATGATTAAATGATGATGAATGGACTTCTTAGCCAAAGAATTGATTCTATGTGAAAGGACAATTCTCACATATTTGAATCAAATGAAAGGTTTTAATGAGCTATTCTACCGAATAAAGATTTGATGTCTAAAGTTATACGAATGCTTATGTTACTATGATATCTAAATATTATTCTGTGGGTTTGACCTAGCACTGAATGCAGCATGTAAATGGGGACTCGACCTAAGGAGTCCTTAAGCAAAGTCTCATGTTGCATTAACTATGCGCCAACATTGAAGCCCTTGTAGGCTATTTAGGCTAGTGGATCTACAAATTGCCCTTAAAGTTAAAGTTAAAGAAATGATTAAAGTTAATGGAGTTCTACTCGATAATTAGTCTTCCCATGCCAACGTAGGGGTTATATTGGATTTCATGTAATAGCTCGCATGGTCTTAATATTGGTTACGGTCATCTTCCCATAAAATAAATATTTTAATGTCAAATATATATATGATTTCTCATGCATGCATTTACTCATGTACTATTCTTATAAATATCTCAACGTCTTTCATTATATTACATGCTCACATACTTTGTACATTCAAAATACTAATGCATACTCTTTGCCTACATGATATCACCATGTAGGGACCGACGTTGCTCCACACTCTCGTCAACGTGGATAGTTGATTATGTTGAAGGCTCCATAGTTGGTAAGTTCCCATGTTTCGCGAACAACATCCCCTTTTCTTTTCTAGCTTATGACATGTATAGACTCTTGGTTATCATGTGGTACTTTTGATTTTGCATTTGAGGGTGAGGTAAGGACATGTTTTAGCCACCGCCAAGTCTAAAGATAGTAGAGGTATTCTTGGACGTATAGATTATCTTTGATGTTTAAGTTTAACTTCTATTTTCTATGATAATGATATCTTCTTTAGTCTCATTACCCTTCTTATTTCTTCTTGTTTGAATGTCATTACCTATGAGAAGCTAAATGAATCCTAAGAGGCTTGGATAAGGTACGTCTAGATGTCTCATTCGCGTTGTCATATCTAGGTCCTAGGCTTGAGTCTTGAAAAATTTGGTATTAGAGCTCGAAGTTTTGAAATGGTTCTTGAAGTCCAACATACTGCGTCAAATAGGGTCTTATTCATGATTGTGAAGCACACTACAACAATGAATAGGAGACTATAGAACGTAGTGTCCTAAGACTTCCTCTAACTAACAACCCATTTTGTGTTCTCTAAAAATGACTCGAAAAAGAGCACCTCCAAGAGCAAGGGTAACCTATATGGAATTTTGCAATATCATCATATTATTGGCTCAAGTCGTAGACAACTAAGGAAATCAAGGCATTTCTCATCCTCCTCAAGTGCAACATCCGGCTTCTAGGATTCAGGATTTCAAAAGGATGAATCCACCCGAGTTTTATGGTTCTAAAGTATATGAGGACCATATGGATTTCATTGATTAGGATTACCTAATTGTGGCCATTATGTGTGTGCCTCCAAATGAAAAGGCCGAGCTAGTGTACTATCAAATTAAGGGTGTAGAAAAAGTTTGGTATGAGCAATGGGTTATTGAGAGGGGGGAAGATATGGGGCAAATAGAATGGACAGAGTTCAAAGGTGCCTTCCTAGACCACTTCTTTCCATTGGAGATAAATAAGGCCAAGATCTAGGATTTCATCAATCTTCATCAAGGGAGTATGATTGTGAGGGAGTATGCCCTCAAATTCACTAAATTGTTCAAGTATACTCCCTTCATGGTCTCCAACCCATGCGCAAGGATGAGCAAGTTTATTTTTGGTGTCTCTAGCTTGGTTTCCAAAGAATGCAAAATGGCCATGTTGTTCAAAGTGATGGACATTTTTCAACTCATGACATATGTAAAGCAAATTGAAAAAGAGAGGTTGAAGGAGGTGAAGAGGGTTCAAGAAGGCTAGAGTGGATGGTGAAGGGTTCAATCCTCAAAGGTCCAATTATGGTAGAAGTGGAAAGGGATAAGATGGGCAACGATTTATGGGACACAGTTCCACCAATACTCTTCCTCCAAGGTTTAACAAGGACAAGGGTGCTAACCCAATGGTCTCAAGAGAGAGTATCAGTGCACAAGCTTTCCTCACTTGTAAGAAATATGGAAGGACTCATAAAAAGGGAATGCTTAACCGACTCCAATACATTTTTCAAGTGTGGCAAGCCGGGTCACCATGCTAGGGATTTTAGAGGTGGTGGTGATAGGCCTCAAGGCCAAATTTCTCATGGTCAACAAGCCCAAGGAGGTGGCTAACTCACCAACCACTTTTATACCTTGCATGGGAGACAAGAGGTTGAGGACACACCCAATGTCATTAATGGTATGTTAAAGGTCTTTGCTTTTGATATGTATCTATTATTAGATCCAGGTGCAAATTTATCATTTGTTACTCCATTCCTTCCTAATAGGTTTGATGTGTCACCCAAAATGTTATTACAACTTTATTTGGTGTCTACCCCCGTTGATGAGTCGGTTGTTGCTAGAAAGGTATATAGGGGTTGTCCCATGTCTATCTTGCATAAAGTTATTCCTTGTGATCCTATTGAGGTTGACATGGTAGATTTTGATGTCATGCTTGGGATAGATTGGTTACATGCATCTTATGCTTCTATAGATTGTAGGACTTGTCGAGTCAAGTTCCAATTTCCAAATAAGTCCATTATTAAATGAGAGGGTCGTGATTCGGTAGTGAAAGGTAAGTTTATTTCTTATATTAAGGACCGAAAATTGGTCTTTATTGATGATATCTTGATATACTCTTAGGGTGAGAAAGAACATAAGAATCACTTGAGGGTTGTGCTTCAAACGTTGAGATATAGGCAATTGTTACCAAAATTTAGTAAGTGCAAATTTTGTTTGAATGAGGTGTCATTTATTGGTCACATAGTGTCAGGTGATGGGATCAAGGTTGATCCTAAAAAAATAGAAACCGTTAAAAATTGACCTAGACCATTATCTCCTTTGGACATTAGGAGCTTTTTGGGTTTAGCCGGATATTATAGATGGTTCGCTGAGGGGTTTTCTTCCATCTCATCTCCTATGACAAAATTGACCCAAAAAGGTGAAATTCATATGGACGAATATGTGTTCACTCAAAAGGAACTCAACCTAAGTCAAAAAACTTGGTTAAAACTCCTTAAAGACTACAACATGAGTGTGCATTATCATCCGGGTAAAGCCAATGTGATTGCCGATGCATTTAGTAGAGTGTCAATAGGGAGTGTGGCCCATATTGATGAAGGGAAGAGAAAGTTGGTAAAGGAGGTTCACCGGTTGGCTAGGTTAAGGGTGAAGTTGAGTAGTGCCAAAGATGGTGGTATAGATGGTCATAATGGGTCTGAATCCTATTTGGTGGTGGCTATTAAGTCAAAACAAGACCTTGACCCGACATTTATTGAGTTAAAGAAGTTGGTGAAGGAAAATAAGGTAGAGGTCTTTTTACAAGAGGGAGATGGGGTACTATACTACCAAGGTTGGTTATGTGTTCCATATGTAGATGGTCTAAGGGGTTTAATGTTGAGGGAGGCTCATAATTCTTCATACTCTATTCATCCTGGTTCAACAAAAAATGTATCAAGACTTAAAAGAGCTTTATTGGTGGGGTGGCATAAAAAAGAACATAGCAAGGTTCGTGTCTGAATATCTGATTTGCTAATAAGTGAAGTGTAGACATCAAAGGTCGGGTGGCCTAGCAAAAGATATTGAAATACCTACTTGGAAGTGGAAAGATGTGAATATGGATTTTGTAGTGGGTTTGCCTCATACTCGAAAATTTAATGATTCGATATGGGTAATTATTGATAGAATGACTAAGTTGGCTCACTTTCTACCAATCAAGATTTCTTATAATGCTGAAGATTATGCTAAGTTGTATATTCAGGAGTTGGTGAGGTTCCATCGTGTGCCGTTGTCAATTATTTTGGATCGTGTTACCCAATTCACTTCTCACTTTTGGAAATTATTTCAAAGGGGTCTCAGTACTAAAATAAAGTTAAGCACCGCATTCCATCCTCAAATCGATGGGCAAGCCAAAAGGACAATTCAAACACTAAAGGATATATTAAGGGCTTATGTGTTGAAGTTCACTGGGCCGTCAAGCCCTCCATGGTGACACATCTCAAGGCCCTCAGAAAAATTTCTAAGGCAAGGAACACGAACGACTACCACGGACCGTGGAGCCCTTCATAGACCGTGGTGTGTTCCCATGGTGTTCACTCTGCAGGCCTCCTTCAGGACCTGTACCACGGTCACGTTTCATCGGTCGTGATGCTCTTCATGGACCGTTAATGTCTCCATGAAGAAATTTCAGACACCTTCCCTGAAAACTCTAAAAAACTTTCCCAAGTTAATCATCATAAGACCCCGCCATGGGCCGTGGTGAGCACCACGAACCGTGAAGGGTCCCCATGGAGAAAGTCCAGCCAGATTTTTTTAGAAGGGATATTTTGGTCTTTTCTTGCGTTTTAACTCAAAGTAAGGTTGTTTTGAAGGAAAATTCCACCCATATAAAGCTCTAAGTCTTTCTACACTCATTCACTCTCACTCTCATTCTAAGAACTCAAACCCTAACCTCCTAAGTGCTCTCAATGTCTCATTCATATTCAAGGAAGGTTCTAGGGTTTCACTCCAAGAAGATCAAGCCTCTATTTCTTTTCAAGTTTTCCATTAAGGGTTTCATTCCCCAAGGTATGTGGACCTTATTTATGGATTCTTCCACCCATAGAGCCCAAATATTTTCCCAACGTGTTATTTACATTTAAATAATGAAATCTTATGGGTTTTTATATGATGGTTTATTTGAAACTTATTTTCCTACATTGATATATATTGACTCTCAATTATATGAAATGGCTGATTTGTCAAGTCCCTTATATGAAGGCATGAAAGTAGTTTTAAAGCTTATGTGATGGGTTGTTTTAAGATGTGTTAATTGATGAATTTCCATCACCCTCGTGCATACTTGCATTGTTTTAAATATGTTTAAAGGCTGAATGAAATGACCCCTCCTAGTTTTATTATGTTGAAATGAAGTTGAATTGAAAGTTTTGACTCCAAATAAAGGTTCTATAAAAGCAAATGTTTATGTTTAAAAGGAGTCTTATGAAATGAAAGAATGATTGAATGATGGTGAAAGGGCTTTTTATCCAAGGAATGGATTCTATTTGAAAGGATAATTCTCATATATTTGAATTAAATGAAAGGTTTTAATGAGTTATTCTATCGAATAAAGATTTGATGTCTAAATTTATACGAATGGTTATGTTACTATGATATCTAAATGTTATTCTGTGGGATTGACCTAGCACCAAATATAGCATGTACAGGGGGACTAGACTTAAGGGGTCCTTAAGCAAAGTCTCATGTTGCATTAGCTATGCGCCAACATAGGAGCCCTTGTAGGCTATTTAGACTAGTCGATCTACAAATAACCTTTAAATTTAAAGTTAAATAAAAGATTAAAGTTAATGGAGTTCTACCCGACAAGTAGTCTCTTGTGCCAACATAGGGGGTTATATTGGATTTCATGTAATAGCTCGCATGGTCTTAATGTTGGTTAAGGTACTCATGTATTATGCTTATAAATGTCTCAACCTCTTTCATTATATTGCATGCTCACGTACTTAGTACATTTAAAGTAATAACGCATACTCTTTGCCTACATGATATCACCATGTAGGGACCGACGTTTCTCTATACACTCCTCCACATAACTAGTTGATTTTGTTGAAGGCTGCATAGTTGGTGAGTTCCCATGTTTTGAGAAGAACATCCCCTTTTCTTTTCTTTTCTAGCTTATGACATTTATAGACTCTTGGTTATCTTATGGTACTTTTTATTTTGCATTTAAGGGTAAGATAGGGACATGTCATAGCCGCGCTAAGTCTAGAAATAGTAGAGGTATTGTTAGACGTATAGATGATCTTTGATATTTAAGTTTGACTTATGTTTTCTATGCTAATGATATCTCCCTTAGTCCCATTACCCATATTATTTCCACTTGTTTAAATGTCATAACCTATGAGAAGCTAAATGAATGCTAGGAGGCTTGGTACCTTTGAGTGTCTCATTCTCCGTACCACATCTAGGCCCAAGGCTTAGGTCGTTACACTATGCCTACTGAGTACCATTCATTTGGTACTCATACTACACTTCTGCACCCTGCAGATCATAGTATGAGTTATCGCTGGTTATTTGGATTTGTTGTGGAGTAGCTTATATTCAGAGATTGGATGAGTTCCTGGTATCTAGGGTTGCCGATTTTTATCTATTTCTGGATAGGACTAGTCTTTACTTACTTTCGAAGACTGTCTGTATCTATTTTGTATTTGTAAGAGCCTTGTATTCTTATTTTATTTAGATGCTTGATTACTAACTTATGACAGGTCTTGGGGATAGTTCTTTGGTTATATTTCTATGTTGGTTTTATCCTTTTTCTCATTGTTATTGATCCCTTATTTTCCAATTTTTCATCTTTTGCTTGATAGCTTGTTGCTTCCTTCTCTGAGCTATGGGTTAGGCTTACCTACTAGTGGGTTGAAGAAGGTGCCATTATATCTTAAGAAATCAAATTATGATAAGTTGGTATTATAGCTCTAGGTTGACCAGCATCATTGGTAAAAGGGCAATGCTTAGTAGAGTCCCACGGATCAGTGTGGAGACGTCCATATCCTAACTTCTAGAGGCTATAGGAAATTCTTAGAAAATTTTGTTCATTGACTTCTTATCAGGTTTTTTGCTTTGATTAACCTCTAAAACTAATCCTTTGGAAAATACTTTATCTTAGATGGATAGCATGAGGTTTTTAGTGGACACGATCGGGGCATCATCACGTTCTACTAAAGTTTTAAAAGATGGTTCTTAGGCCAAAGATGGGTTGATAGTTATCCATGAGGGTTCGCCATCAATATCAGAGTATGCCTTGGGATTCCTTAAGTGGGTCAGGCATAACTTCACATTGCTCCTGATGGATTGGGATATGGGTCAAGAGTTCATCAAAGGGTTGTCTTTACTGCTTCGTTTGGCATCGGACCATATGTTAGCAGTTGGTCTTACCTTTTTCCCTAGATTATTAAGAATGTAAGGCCATACAGAAGGCATGCCTTGAGGCTTATTAGTAGTTGGTCCTACTTTTACATATATTGTTAGCCATGCCAGGGTCATAGAGAAGGCATGCCTTGAGGCTTACAAAGTTAATGGTAAGAGTCCTCATCATCAGCACATCAGTGGTAGCATTTCACTTTGAGATGGGAATCAGTTCAGTGAGGTTCATCTCCCTTTTCGATCCATCTAGCCTATAGTGGCAATACCCTAGGTTCCAAGAGGTCCTAAGGTAGGTTATGGTGCCTGGAGTTGAAAGAGTTCAGCTTTGGGTTCCCAAAGTTTGCATTTTGGAAACTGAGGTCAAGAGACTCTTTTTGTTGCAATAGGGTCTTCTAAGCAGAAAAATTTTGGTCGGGAGTGTTATGAGTGTGGCTGCAGGGCCACTAGGTAATCATATGTTTTTGGCGATAAGCCTACCAGGTTCAAACCCTTGAGACTATGGTGTAGTCAGCCAGGGGTGTTGCACGGGGTGCTAGAGATGGTTCAGGGATTACCAGAGGGAGACAAGGTATTTTATCACGCCGAGCTTCAGCCCGTGTAGGGTGCTTTGATTACATTAAGCTTAGGCACTGGTCCAGGGAGTGACCTAGGCAGGAATTGATCATTCAGGCATTGTCAGCATCTACTACTTCCCAAGCTAGGGTAGTCGGAGCTTGTCATATTTGTGGAGATTTTAGACACTAATTGATATTGTGTCCCCGGCGTGGGACCATGCTACAACTTGTTTAGTCAGGTGAGCTTCATGGGTCTATAATACATCGAGCCAGTAGTAGTGCCTCGAGGGCAGTAGGTGGTAGTAGAGGTGCTTAGTTTGAGGTTGGTCACAATCCATTCCATGTTTTTACACGTCAGCCAGAGGTCGAGGGTCTAGGTATTGATTGTATTAAGTGAATTCCTTGTTTTCCCTTTTATTACTTATATTGTGTGGTTTTGGGGGTTATTAAATCCATACAAGCCTATTTGAATTGTTATTTATCTCATGACTGTGGTGGCAACCTTACTTGGACTAGTATGTACGTGTATCATTATTGTAGTTGATTTCTTTTAGTAGTGGATCGACTAGGTCGAGTTTCTTTATTGATAGTGGTGGTTGAGCAACTCTCTGTGCCCTTGCCTTAGTGGTTGTGTTATGAGTTTACGACCAGGATAGTTAGTTGTTCTTTTTTTTCTCCCTTGCTAGTTATTTTTAGTGTGGTGCCGATCCTTTTTAGATAGGTGGCTAGACAATCTTTGATAGTTTTGGGAGTAGTGGTGCTAGTTGATCTAGTTGTCTTAGAAAATGGCATTAGTTGTGTATTGTCCCATTGGATTAGTGTTTTAATTTCTCTTCTCACCATTGTGCATAGCTAGCTTTGCCTTGATTAGTTTCTTCTACCATTTTGGTTTCCTTGTCTTAGACGACTATCTTCATTGATTGGCATTATTTGGTTCGTAGTTGAAAGGTTGGGCATTGAGGTAGTGTGTGAATAGAGGTGTAGCCTTATTATGAGATAATGTAGGTAAAAGTATGTGTTAGTACATGAAATATATTAAGTATATGAGAAATATGCATAATCATGAACAAGCGGACATCAAAAGCAAGAACATGTGATGCATGACCAAATATCTTAAAATGCGTGAAGTAAAACATGAAAAAATATTTAATAAGGTCAATGCTTCATAAAAACATAATTTAAGAGCTTATAATAAAACATAGTTACTTTAGGGACATTAACCTTAACTAACATTTAAGACTATGTGAGTTATAACATGGAATGATGTAACTCCCACATCGAGAAGAGAGAGGCTACTTACCGAGGTAGACTCCGTATCATAATCATCATCATATGTTATATGTAGATCCACTAGTTACGCCAATTAAGACAACCTACGGGGGCAACATAATTTGGGACTAGGAGTTGCTACTAGAGACTTCCTTACCAAGTCTCCAACAAAAAGTCCTCTTGGTGCTAATTTAATCCCAATGAAATAAGTAAATCATTAATATTAGGAAAGTTCAAATAAGTACCAATTGACATTCATAAAATATATCGTAAGAATAGCTTCTTGAAAATCATGATCATAACATACTTCACATAGAAACTTACCTTTCTAAGCATCTAAATCATGATTTCCTCATATTGTGGAAAAACCTTTCACAATTCATTCATTCATGCTTGAAACATACTTTAAAATATAGTTCATACTTTTTGTAAGTCATCCATAAATCCTGCATAAGTTCATGATCATAAATTTGTAGTTCATAATTGAAAATTATAGTATAAATACATGGATCTATGTGAAATCAATTTAAAATCATGTAATAATGCGAATTCATGCATAACTGAGTAGAAAAACACTAATTAAAATCAACTGATAAAGACTCAAGAAGAATTGACATGAAACATTTATAGAATTAAGTACATTGAAATTTGGAGAATTGAGTTTTTTTAGGACCCAATGGATGAAAGGAATCCATTGGTGAATTCTCACATATTTAGAAATCAGCCCTAGAAGTAGTGGAGTTTGAAGAACTTGAACTTGGAAAACTCTAGCTTCTTCCTCCTTGAACTTAGGAGAGAATTTGATAAATTGACTTGAAAGATTTTAAGTTTTATGAGGAAATGAGAGGGATTAGGGTAGTCTTAAGCAGAAAAAATGGTTAAAATCAGATTTCGGATCAATCTATATTGAGTGACTGCCTCCATTATGTTGTTGCTAGCAAATACCACTATTTTTGGTTTTGGATCTTCCAAATCATTCCCGCAGGAGATCCGGACCCATTTTTTTCTGATCCTTCGAGAAAAAGATTCATTCTCTTCATAAAAAATAGGAGGTAGAACCAATAAAGATTTCTTTTTCGATTCATCCCTGGCCTCATTCAAGAATTGTTTTTGATCCAATCCGCAGGAATCAATAGAAAAGGCAAATCCCTTTCTCTCTTTTGTTGCCTTTTTCGGCTCTTTATTCTTGATTCCTAAAAGGAAAGGAAAGAGAATAAGGGAAGGTGCCATAGGTTCAAGGATAGTATTAAGGAGTAAAAACGGTATGGGGGTAGTTATAGGTTCAAAACGACATAGTTTAGGCACTAAGTGAGTGGGAAGGATCCAAAATACCCTTACCTAAACTCTGCCGGAGAGACCCTACGGACTAGACCTACAGTCTGTCCAATGTACTCATAGCAACAAAGGTCCAAATGTTAGGTCCACTGGAAGTGCACACTTAACCCTATGATCCATTTTCTATGGGTCGTATAAAATCCTACAAACAGTATAGCACATCTGTAGAATCCATGCTTAAAAGTTGGTACCACTTCTACGACCATAACCCTACAGTCGTAGAAAATCTTATGGACTTTAGAATACCCCTGTAAAACTTAAGTACTCAAAATAATAGCTATTGAAAATTGTACATTGACTCTACGACTTGAGTCTACGGATCGTAGAAAATAGTACGGGTCAACAAAAAAGGGGTTGTAGAATCTGCCAAAGACTCAAGCCTCGGGGGTCAGTTTATGGGTCATCCCTAAGGATCGTAGGACTTCCTACGATCTTTAGGAAACCCTCGCACAATGATTCCATACTTAGACAAATTTCCATCCCTCAGTGCCCTTCCTACGAGACCCTCTTATGGTCCGTAAGACTTTCTATGATCTGTAGGTAGGCTTGTGGGAACTAGGGCCAGACCAATTTTTGCAACATTTTCCTTCATTTGTATTTCCAACTTCCGGTGTCTTACAATCTACATCATGAAGCGATGCAGCGTCGAAAGATATCAGAACGTGAAATCTACGATATGTAAAATAGCTGAAAGGAAACATACTCAAGAATGCTCAATAGAATGATTAATGAAGTAACACAACTCAATTAAAGCATGCAAATATGAAATAGTCTATGCTTTAAAAAATATCATAAGTAGATGTAACTTAGTATAAAAATAATATTTTCTCTATTGGAGAGTTTCTCTAACTGACAACCAATACTATGAGCCTCATGATGATACAATGAATTGCTCTCATTGCCAGAGTTGTCCAATACCTTGCTAGGGTAAGGGACACAAGCTCATCTCATATATCCAATAAAAGTCCATATCAGGGACTAAAGTGAGGAGCCGCCCGAACCAATTACACGATCCTATCCTACGTTGGGTAAGCAGTTTATGAGGTTCGAATTATATAAAATCTTACCAAATCGGTGCTTCATACTACTCTCAAAATATATTATTATGCTCATACTCAAGTGAGTGCAAATACTCATAATTTAACTCGTTTAATCTCATTGAACTTTACTTTGATAAGCTCAACTCTTCTCAATTCTTTAGGCTTTCTCTTTAAAACAACATGCTTTTAAGACTTACTTGTATCTTATGATAGCTCCATGGACAAGGATGATGCTATAGAAGGCCTAATAAGACAATCATTAGGGTCTCAAGATAAGTTACGAGCCCAGATTATTGGGCTTCAATGGAAACTCAAGAAGATGCTTAGCATTAACGAAAAACCTAATAACGAGTCCAAGAATTGTGGTGAATAATGGACTATGCTACACATATTTTATGATTCAAGTTCAAGTCCAAATGGAAGAAGATTGGGCCCACATGGGGCTGAATTTCTGCTCAAAAAAGAGTTTAAAATCTTCACCCAAAAAGGAGGAAAAGCCACGTACAAGTTTTGGTCCAAGTTGGAAACTTTTCCTTATTTTCTTAGTGAAGAATTTTTGGTATTATTTTTACATACTTTCCAAGTTTAAAGTTTCCTAGTTTAAAAGCTTCATAAGAGTTTCTCAGTTTAAAACATTTCCTAGTTTGAAGTTTGCTAGTTATTATTTCCATAAAAGTAGGATTTAAATCACATTCTATTTGGGATAGGTTTTCCCTATATATAGGGGTGAATATTTTTATTTTAAATACAAACATGATTAATATTATTTGAGAGTTTTCTCTTCTTTGCACCTTTGTGTGTGGTGACTATGGATTTATCTTAGAACCTTATAAGAACAATTCTTTAAGAGGTAAGATTAATTTTTAACTTGATATCTTTGATTCTTATTAGTAAATTAAAGAAGGTGATTAGTATTATACTAATTGTTGTGTCTAATTTCTTCGAAATAGGGGTCTAGATCACTTTTGATGTAGGTTCTTGAATTAACTCTATTAGTATCATAATTAGTTTTAATCCGCTAATTTTGAATACTGAGATCAATTAAGGTTCTTAGCATTTTTTTTTGAAATTTAGGGATTTTATTCTCGAATTTCACATATCTTAAATTTTTTGTCTTTATTCTATATAATTTCGCTTCCGCATTATTGATGTTACACCCCATAGTTTGGTACCTTATAACGCTTCTTAAGATTTTTAAGTTTTTGGAAAGGCTCTTAAGTTTCTTAGAAGTCGTCATGTAAGTCGGATAATCTATAACGTTATCAAATAATCCTAAGGAAAGGAGAAGAAGATACTCCATAAGAGAGAGTATTGGAAATAGGGTTACAAGAATCCGAAAGAAGTTGGAGGCTAAGTAGTGAGTCATAGGACTAGACGTACTTGTGAAAGCTATTATTTGGGACATTTTGCATACTAAGCTACTTGAGTACACATCGAGCTTAAGTAGCAAGGAACACATAGGCTCTTAAAGTGAGACGAGATTACAAAACTACGGAAGAGAGATGAAGAGGCGATGCACCTACTTGAAGCAAGCAGGTGATGCACCTACTTGAAGAAAATAGCTTGGGGTGGACCCCATGCTGCCACGTGGCAGCTTTGGATTGGATGCATGATTGAGGTGGCGCCCTAGGGGGCTGCCACGTATCACCCCTAGGGGCTGCCACGTGTCACCTACTAAGAAGGTATATATATATGTATTACATGCTGTACATTGTTCATTCTTCAGCATTTAGAACAAAATAAAAGAAGGAAAACCCTAAGAGACTAAGAGAGAAGGGCGACGACTTTGGCCAAAGTGAAAGGTAAGCTACGATTTCATTCCGTAAATTAATTATTTAAGGTATCCATCGATTAAATGAATGTATTTAACAACTTAAATTAATTAATTGGGGCAGCAATATAGAGATGCAAACAGCCACCGAAGTTCAGTCGCAACAAGAGCTTCCAAAGCCAATTTTCAACAAGTTTAGGAAGCAGTTCGTTAAGGTATGATGTGGTTCTCTTCTCCCACATTTTGGTAAGTGTTTGGAAATTTTATGAGGGTGTTAATAACATAAATTTATGGTTTGGAGCAGCACCAAAAATATACAAACAGTCCACTACTTTTCAGCACTCTAAGGAACTTCCGAGGCTAGGTTTTGGCTAGTTTTGGCGAATTTTGGGGAAGGTAAGGTCTTTCCTTTCAATTTGAAGTTTATGGTGTTATAATAGGGTGTTGTATACATCTTTTATGCTTCTGGAAGTGTAATAACTTCATATAAGTGCTGGACGTTAAAAACAAACTAAATTAGAGTCGCTATAGTTGAATTGTAGTCGAAGCAATGTGTTGTGCTTATGGTGTGGTGCTGCAGGTTGTGGTGTTGTGTTGCAGGGCCTAAAATTATACTAAAATGGGCGTGGGAGCTTCTGGTTGTAGCCATCCGACCCCCCATTTCATATAGTTAAAGGTTTTGCAAAATGGAAACTAGAAACCCTATTTTGGTATCGTGGTTTCGAGCGAGTCATTTGCAGTTTGTGTTGTATTATGTTGGTGTGAACTACTTATACATGTGATGCAGGTTGTTTTTGTTGGTTGGCTGTAGTTATTAGGAGTGTAATTATAAATTCGGATAGGGCATATTATAGGGGAGGTGCTGCCCGATTTCCGTTAATGCCTTTACTAGTTAAGGAACTAGTCGAGAAGGCGAGCGAGGAAATGAATGTTGTGAATACTTGTAGTAATATAAGATGATGGAAAAGTCTAAGGTGTTTCATATTCGTAGTGATTCCATGTTAAATAGGTTTGGAGGACGACGACATGAACGCGATTAATAGAAGTACGTAAAAGGTATGTTAAGCTATTCCTTTTTTGGCATGTTTTGGTATAAGTATGTAGAGCTATTCCTGTTTTTTGGCATTTATTTGGTATAAGTATGTAAAGCTAACATTTCCTTCTTTTGGCGTGTTTTGGCATGAGTATGTAAAGCCTATCTTTTCTTTCTTTGGGCATATCTTAGATTTAAGTGACAAATGATATGTGTATGAAGCCTGGAGTAATTCTATTCATGAGCTCTGAACATGATTCATAATTCATAATTCGTGTTCACTGTTGAATGTTAAGACTCTTAAAGTAGTTAAGCTTCCATTCCTCAAGTCTTCTATATGCTGAGAAGTAGTGTATATAAAGTTATTCTTCCTCTCTTTTGGCATGACTTAGGTGTAAGTATTGTGTATATAAAGTTGAAGTTATTTCACTCTTAAAACTCTGAGTGTGAGTTAAGGCTCTTATTCACTTCTCGATATTCGAACTCCTGCAATAGTTGAGTTATGGACTTGTAAGTCTTTTACATGACTAATAGTAGTAAACGTGAAGCCTATTCCTTCCTTCTCTTGAAATGGCTTATTGTAAGTGAAATGATGTATGATATGAGTTAGAAACAGTTCCATTTATAGGCTCTGGATGTGACTCATGACTTGTACTCACTCGTAAATGATAAGGGTCTTAAAGTAGTTTAACTATGACCCTCGAGCCGTCTATAGGCTGAATAGTGATGGAATGTGTAAGCTCCTATACTTAGGGGCTTTAGAACATATTTTATGGTGATACCTGAGAGATGTTTGACATGTTACCAAGTCTTATAGGCACATATATGCATTGTTATGTGATATGTGGATCGGGCCATCGTTCCTCAACATTATTATATGATTTGCATGTATACGGATCGGGCCATCGTTCCTCGGCACTAATATATGAGATACGGATCGGGCCATCATACCTCGGTATTATCATGAGATATACGGATCGGGCCATCATTTCTCAGCATTATTATACTATATGTGGATCGAGTCGTCGATCCTCGGCATGTGCTTGCTATATATATGGATCGGGTGGTACGTTCCATAGTGATAATAATATGCATATTTCTATCATAATAGATGATGTATTTGTAATACCGAGTTCCCGAGCGGGCTGGATATAGTATGTGATAATGGTATACATGACTTTATTTGGTGAGGTGCAGGTACAGTACCCTATTAAATGCTATGCTTGATTTCCTGCATCCTTATATTAGTTGTTCCCTCTTTATGATGTTTTATAATTTACATACTCAGTACATATATCGTACTGACCCCCTCTTTTCGGGGGGGGCTACATTTCATGCCCGCAGGTACAGATACAGGTTTTGGGAGTCCACCGGCTCCGGATTCCACTCAGCAAGTTTAGAAGAAGCTCCATTGATTCGAAGCCAAGTTTTGGTATCAAACCTCCGATGTATATATTTGGTTACTCAGGGGTACAGCGGGGGCCCTGTCCTGCCATATGTTGTCATTCATATTCTTAGAGGTCTGTTGACATATGTGTGTGGGTTGTTTAGGAGTTTATTTTGGTTATGACTATGCGATACGTTGTAAAAGCTATTATGTTGTGGCAGCCTTATCAGTTGGCTTTTCCTTTCATGACAGGGTGCAAATGAAAGAGGCTACACGTGTATGAATATTTTATCACCCGTTGGGTTTGTGTGTTTTGTTCCAATTTGACTATAGTATATAAATAGGTACACAGGGGTCCAAGCCGGACCCCAGTCGCAGCCTGCGGGGTTAGGTCGTGATGGAAGTGGTATCAGAGCTGTTCGTCCTTGGAGTATCTACAGACCATGTCTAGTAGAGTCTTGTTTATCGGTGTGTTATGCACCATATCTATAAACAGGAGGCTACAGGACATTTAGGATGTTACCTTTCTTTCATATATAAGACCGTGCGATAGAGCCAAGTCATAGGCAATGAAATTCCTCATACTAATCTATGCTTTTAGCTGAAGGACAACACCAATAAAAGAAGTAACTGACGGTATTGGAAGTTACAAAGCACGCAGGTAAGAAAAGGCATGAAAGATATATGGCAGGTAAGGTATTGAAGTACAATTGATGTAAAGTTAAAATGGAAAGGAAACAAATAGACAGGAAAGTACAACAGGTGCAGTTCTAGTAGACATACGAGGTAAGTCCATTTTTATACGGTTGATATTGAGCGCCCTGTATGGCTGCAGTATGATAAGATATGAATCTATATGTTGGCCCTGTGAGGCATTGTTGGTATTTCCTGCGTGCACGTATTGAGATAGGGAAAACTACAAAGGAAATTCTGCCCAAATTTTCCTAGAAATTAAAGGAGAAGGAGCTATAAGGTTGTAGTATGCCTTGTCCATAATAAGAATGAGATATGACTAAACTACGAGTAAGGCTGACCTTGAGAAATAAGTTAATGACTAAAGTGATGGTAATAGTAACAAGAAGATCAATATGGGTATGGAAAAAGAATCTGGAAAAGACAAGTGAGACTAAGAGATGATTTAGAGATGACACCTAGATCTGGATAAAATGACATATTAAGGCACCAACTGAGTTGATACACCGGGATAAACGGTGACAAGCTAATTACTGATTGGGATGAATGGAATGTGGCTTTAAATGCACTGCTATAGTAAGGATATTACTCGAGTACCAGTGTTCAAGACTGGAGTTGGTACTGTGTATTGAAGATTCTACGCACCTTATGATTGTATTAAGGTTTCGTACAGGGGTAACCTAAAGTATAGGTGATGTAAAGGAAGATATGGAAATAGCACAGTATACTAAATAGGTTGGAAAGGACTCATATACATTTGGAAAGTTAGAAATAAATAGACAATGATATGATACACCCTAAAGGGGGGAAGTGGACAAGAGAAGTTCAAACATAAGAGAAAATCAACCGATGCTATCATATGTAAATGGGAATGCTTAAACCTCAAACGAAATCCCCTAAGGGGTGGATACGATCATACCAGCACTAATGCACCGGATCCCATCAGAACTCTAAAGTTAAGCGTGCTTGGGAGAGAGTAGTACTAGGATGGGTGACCCCGGGAAGCGAAAGAGGAAAGGAAACACAAGTATCCATACCTATTCCCTACGTCTACAAGTAATCCTAACCTTTGGAACTCTGATATTGATTGCTCGATAAAAGTATATGTTATGGCAACGGGACAGAGGAACTCTCCATATAGTCGGTATAAGATCCGAAGGAAGGTTTTGGTTCATATTCGAGGACGAATGTTCTAAAGGGGGGAAGGATGTTACACCCCATACTTTGGTACCTTGGAACGCTTCTTAAGTTTCTTAAGTTTCTGGGAAGGCTCTTAAGTTTCTTAGAAGTCGTCATGTGATTCATATAATCTATAATGTTATCAAATAATCCTAAGGAAAGGAGAAGAAGATACTCTATAAGAGAGAATATTGGAAATAGGATTACAAGAATCCGAAAGAAGTTGGAGGCTAAGTAGTGAGTCGTAGGACTCGAAGTACTTGTGAAAGCTATTATTTGGGATATTTTGCATACTAAGCTACTTGAGTACACATCGAGCTTAAGTAGCAAGGAACACATAGGCTCTTAAAGTAAGATGAGATTACGAAATTACGGAAGAGAGATAATGAGACGATGCACCTACTTGAAGCAAGCAGGTGATGCACCTACTTGAAGCAAATAGCTTGGGGTGGACCCCATGCTGCCACGTGGCAGCTTTGGATTGGCTGCATAATTGAGGTGACGCCCTAGGGGGCTGCCACGTGTCACCCCTAGGGGCTTCCATATGTCACCTACTAAGAAGGTATATATATATATATGTATTACATGCTGTACATAGTTCATTCTTCAGCATTTAGAACAAAATAAAAGAAGGAAAACCCTAAGAGACTAAGAGAGAAGGGCGACGGCTTTGGCCAAAGTGAAAGGTAAGCTCCGATTCCGTTCCATAAATTAATTATTTAAGGTATCCCTCGATTAAATGAAGGTTTTTAACAACTTAAATTAATTAATTGGGGCAGCAATATAGGGCTGCAAACAGCCACCGAAGTTCAGCCGCAACAAGAGCTTCCAAAGCCAATTTTCAGCAAGTTTAGGAAGTCGTTCATTAAGGTATGGTGTGGTTATCTTCTCACACATTTTGGTAAGTGTTTGGAAATTTTATGAGGGTGTTAATAACATAAATTTATGGTTTGTAGCATCACCAAAAAGATACAAACAGTCCACTACTTTTCAGCAGTCTAAGGAACTTCCGAGGCTAGGTTTTGGCTAGTTTTGGCCAATTTTGGGGAAGGTAAGGTATTTCCTTTCAATTTGAAGTTTATGGTGTTATAATAGGGTGTTTTATACATCTTTTATGCTGCTGGAAGTGTAAGAAATTCATATAAGTGCTGGACGTTAAAAACAAACTAAATTGGAGTCGCTATAGTTGAATTGTAGTCGAAGCAATGTGTTGTGCTTATGATGTGGTGCTGCAGGTTGTGGTGTTGTTTTTCAGGGCCTAAAAGTATAATAAAATGGGTGTGGGGGCTTCTGGTTATAGCCACCCGACCCCCCGTTTTGTATAGTTAAAGGTTTTGCAAAATGGAAACTAGAAACCCTATTTTGGTATCGTGGTTTCGAGTGAGTCATTTGCAGTTTGTGTTGTATTATGTTGGTGTGAATTGCTTATATATGTGCTAAAGGTTGTTGTTGTTGGTTGGCTGTAGTAATTAGGAGTGTAATTGGAAATTCGGATAGGGCATATTATAGGGGAGGTGCTGCCCGATTTCCGTTAATGCCTTTACTAGTTAAGGAACTAGTCGTGAAGGCGAGCGAGGAAATGAATGTTGTGAATACTTGTAGTAATATAAGATGATGGAAAAGTCTAAGGTGTTTCATATTCGTAGTGATTCCATGTTAAATAGGTTTGGAGGACGACGACGTGAACGCGATTAATAGAAGTACGTAAAAGGTATGTTAAGCTATTCCTTTTTTGGCATGTTTTGGTATAAGTATGTAGAGCTATTCCTGTTTTTTGGCATTTATTTGGTATAAGTATGTAAAGCTAACATTTCCTTCTTTTGGCGTGTTTTGGCATGAGTATGTAAAGCCTATCTTTTCTTTCTTTGGGCATATCTTAGATTTAAGTGACAAATGATATGTGTATGAAGCCTGGAGTAATTCTATTCATGAGCTCTGAACATGATTCATAATTCATAAATCGTGTTCACTGTTGAATGTTAAGACTCTTAAAGTAGTTAAGCTTCCATTCCTCAAGTCTTCTATATGCTGAGAAGTAGTGTATATAAAGTTATTCTTCCTCTCTTTTGGCATGACTTAGGTGTAAGTATTGTGTATATAAAGTTGAAGTTATTTCACTCTTAAAACTCTGAGTGTGAGTTAAGGCTCTTATTCACTTCTCGATATTCGAACTCCTGCAATAGTTGAGTTATGGACTTGTAAGTCTTTTACATGACTAATAGTAGTAAACGTGAAGCCTATTCCTTCCTTCTCTTGAAATGGCTTATTGTAAGTGAAATGATGTATGATATGAGTTAGAAACAGTTCCATTTATAGGCTCTGGATGTGACTCATGACTTGTACTCACTCGTAAATGATAAGGGTCTTAAAGTAGTTTAACTATGACCCTCGAGCCGTCTATAGGCTGAATAGTGATGGAATGTGTAAGCTCCTATACTTAGGGGCTTTAGAACATATTTTATGGTGATACCTGAGAGATGTTTGACATGTTACCAAGTCTTATAGGCACATATATGCATTGTTATGTGATATGTGGATCGGGCCATCGTTCCTCAACATTATTATATGATTTGCATGTATACGGATCGGGCCATCGTTCCTCGGCACTAATATATGAGATACGGATCGGGCCATCATACCTCGGTATTATCATGAGATATACGGATCGGGCCATCATTTCTCAGCATTATTATACTATATGTGGATCGAGTCGTCGTTCCTCGGCATGTGCTTGCTATATATATGGATCGGGTGGTACGTTCCATAGTGCTAATAATATGCATATTTCTATCATAATAGATGATGTATTTGTAATACCGAGTTCCCGAGCGGGCTGGATATAGTATGTGATAATGGTATACATGACTTTATTTGGTGAGGTGCAGGTACAGTACCCTATTAAATGCTATGCTTGATTTCCTGCATCCTTATATTAGTTGTTCCCTCTTTATGATGTTTTATAATTTACATACTCAGTACATATATCGTACTGACCCCCTCTTTTCGGGGGGGGCTACATTTCATGCCCACAGGTACAGATACAGGTTTTGGGAGTCCACCGGCTTCGGATTCCACTCAGCAAGTTTAGAAGAAGCTCCATTGATTCGAAGCCAAGTTTTGGTATCAAACCTCCGATGTATATATTTGGTTACTCAGGGGTACAGCGGGGGCCTTGTCCTGCCATATGTTGTCATTCATATTCTTAGAGGTCTGTTGACATATGTGTGTGGGTTGTTTAGGAGTTTATTTTGGTTATGACTATGCGATATGTTGTAAAAGCTATTATGTTGTGGCAGCCTTATCGGTTGGCTTTTCCTTTCATGACAGGGTGCAAATGAAAGAGGCTACACGTGTATGAATATTTTATCACCCGCTGGGTTTGTGTGTTTTGTTCCTATATCTAGGAGGCTATATGGACATGAAAAGGTTTTAACCCATTGAGGTTTTTGTGAGCAGTATCACGTTATATATAGTCCAATTTGACTATAGTATATAAATAGGTACACAGGGGTCCAAGCCGGACCCCAGTCGCAGCCTGCGGGGTTAGGTCGTTACAATTTTCTTGTTTATTCAAGAAACCAATTCTTATCAAGTAGTATCAGAGAGGTTCTATCAAGGTTCCACTCTTGATAATCTTGGGATTTCAAACAAAATAAAAAAGAAAAAGAAAAAAAAAACTTGTTTGTTTTATAATATCTTAAAAGTTTAGTTACATAGCAAAAAAAGCAAAAAAAATGAAAACTACAAAATTATCATTTTACCCCTATCGTTAGTGCCCCCAAGTATTATTTGATCAGTTTTAGTAGTTGAATATGTTAAAATCTTAATGGTTTGTGAATTTGGCAAATTTTTGAGTTTTAAGGAGTTAAATTATTAAAAAATGGTTTTCGGTACCAATCAGAGCTATGAGTCTCGAAATGGGATTTCATTAGTTCCATCAACTTTAGAATGTGGAAATTGGTCTAGGAAGCCATCGGATCAGATTTGGGGTTGATATGTGAATTTGAGGTCCCAAGTTGGAAAGTTTAGTTTTAAAAGAGCTAAGTTTGACTTTGGTCAACAAATTGAGTTCGGAGACTCGGATTGGATTTTTAATAATTTCAATGATTTTGGGGAGGTGATTCTAAATCTAGAAATGACTTTGTTGTAATTTTTAGAGTTTCCAAGGGTAATTGAGTTTTTCAAATGTCAAAACTAGTTTAGTTCTGACTTATCGGATTCGGGTCAAGGAGACCTCAAATTCAAAATCCAATGGTTCCATTGACTCTAAAACATCGAATTTAGTAGAAGTGCATATATGGTTTGTGTATATGGGATTTCAAACGAATCCCAAGGGTCCGATCGGAGAATGTGAGTTTGGGATTTTGCTGGTTTCTAGTGTAGGTCAATTTGTTCATCGCGATCGTGAAGAGTTAATCGCAATCACGAAGAGTTCATTATGATTGTGACCTACTCAGATTTTGTTCTACGCAATTGCGACTCTTTCCACTCGATTGCGATGAGTTCTTTTCCAGTACCTCGCGATTGCAAGAGGAAGTTGCTCGCAATTGAGATGA
This sequence comes from Solanum dulcamara, assembly GCF_947179165.1. Classification (NCBI taxonomy): domain Eukaryota; kingdom Viridiplantae; phylum Streptophyta; class Magnoliopsida; order Solanales; family Solanaceae; genus Solanum; species Solanum dulcamara. The sequence continues at coordinate 25,940,947 of NC_077237.1, read as the reverse complement.
GCATTTTGTGCGTGAACAGTGTTAAATCATGAAAATAGTCTCATTTCTGAAAAACTACTATTGTTATCGATTTTGAGCTTTGAGTAGGCAATTTTTGGTCAAGTTCTTGAAGGTTTTCGTGTCGGTAAGTTTCTTTTTCAATTCCCCATCATTTCTCTTTGAATTTCCTTTCTTAAATCCTTGAAAAAGTCTAGTTTAAAGAGAGAATTATTGGAGGTTTGTTCTTAAAATTTCAACTCAGATTTCATTAATTTCTACCTTGTTTATTGGTCTATTTTTATGGGTTTTTCAACCACAAACTCCCCTCAATGAGTAGAATATGTTTTCGAAAGAAAATTTCAACCCTTTTCGAAATTGATCAATATTTGGACTATTATACCTCCAGTTCTGAAACCTAGTAATATGGGTGTCATTGGATTCCTTGTGATGCGTATATTTCATTATTAATAGTGGGTTGTCATTCTGGGCATTACATTCAAGAGTAGATCGACTAGTGGAGGTGTTTGAGTGCGGTTTCAGCAATTAAGGTAGGTTTGACTATCTTTCTTGGGGCTGAGTTGGGGTGATTAGTCAAATTTTATGTTGTAGACTTTGGGATGGGATCGTAGTGTAGTTTGGGACTATTAATTTGCTTTGAGATGCTCGTTTGGAGGCTTATTTATATTGTGAAGCCCATGTGGGGGCTTATATGTGTTGTGTAGCCCATGTGGGGGCCTTATTTGATATCTTATCTATGTTAAGACTCTGTGATCCATGAGTTAACTGAATTAGAGATGTGAAACAATTATTTGCCTTGAGATGCCCGCATGAGACATTGAGTTGGGGGTTTTGAGTATACGAGTATTGAAATATTGTAGAAAATGGGTGAATATTTAATTTGAGGTATTTCCTTCCCATTACTATCTATTAAGGGTATATATCATGTTTGGGTTAAGTTTTGAAAACTTTGAACCTTGTACTACATGTTGAGTTGAATATTACCTCCATGCCTTATATTTTATGAATGCATTCATCCTCATTCATACTATCATTGATCATTAGAAAGTTGAGTGCTGTGACAAAAATTCTTCTTGAGAAAGAAAATGTGACATATGTTGTATCCTTGACCACGAGAGAGGTGGCAAGGGGATAAGACATTAGTATCATGAGTCCTTGGCCACGAGCTGGGTGGTGAGGTAGTTGATACATTGAGGTGACGAACTATATGGTCTGCGAGACTCTCATGGGTCCTTCTTGGTAGCACAGCTTAGCAGGTATATATGATAGGTAGTGCGACAGCCTTGATCCTACCGTACCATCATATCATTGCATCATCATAATGCATTGCATTTCATTGATACTTGTGATAATTGATCTATCTTTTTAACTGTGATATTGAATTGTATTTATGTATTTACTTTAATCACGCTGTTCTATATAAATTTATGGCAGCGTAGCTAGAGTAGACTTTTCTGTGTACAGGTGGCATAGTTCCTTAGTTTATTTCATAGTTTTTGATTAATTCTTTATACTCGTATGGTTAAACCTACTGAGTATATGTGGATTGTACTCACCCCTACTTGTGTATCCCTTTTTATTGCAGTTACTAGCAGGGTGTCTAGCGCGGTAGTTGATTCTAGCGAATACATCATCATCCGATTAGATTTTGGGGTAATTTTGTTGTTGTCCTTTTATTGCATTTATCTGTGTCTCGACTCCCATTTTGGGGGTCTCATATAGTTTATTTTTAGATTACACATTGGGATGGGGTTTGTGATGTGTGCAATCATGACCTCATTATGGAATCATGACAAATTGGTATGAGAGCATTAGGTTCACCGATCTCATGAGTTATAGAGCAAGTTGTCTAGTAAAATCTTACGGATCTCTACGTAGACGTACGTACTTATTTTTGAGAGGATGCAAGATACTCGTTAGGATAAATTCCTTCATTTAATTCCTTTTATGCGAGTTATTCATATTAAATATTGTATACCTCTATCAATTTCTTCTGCACAGATGGTGAGGGTTAGAGACAGAGTCACTAAGAGTGAGGTTGCACTTGCTACCTGAGCCCCATCTCACGGGTGAGGCAGCGGACACGGTGGAATTAGGGGATGAGACCGAGCGAAGGGAGCGACACCTTCTCATGGCTGAGTTAGAGATCCATCGCCTGAGCCAATGTATGAGCACGAGGATGATTATAAAAGTAGACTGAAGAGCAGAGGCCAGCCCAGCCTACAGCGGTCCCTAATAGTACTTTGATGCTTCAGGCATTATTGGTTAGACTATTGGATAGATTGAATAGTGCTCCGACTCTGGTGTTCTCCCAAGTACTTCAAGCTCTCCCATCGTATTAGGCACTATGCCACTATTCAGGGGCTAGTGTTGGGTTCCCGACTCTGGGATCTTCTATCACGCCCCAAGAGGGTACCCTAGATGTGGCCGACACTCGAAAGCCATTTCTGGCCTTCAAGTGAACCACTTGGTCCAGTCACACTTTTATTCAATCATATTCTATCAGCGGAAGACTCTATTATAAGAATACTATTCATAATTTTTGATCCAAAGGCCAAACAAATACCCAATCAATAACTAGATAGAATAAAACTAGTTGAAATGAACAATTCAACACTTTCACACTCTAGTCTATGAAGCCTCTATCAACAATCCAAAGGTGCCAATGACAAGTCCATGGCTACCAAAAATCAAATAAGGGAAAAAACAAATCACAACCTCAAAGATAAATCTCGGTATCCTCCGGAATAGGGAGGACTCACCAACTAGGTGGAAGTAAGTCGATCTTCAACGGTGCGCCGGTTGACAATCTCTAGTACCTGTCTCTGCATCATGAAATGATGCAGGTCAAATGGTGTCAGTACATGGAATGTACAAGTATGTAAAATGGCCGAATGAAACAACATCAGAAAGAATCAAACCAACTCGGAATCTCAACTCAGAAAGAAGAACAGCTCAATCAAGTGTCCTAAGTCAAAATAGGAATGTGGTTTAGATGGGACCATTCACATACAATTCAACCCAATTCGACTCAAAGTACTATCAAGACCTATATGGGAGTTTCTCTTATTCGACAACCATCACTTATGAGCCAGTGATAGTACAATAAGCCGACATTGTCGCCACGTCCGTTCATACTTTGCCAGGGTATGAACGAATCAACCAATCATGGATCAAATCCAACCAAGTCCTATAATGTCAGGACAATAATTTTAGGAAAGCATTCGACTTTAACAGTTCCATCCCCTCCTACGTTTGGCGATGTAGTTATTGGATTTGAGTTATTACTTATTCTTACCCAATTCGATGCTCGATACTCCTCCCAAGACTCAATGCTCATAAAACTCCATCCAATTAACTCAGTCAAATCATATCAACAAGTCTCATTTAGAACCTTATTAACTCATTAACTCTATCACAATCAAACCTCTCCCAATCATACTATCCGATCAATCTCAATCATATCTTTCAAGAGTAGATTAAATATGCATTTATAACAACATATAAACCTATCCAGTCATTCCTCTATTCATTTAACAAATCTTTTGGGACTCATCACAACTCCAAGGTTTCAAATCAACAATTCAAGATAAGCAACATATTTAAGAAAATTAACATTCTTTATCATAATCAACATAGTTAAGAAATTAACAATATATGTTCGACCTCTTATCTCAATCAACTCATACCAACATGTAGCATATCACTTTATTGACTCCACAACTCAACATAATAAAAATTAGATTAATAGATGAAAAGGACCTATATGGATCTAACTCTATCAATAAACTTCATTATTATGAGCAATCAATCTCAAAGAAGATGTAGGGCACATGGGTGAACTCAACCCATGCTTTGAGTAACCTTACATACCTTGGTGAAGACTTTGAAGAAATTTTGATGTTGGGTCTTCAATGGAAAGCTTGAATCTTAAAGTTCTTGAAGGCAATCCTTGTTGAAAAAACATTTGAAATAGAAGAGAGGGGATTTCTAGGGCTTTTTTAGAGAGAGGGTGAAATTGAAAAATGGTCTAAAAACATCAAGGCTAGTGTGTATATATAATTTGGGAAATGCCTAATTTGCCCTTTCTTTGAAAATCTAGAAAAAAGGGCTAAAACACTCCTGGCGCGATAGTGGCGTGTCGCGCCACTGCGGCGCCAAGTCGAATAAAGGCTTAAAACCTGCGCATCTGATAGTGGCGCATCGCATCAAGGACCAAACTACTGAGGCTATTTTATGGTGTTATAGTGGCGTGCCGCACCCTTACATCGCCAAGCCTATATTTTCTCAGCTCTAGAAAATAAGCTTGAAAACCTTGCAATTGCCACCCAGGCCTGAAATTTCTGCAGTACTAGTCCATCTTAGGATAGTTATAACTTTTGACTCCGAACTCCAAATATTACAATCTTGGTGGCGTTGGAAAAAAAAGACTTGAAGACCTTTAATTTAATAGGTCATGGGATACACATATCATCATATTTCAAAAGGTATGGTCGTTGGAAGTCGACCCCTTATACGGACTTATTCTAAAACTTAGCCAAGACGAATTCTTTGGACTTAGCTTGGTTCTAGGGATCCTTTGTGACCCCACATTACCTATAACACTCTTCAATTACTTGGGAACTCATCCTAATTCATGCATACACTTTACAATAGTCGGGTTCGATCCTACACGTGTACGAAGAAGGGTCCGAATCTTAGTAAAGAATTTTGGGGGGTGTTACATCTTGTTTTGTACCTTCTATTGTACCTCTGAGGTTTAGAGTTACGCTAGTTTCAGCTAGTGCTTCCATGTCCATAGATAAGCAGCAGAGCTTTAAGAGATTTGTTCGGTTAGTACCTCCCAGATTTGATGGTATAGCCGGGGAGAAGGTCTATGACTTTCTGATTGAGTGCCAGGATAGGTTATTCAACCTAGGTATTCTTGAGGCACATAGAGTAGGTTACACTTCATATCAGTTTATAGGGATCGCCAAGAAGTGGTGGAGATCGGTTATTACCTATAGGCCTTTTGTTCCCCTATGATGAGTTAGGAGAAGTTTTCATAAGTTTTTCTTAAAAGTGCCTTATAGCCTCCATGATCAGCGCAAAGATGATGTTGACAGATTGGATGTAACATCCCCTTAAAACGATGTATACGATGTTTCATTCTTGCCTAAATATGATACAGCCTCTGTATTATGGGCATAACTTTTCATAGGAATATCCAAATTGGGTGATTCAAATTTTTTAGTAACCACAAGATCATTACCTACAACTTTTATGAAGACCATATTTTACATTTCGGAGGTTAATTAGGTCAAATAAATTATTTTTTGTAAGGTAGGATGTTGTGACGGAAAGGAGTGTTTATAGAATAAAAATCATATCTCACTGTAGGTTTATCCAAATTGGTTAATTCTTGAACGATATAAAACTAGACTTCCATATCTACAATTTTTATGAAGACACCAAATCCTAATAAAGAATTTATCTTATTCAAATGCAGTTCCAAAAGAGAGTATTCTGTTAAAAAGAACTCATCTCACCTACCATTGAAAGATCTAGATACATTTGACATCACTCATGACATAAATTGTCCTCCATTTAACATCATCCATGACATCAATATATTCCATTAAATTTTCAGATTTTTCTTTATAATTATTTTATTTATTGTTAGGTTCCTCTTTCCCACCTATAAATACCCATCTTATTTCCTCATTTTATTCATCAAGCTTTCTCAAAGCAAATCTTCTCTCTATACACTTCGTTACACATTCTCAAATATAGTTTTAGTTCTTAGTAGTGAAGAAATACTATTCCGGTGATTCATATACTCCGGGTAGTACACAAAACATTCTGGCGAGGAGAGAAGCTAGGACTCAAGAGTGTTCATTAAGTCTTTCGGTACTGACTAAAGCTTCGGATTCCAGGTATGTAAGGCTTCAATGAGAGTATTTCTTCCACTCTCATGTCTAAATTATTTTGATTATATGATAAATTATATTTATTTTCTTTAAGCTCTACTCTAAGTTATGTGGGTATTTATCCATGGGTTCTTCCACCCATGTAGTCCAAAAACTCTTTCAATTAAGTCTCTTGATTTCAAATATATTTTCTTATGGTAATTCTTAATTTTACTTAATACTATGAATCATGGTTAAACTAATAATTATTGCTCTATTTTGATGCAACATAATTTCATATATATGAATTGATGGTTTACAAGTAATTCCTCTATTTATTTATTTAAAGGTTCTTGAAATTCATGGTGGGTTGTTTAAAGCATGATTTTTAATTAATGGATTTCAAAGTATTTATGTATATTTATTTACATACATATTTGAAAGTTGAAGTGATTTGAACCCACCTAGTTTTACTATGTTTTTAATAAAGTTTGACTTGAAAGCTTTGACTCCAAATAAATGTTTATGAAAGCAATATCTATGATAAAAAAGGGAGTCTTATGAAATGAAAGAATGATGAAATTATATGAATGATGGATTCTTTATGCAATAAAGATAATTCTTGCATATTTGAATTATCAAATATTTTAATGAGCTATTCTACCGAATATGATGTTTGAATTCTCAAGTTATATGCTATGAATATTTTGAAGTATTAAACTATTCCATGGGATTGACTTAGCACCGAATGAGGCATTGAGGTGGGATTCGGTAAGGAAATCCTAGTAGCAACCCCTTGTCTCATTAACTATGTGCCAACATAGGAGCCCTTATAGGCTTAGGCTAATGGATCCATAAATAGCCCTTAAAGTTAAAGTTAAATAAATGAATGAAGTTGACAGAGTTCTACCTGGCAAGTAGTCTCCCCGACCAACATAGGGGGTTATGTTAGATTCCATGTAATAGCTCGCATGGTCTTAAATGTCGGTTATGGTTAATTTCCCACAAAATGAATGTTTTAAAGGATATATATATGATTTATTATGCATAAATTAAATTATGTTCCATATTACATAAATGTTTTAATGTTTCCTCAATGTTCATGCATCCTTACATACTTAGTACATTCAAAGTACTAACGCATACTCTTTTGCCTACATGATATCACCATGTAGGGATCAGTTCTCCTCCTCATTCTCCTCCACGTGGCTAGTTGATATTCCATTGAAGACTACTTTTGGTGAGTTCCCATGTTCTGAGAACAATACTCCTTTATCTTTCTAGCTTATGATATATTAAGATATTTTACTATGGCATTTCTTCTATTATGATTGAGGGTGAGCTAGAGACTTGTCTTAGCCCCGTTAAATCTAATAGTTAGAGGTATTGTTGGACATATGTAAGTTGAAGATTTACTATTATGATTTCCGATTGTTTATTTATTATCATTACCTATGAAAGGCTAAAAGAATGTTAAAAGGCTTAATTGAGGTACTTTCGGGTTCCTCATTCGCCATGTCACGTTTAGGCCCTAGGCTTGAGTTGTGACATTGGAGCAGGGCTCCCTATCCGAATCTAAGTATGAGGCTCGCTTTCATGAGTTATCCCATTATGCTATGTCTAGTATCCCTACTGAGTTTTGGTGAATTCGCAAAATGGTGAAAGGGTTCGCTGGTTATCTTCAGGAGGCCATAACCTCTCTTATGCTATCAGGTGGTACATTTTAGAGTATTATTAACGACACCAGGATGATAAAGAGTAGTGGGCATTCTAGACAAGGTAGGGCCAAAAGGTTGCATAGGCAAGGTCAGTTTGGTGGTCATTCCTCTAGAGGTAAGGAGTACTCTAGTTCAGGTACCCATGGTTATCAGGGCAGACCGGTCCAGGCAGTTATTTAAGGCTCATATGGTACAGGTGGATATAGATCAGGTCAGAATGGTTATAGTGGTTCTTCAGGCTCCGGAGGACGTATTAACACTTTTGGTTATCCTTCATGGGGTTCAGGACCTTGTGGATGTTTTTTGTGTGATGAGTTTGGGAATAAGGCCTAAGATTTCCCTAGACATGCTCCTTAGACTAGACGTCTCAAGACACCGGTTGTTCTTTCTACTCCAGCTCAAGCCATGCGAGGTACTTCACAAGGTACTAGGAGTGGCACCAAGGGTACTAAGGGTGGAGCTAGAGGTGGCGCTCGTGGTGGTTCGCAGGATAGAGGTGACCATCAGCTATGTTATGCTATACTAGGTAGATCTAAGACGGAGGCTTTTGATTTAGTTATTATAGGTATTATTCCGATTTACCAGCATCCTACTTTAGAATTATTTGGTCCAGGATCTACCTATTCTTATGTGTCGACCTATTTTGATATAGGTAGTAAATATGTGTGTGAGCCTCTTACTGTGCATATTAATATTTCTACCCGATAGGTGAGTCCTTAGTGGCAGATCGAGTATATCAAGGGTGTTTGTTGATATTTTTGGGTAGAGAGACCCTTGCATAATTGATTTTATTAGACATTCTTAATTTTGATGTGATATTGGGTATGGACTGGTTATCTTGTTATCATGCTATATTAGATTGTTATGCATAGACTATGACCTTAGCTTATCCCAATTTGCCTAGCTTGGTGTGGAAGGGTAATCCGAGTTCATATCCTAAGAGGGTCATATCTTATATGCATGCTCGTCGTCTAATGGATAAGGGTTTTTTTGTCTTATTTGGCTAATGTACATGATCTCAATATGGAGTCACCTCCTTTAGAGACTACGAGGGTGGTGAGAGAGTTTATAGATGTGTTTCCTATAGATGTGCTGGATGTTCTTCCTGACCGTGATGTCAATTTTATGATTGATTTAGAGTCGGGCACCAAGCACATCTCTATTTATCCTTATCGGATGGATCCAACGGAGTTGAAGGAGTTGAAAGAACAATTAGAAGATTTTTTGAAAAAGGGGTTTATTCGACCTAGTATATCACCGTGGGGTGCACCAGTCTTAATTGTGAAAAAGAAGAATGGTACTATAAGGATATGTATTGACTAACGATAGTTGAACAAATTCACCATCAAGAATAAGTATCCTATTACTCGTATTGATGATTTATTTGACAAGCTTCAAGATGCATTGGTGTTCTCTAAAATTAATTTGAGGTTGGGATACCATCAGTTGATAGTTTTGGAATTTGATATCTCAAAGACTGCATTCAAGACTCATTATGGGCATTATGAGTTTGTGGTTATGTCCTTTGGGTTAACTAGTGCACTAGCTGCTTTTATGGAGTTGATGAACCAAGTATTCCGACCTTATTTGGACTCATTTGTGATTGTATTTATTGATGATATCTTGGTTTATCCCAAGAATAAAGCGAATTATGTTAGTCACTTGAGCATAGTCCTTTAGAGATTGAGAGAGGAGAAGTCGTATGCAAAATTCTCCAAATATGAGTTTTGGCTTGAGTCTATGGCATTTTTGGGTCATGTGGTGACCAAGGATGGTATTATGATCGATCCGACCAAGATTGCAGCGGTTTATAATTGGGTTAGGCCTACTTCGCTTATCGAGTTTCAAAGTTTTATTGGGTTGCAGGCTATTATCGTCGGTTTGTTCAGGGCTTCTTCTCCATTACAACCTTATTGACTAGGCTAACTCAAAAGACCATGGCATTTCAGTGGATTGATGAGTGTGAGGAAAGCTTTCAAAAGCACAAGGAGTTATTGACTTCAGCACTTATTCTAGCCTTACCCGAGGAGGGTATGGCCTTCATTGTGTTTTGTGATGCTTTGAGACTCAACTTGGGTGGTGTATTAATGAAAAAAGGGTAGATTTATACCTTATGCTTCTTGATATTTGAAGGTACATGAGAAGAACTATCCTAACCATGACCTAGAGTTGGCGGCGGTGGTGTTTGTTCTGAAGTTGTGGAGACACTATCTCTATGGTGTGCATTGTGAGGTCTTTACTGACCAATGTAGCCTTAAGTATATCTTTTCTCAGCTAAATCTAAACATGAGGCAGCATAGGTGGTTGGAGTTATTAAAAGACTATGACATCACCATTCTTTATGCTTCTCTTAAAGTTCATGGTGGGTGATTGTGTATGGCTTAAAATATCGCACATGAAGGGTGTGATAAAGTTTGGGATGAAGTTTGGGATGAAGGGCAAGCTTAGTCTGAGGTTTGTTGGACCTTTTGGGATGAAGGGCAGCTTAGTCCGAGCTTCGTAGGCTCAGGACCAAGAAGATCGCTTCAGTTAAGGTGTAGTGGAAACATCTGCCTATTGAGGAAGCGACTTAGGAGCCAGAATTTGATATGCGGGTTCGATACCCTCAGCTTTTTGAGACTCTAGGTACTTTCCTTTCTCTTATGTTCAAGGAAGAACATCATTTTTAGTGTTGGATGTTGTAATGACCTTGAGGGTCATTTTCAAAAAAATTTACAAAATTACCATTTTATCGCTATCGTTACTGCCTCCAAGTGTTATTTGATTGGTTTGTATAGTTGAATGTGTTAAAATCTTAATGGTTTGTGAATTGGCCATGTTTTTGAGTTTTAAGGAGTTAAGTTGTTAAAAAATGGTTTTCGGTACCAATCGAAGCTATGGGTCTCATAACTGGATTCTGTCAGTTCTATCAGCTCTGTAATATGGAAATTGGTCTAGAGGAGTCGTCGAAATTAGATTTGGGGTTGATATGTGAATTTGAGGTCCCAAGTTGGAAAATTTAGTTTTAAAAAATCTAAGTTTGACTTTGGTCAATAAATTGAGTTTGGAGACTCAAATTAGATTTCTGATGATTCTAATAATTTTGGGGGGTGATTCTCACGCTAAATGGCTTTGTTGTAATTTTTAGAGGTTTCAAGGGTATTTTTGGTATTTCAAGTGTCAAAACTAGTTTAGTTGCGATTTATAAAATTATGGGTCAAAAAGACCTCAAATTCGAAATTCGATGGTCCTATTGAATCCGAAACATCGAATTTAGTAGAAGTGCATATAAGGTTTGTGTATATGGAATTCCGAACGATTCCCGTGGGTCCGATTGGAGAATGTGAGTTTGGGATTTTGCTGGTTTCTAGTGCAAGTCAATTTTTTCATTGCGATCGCAAAGCGTTTATCACGATCGCCACCTGCTCAGATTTTGTTCTACGTCATCACGATGAGTTCTTTTGCAGTACCTCACGATCACGAGAGCAAGTTGCTCACAAGAGCGATGAGCATTTTGTGCGTGAACAGTGTTAAGTCGTCAAACAGTCTCATTTATGAAAAACCACCATTGTTATCAATTTTGATCTTTGAGTAGGCGATTTTGGGTCAAGTTCTTAATGGTTTTCATGTGGATAAGTTCCTTTTTCAATTCCCCATCATTTATCTATGAATTTCCTTTCTTAAATCCTTGAAAAAATCTAGTTTAAAGTGAGAATTGTTGGGGGTTTGTTCTTAAAATTTTAATTCGGATTTCATTAATTTCTAACTTGATTATTGGTTTGTTTTTATGGGTTTTTTACCCACAAACTCCCCTCAATGAGTGGAACGTGATTTCGAAAGAAAATTTCAGATACCCTTTTTTAAAATTGATCAACTTTTGGACTATTTTACCCTCAATTTTGAAACCTAGCAATATAGGTGTTATTGGATTCCTTGTGACGCGTATGTTTCATTCTTGATAGTGGATTTCCATTTCGGGCATTGAATTCGAGAGTAGATCGATCGGTGGAGGTGTTCGAGTGCGGACCTATCCTTCTTGGGGCTAAGTTGGGGTGATTAGTCAAATTCTATGTTGTAGACTTTAGGATGGAGTCGTAGTATAATATTTGAATGCATTCATCCTCATTCATATTATCATTGATCATTGGAAAGTTGAGTACTGTGAAAAAAATTCTTCTTGAGAAAGAAAATGTGACATATATTGTATCCTTGACCACGAGAGAAGTGGCAAGCGGATGAGGCAATAGTATCATGAGTCCTTGGCCATGAGTTGGATGGTGAGATAGTTGATACATTGAGATTGCGATGAGTATATGGTCTGTGAGACCTATATGGGTCCTTCTTGGTAGCAAAGCTCGGAAGGTGTATACGACAGGTTGTGCGACAGTCTTGATCCCACCGTACCATCATATCATTGCATCATCATAATGCATTGCATTGCATTGATACCTATGATATTTGATCAATCTGTTTAACTGTGATATTAAACTGTATTTATGTGTTTACTTTAATCGCATCATTCTATATAAATTAGTGGCAGCGTAGCCGAAGTGGGACTTTTCTGCGTGAAGGTGGAAACGTTCCTTAGTTTATTTCATAGTTTTTAATTAATTCTTTATACTCAGTCGGTTAAACCTACTGAGTACATATGGATTATACTCACTCATACTTCTGTGTCCCTTTTGATGTAGCTCCTAGCCAGGGTGTCCAATGCGATAGCTAATTCTAGCGAATACATCATATTCGGATCAGTGGTGAGATCTTGGGATCTGGATCATTTCTAGTCCCTCTTTCAATTACAGTCTTTTTGTATATTCAAAGACTTATGTTGTGCACTCAAACATAGATTTGTAATTAGATGCTCTTAAACTTATGATACCAGATTTTTGGGTAATTTTGTTATTGTCCTTTTATTACATTTATCTGTGGCCTTACTCCCCTTTTGAAAGTCTCATATGGTTTATTTTTAAGCTTACACATCGATATGGGGTTTGGGATCGTGACCTCGATTTTGGAATCATGACAAAAAGGGAAGAAAATTCAATTGATTGAGAATCAAGGTATTTTTCAAGAAACTCCGAATTTGTTTTGACTGTTGATTTTCTACCTCTAAGAAGAAAATCAAGAAGAGGGGAAAGTTGAAGTTTGTTTTCTTGTTACACAAATTGATATTTTTCTTGTCTCATCAATCGCATTTCGTTTGGGTATTGATAAAAAAAATTATTTCTACATCTTACTTCGAAAAGATTGTTACTAACAGGGTTTATATATAAATCTTGAAGGATCCATCCATAGATTGTAATTTGAGTGGAAAAGGATAAAAGAAAGTGAGATCAATAGAGAGAAAAACAAAACCCGAATTGAGAAATTTATTTCTTTGATATTGTTTGAGATGTTTGAAATAGGTAAGGAAACTAAAGCTAGAACTCAAAACGACACAAAATATGTTGATGTGTTGATCAAACTATTCGGAGGAGAGGAATATCACCATAGCTAATTTAAGGAGAGAAATTAATTTTCACACAAGGTGTGGAATAAATGGTAATATTTGCTCTCTGATTATTGAAAGTAAAAGTGGTGCTAATGTGGTAAGTTCATACGTGATAGAGAAGTTGAAATTTACATGCATTAAATACACTACTCCTTAAGCCGCAATGGTTGAGTGATTTTGATAACCTTAAGGTGACTAAGCAATGCATGATTTCTTTCTCCATTGAGAGTTATTCCGATGATGTTTTTGTGATGTAATTTCAATGCACGATTGTCATATCATGCTTGGACATCCTTGGCAGTTTAGTAGAAATGCAATTAATGATAGAAGAAAGAATAAAGTTTCTCTTGATCTAAATAATAGAAAATATATACTTGCACCTTTAACTCCATCCCAAGTTTATGAAGATCAAAAACGTGTGAGAGAGGCAATAAAAAATTTTGAGAGAGAAAAGAATGAGAGGAGTAAGGGAGTGCATGTTGACATCCCAAGAGAGGAAAAAGGAGAGGATGTGTTGTGTGAAGGGAATGGAATGTCAAGTGAGATAAAATGTGAGATTCGGAGAAAAAAAAGAGAGATGATAGTGAGATCATAAAGGAGAGGGATGATCGTGAGATACAAAGAGAAAAACAAGAGAGATTGAGTGAGGTTATTTCTTATTCTAACTCTAACTTTCATAATTCTTCTTCTAGTTGTTTTGATTCTCTTGTAGGTATTCATGGGAAAGTTGCATTGAAAATCCATCATTGGATGAGCTTAATCCTAAGGTGGTAAATACTATGTACATGTCCCATTGAACAAGTGCATGTTGATGAAAATAATAAAGATAAAGAGAATTATTTTGGACCTATCCAAGACAATACTCATGATAAAAAGTTCAACAATACAATTGTGAATCTTACACCAATGAGCAAGAAAAAACTAAGTAATGCTATTCCTTTGTTGCATAAGACCACGTATAATATGTATGATTGGTTTATTCACATTCTTGGTATTCGTATACCTAAGATCTTTTTGGAGGTAATGAATTACACTCTTAATTCTTATATTGGTGACTTCATTAATTTTGAGGATGATGATATTTTGCAATATAATAAGTCACTAACTTCAAAGTTCAATAAAAGAAATTTGAGCTCTATTAAATTTGATGATTGTGAGCTTAAAGGGGTGTTTGCTACTAGTTATAAGGAATTACATGACTATTCTGATACTAGTGATCAAATACTCTTTGATGAACCTATTCATGATTTCTTATTTAAGAATTCGAGCAAGTACTTAGAATTTAATGGAGATTCTAACTTAAAAAATAAAAGTTCTTCTAACCTTCTTGAAAACTCATGTGTTTATGTGAATAGTTTTTATGTGAAAGAATCTTTGGAAAGTACAATCGAGAATGCTTGGCTATATCATAAAAGTGTCTAATTTGATGCAAATTTTGTATTGTCTTTGTCATACCCATTGAAGTACTTTATTGATAAAACTAAATTGAAGTTGCATGTATCATTCGTAATGACATCTAGACAAAAGCTTTGGTATGCTTATACAAGTAGGAGAATTTTTTATTGGGATGATGATCTCCACATGCTTTATAAGGGTGTATTTATACATGCTAGGATTAATTGGGTGAAGTGGACACATGGTCACAATCTTGTTTTGTTCCATTGATGCTTTCAATTAGTGGATGTTTTTTACATTAGCATGTCTTCTTGATTTTGCGAGACTCAAATTCGAGGATGAATTCTTTTCAAGAAGAGGGGAATGATAGCTCCATGGACAATGATGATGCTATAGAAGCTCTAAGAAAATAATCATCAAGATCTCAAGATAAGGAGTTGCAAGCAAGATTGTTGGGCTTCAATGGGAACTCAACAAGATGCTTATCATGGAAGAAAAGCCCAAGAACGAGTCCATGAATTGTGGTGGAGAATGGACTAAGTGCTACATATATTTTATGTCCAAATGGAAGAAGATTGGGCCCACATGGAGCTGAATTTTGCCGGAAAAAAGAGCTTAAAATCCTCACCCAAAAAGGAGGAACAGTCACGTGCAAGTTTTAGTCCAAGTTGGAAACTTTTTCTTATTTGGAACTTTTCCTTATTTCGTTAGGCAAGAATTTTTGGTATTATTTTTACATGTTTTCCTAGTTTAAAGTTTCCTAGTCTAAAAGTTTCCTAGTTTAAGAGTTTTCCAGTTTAATAAGTTTCCTAGTTTAAAGTTTTCTAGTTATTATTTCCATAAAAGTAAGATTAAAATCTCATTTTATTTGGGATAGATTTTTCCTATATATAGGGGTGAATTTTGTTAGTTTTTAGACAGACATGATTAATATTATTTGAGAGTTTTCTCTTCTTTGCATCTTGTGGTGACTATGGATTTATATCACAACCTTACACGAATGATTCTTTAAGAGGTAAGAGTAATTTTTAACTTGATATCTTTGGTTCTTATTCATAAATTAAAGAAGATGATTAGTCTTATACTAATTGTTGTCTCTAAATTCTTCAAAATAAGGGTCTAGATCACTTTTGATTTAAGTTCTTGAATTGAGTCTATTAGTATCATAATTAGTTTTAATCCGTTAATTTTGAATACTAAGATCAATTAGGGTTCTTAGCACTTTTCTTGAAATTTGGGAATTTTGTTCTTGAGTTTCACATATCTTACAATTTTTGTCTTTAATCGATATAGTTTCGCTTCCACATTATTTTATTGTTTATTCAGGCAAACCAATTCTTATCAAAATATATTATTATGCTCATACTCAGGTGAGTGAAAATACCCATAATTTAACTCATTTAGTCTCATTGGACTTTACTTTGATAAGCTCAACTCTTCTCAATTCTTTAGGTTTTCTCTTTAAAACAACATGCTTTTAAGACTTACTCGTAACTTATCTAACTCTCTCAAAAATCACGATTTATGCTCAATACTCATACACATTTAGACTCGGTAAAAAATCATGTATACTCAGTGGGTGTAAAGTATTATACTCAAGGAATATAGTGTACGCAAACTCTTATTTTAGTCAAATCATGAAAATACATCTTTTCTCAACTCAAAATAATGCATAGTAAAAGTAGTTGCAAATATTCAACTAGGATTTATGGGAATGTAAGCATAAACACAATTCAAGATTCGAATTATAGGATTAATGATAATATAATTGAATCTACAAGGGATTCAACGAAGGACATTCATAATTCGCTCAAAACTTTATCATAGGATTAAACTCAAACTCAAACTTATACCGACTGAATGAAGATGTAGGGTGCTAGGGCTGTAATGACCCGTTAGGTCATTCTGAGAAATAGTCATCTTCCTTTCATAGAAGACCCTTTTTCGTAAATTTAAGTTGAAAATTTTGGACCTTTCGATAACCTCAGTTAATTAGTTGATGGATAATTTTAGAGAATTAATTTAATTGGTGGATCAAATTAATAATTTATGTAATTACATATACCACTTGACCTATTTATTGAAATAAGTTAAAGAAGGTTATTATTTTTTTTATATAACACAATCCAACTACGGTTAATAGCCCTAGACGAAAGAAAAGAGGACAACATTCAGCGACATCAAAAACTTAAACCAAATTACATCAGGTAAATTATACACCGCACCTAAATTACTGTGTATATGAATAGGGGTCATAAATGTCGGATGTGAATGAGAAAGAAACCAAATTGAATTGCAAAAGGGAAAAAAATGAAAAGTGGTCTGTAGTAAAGTGGTTTTTTTTTGACTTGGGGAAACCAAGATGTTTATGACTATATGAGTGTAATCATATCATTGGATGGTCATATTCTTATATATGATGGGATAGTTAGGTAATTATGGTGTATTTTGGCATAAGAATTACGAATTTACAAATTGGATTTCTCTAACTTAAGTCACTGCTATGGTAGACGTTTGTTCTTATTTATATATTATTATAATTATTTTGTTATTATTTTATAAATTAAGTTTTGATATATTGAGATAGGTAATTAAATATTACACATATTGTATTATATGAAAATCATTTGATTTTATGTATTTGGAGAAATTGGGTCTTAACCCTAGGCTTGAGATTTAGGAAATGAAGTATAGATTTGAGTGAGTTTTTGGGTCTAGGCTAGACATATAGTGATATGAATATTGTTAGTTTCAAAATATTATTGTGATTATTTATTTGACTAGATTACATTAATTTGGAAGCCCAACAAAAGGGGAAAGCTCAAGTTTCGGAGTAATTACTTGATTATTTGAGGCAAGTGAATTTTTAAACCTCAGTTTAAGCTTGTAGATGCTTGTATTTCCGTGTTATGTATACTGGGGAGTAATGAGATTTGGAATGGGTTTTTGACTTTATGTTTGGCCTTAAAAATAGAGATGAGGGGTATAAAATGATGATCTAATGACATGTATTGGTGGAATTGATATGTTGTGATTATAGATTTATTTTGAACATGTGAAATGACTATGTTGATGTGAGATAGAAAAAATTATTATTGTTGTCATGTTATTATCATGAATTATATGAACATGAATTGATTGCATTGGTTCTGACATATTGTGTTGAGACTGAAAATGATATAAAATAAAATGGGTCAGGCCACACGCTCCGTGACAGGTATTATAAAACAAAGGGGTTTGGCCACACACTCCATGGCAGGATATGTATATTGAGGGGAAGGGCCATACGCTCCATGGCAGGTAACATGGACAGAAATGTCCCCCATGGGTTCCGGACTATAATTCAGTGGATGTGTACCGATAGGACAGACATGCACCATCTCATTGCTTTGCATCACACTTTTTTGATATTTTTGAATTCGAATTTACCACTTACTGCTCTGTATATGTTGAACTTGACTTGATATGATTTACTTGATGAGACTACTAATGAGTATTCATGGACTGTATTATTATTTTTGTGTAGAGTGTAGAGTTGGGTTGGTTTTATGCTGGTTGTAGTTAAGGAGGTTCGGTTGGGATGACAGGAGTACTTGTATCTATTAAGCTTTTCTTAGTTTTAGTTATCCACTTTCTGAGTACCGTGTTGTTTGGTATTCACCCCTTGCTTCTACACTTGTGTAGGTTGTGAGCTCGGACCTTCTTGATCTCCTAGTGTTTTCTACCACATCCGCGGCTTTCATTTCGAGTGTTGAGGTAGCTGTTACATCCATCTAACGGATACCTCTTACTCTTTTATTATGTTTTAGTCCTATTCTAGATATAAAGACATTGTGACTGTATTTTCTTTCGTACTTCGGTAATGTATTAGTGGTTTGTACATGTGACAACTAGTCTTGGGGAATTTTGAGATTATTTATTTGTTTTTGACTAAGTTAAACCTTGTTTTATCTCAATTACTTTCGCATTTGCTTTCCGTTGAGTTTTAGGCTGACTTGTCTCGGAGGGTTGAGATGAGTACCATCATAGCTGGTTTTGGGTCGTGACAAAGACGAACTCAGTCCAACGCTATCATTAGCCATATATACCTAGAAGAACAATATTCTTGATGAAACTCAACAAATTCGATGTACGCTTTTGAACCTTAGCCTTTTCTCTTCTACGCTCCTTGCTCTGAATATTCTAAGTGTTAATGAGAGAAAAGTGTCAGAGGCTACTGATAAGGGACTTATTTTATTCTCAAAAAGTTAGGATTTTGATTTAGAAAAGGTGAAAAAAGACTAAACTACCCTTCATTAAAATCGACTTCAGCCCGTCTACGAGGAGTTCCTACGATCCGTAGAAGATCCCTCGTAGGAAATGGTGCCCAAAAATTGGGCCTACTGGATTTGTCATGTTGGGTCTTCGAGCCCCTTTCTACGGGTTGTAGACCCTTTGACGTGTCGTGAAAGTCACTCTGGAATCAAATTCAGGAACCTTGGGTTTTGGGTCTATAGACCCTTCTATGGGTCGTAGACTTGGTCATAAAACTTGGATATACTTGTAATGACCTTGAGGGTCATTTTTAAAAATTTGTGCAAAATTACCATTTTACTCTATCTTTAATGCCCCCGAGTATTATTTGATTGGTTTGTGTAGTTGAAAGTGTTAAAATCTTAATGGTTTGTAAATTGTGCAAATTTTTTAGTTTTATAGAGTTAAGAGGTGAAAAAATGATTTTTGGAACAAACTGGAGTTACGGGTATCAAAATAGAATTTCGTCAATTCCAACAGCTCTGAAATGTGGAAATTGTTCTAGGAGAGTTTACAAAATTAGTTTTGGAGTTGTAACAAAAATTTGAGGTCTTGAGTTGGAAATTTAAGAAATTTTAGGCCAAGGTTTGAGTTTGGTCGACTTTTAGAGTTTTGATACTCATAATGGAATTCTGATGACTCTGTTGGATTCGGGGGATGGTTTTTAGTCTAAAAGAAGTGTTGGCTGAATTTTTAGAGGTCCCGAGCTTATTTTGGTATTTTGAAGGCCTAAGTTGGTTTAGTTGCGACTTTTCGAGTTTCGAATTAAGGAGACCTAGAATTTGAATTCTAATGGTTCCATCAGCTCCAAAAATGGCCAAATTAGGCCAGTAGCATTGTCTACATGACTATCAACGCAATCGATACGAGTTTGGGGCCATTTGACGCTTTTGACTTTGAAAGTTAGCCTATGATTGACTTTGGTCAACATTCTTGGAAAACGTACTTGGATGAAAATTATGACAGCGCAGTTAGTTCTGGAATATTGAGTTTGGTCTAGAACGACCCTTCGTTTTCTTCCCAAAGTTTCCGATCTAATCTCGAGGCCCATTGTGGAATTTGCCTTAAAATGACACTTTGATATGGATCCACTTTTTATTAAAATAATCTCGTATGATAATTTTTAATGCGCCATTAAGTCCAGAATATTGAATTTAGTGGGGTAGCATATCTGGTTTATTTTTATCAGGTTCCGAATGAATTTTGAGGGTCCGTTTGGAGACTTTAAATAATGCAAAATCAGAAAAATCTGGTGCAAAAGTGCAGATTTTGCACCAGATTTTTCAGAATTTTTTCTCAACTTTGAACCCTTATTTCTTGAGCTTTTCAAGTCCAAATCTAGTGATTCAAGAGTCTATCTTCAAGAGATTTTCGCGAGAAATCCATTGGTAAGCTCGAAAACTTGATTAGAAGCTTTGTTTTAAGTAAGATTTGATATTTTAGGTGCTGCCTCGATCATTTTCGGATTCAGATTTTTATAAACTTTGAAAGATGATTTCTTGGTCATCTTAGACCGAATTCAGTGATTCAAGGCTCTAAATTATGTCATTTTCCCATAGAAATACAGTGGTGAAATCAGAAAGTGATGGGGAAGATTTATTTGAGGTAAAATTAGCGTTATAGCAGCTGCCCTTTCTATTTTCAGATTAGCTTTTTGATGAATTTTGAGATTTGATATCTTGAGCATTTTGGATCCATTTTCAGCGATTCTTGAGGCAAAATTACTGAGTTTTTTGTAAGGATCGTTATGGTATGATCAGTTTTAGTTTAGAGGCTTCATTTTTGATAAATCGCTGTTCAAAGTTGTTGTCTCTTGCCATTTTCGAAATGAAATTGTGATGATTTTTGGAGGATTGTTTCTTGGTCATCTTAGCTCTGTTTTTAATGATTCTTGATTCTAAATTGTGAGTTTTCCCGCAAGGAAAATCATGGTGAGATTATCCTTTACCAATTTCTGCAATTATTATCTTTCAAAATATCTGTAAATCAATATTTCAAAGGTGGGTTATGAGATTTTCTTTCAAGTTAGAAAATTGAATTTTCATGATTTAGAACTCGATTCTTGGTCGATTTTAATGAGATTTTCATCCACAAACTCTACTCGGTATGTAGAACATAATTTTCAAATAAAATTCCATATTTAACCCTTTTCGAAAATAATTAATTTTTGGATCATTTTACCCCGGTTCCGAAACCTATCAATATAGGTGTCATTGGACTCATTGTGATGTGTATGGTTTATTATTGATAGTGAGTTGTTATTCCGGGCATTGAATTCGAGAGTTGTTTATTCGGTGAAGGTGTTGGAGTGCGATTTTGGCAATTGAGGTAGTTTGACTATCCTTCTTTGAGAATGAGATGGGGTAATTAGTCATTCATATGTTATAGACTTTGAGATGGGGTTGTAGTATGAGTTGAGAATGTTATATATATATTGTGATGCCTGTGTGAGGCTTATTTATTAATGTGTTGCCGTGTTGGGGCTTATTTGTATTACATAGCCCTTGTGGGGGCATTATTTGTTATCTTATTTGCTTTGAGAGCATGTGATTCATCATTTGCCTGTGAGAAAGGCTTGAGGATATTATTTGACTTGTGATGCCCTCCTGAGGAGTTGAGTTGGGGGTTTTGAGCATGCTTGAGTATTGAAATATTATTGAAAAAGGGGTGAATATTTAAATGGAAGTATTTCCTTCCCATTACTATTTATTGAGGGTGAAAATCATGTGTAGGTTAAGTTTTGAGAACTTTGAACCTTGTACTACATGTGAGTTGATTATTACTTACATGACATATGTGTTTTGATGAATTCATCCTCATTCATCATATCATAAAATATGAGAAGTTGAGAAATATGGAAATTCTTTTTGAGAAAGAAAATGAAACACCTTTAAACCTTTGTATCTTGAGTCCCTGACCGAGGCAGTTTTACAGCAGGATAGTGGATGCATTGTGATCCCTTGACCATGAGGAAGTGGAAAAGATAATGAGATATTGTGATTGAGGTATATGGTCTGCGAGACCCCCATGGGTCCTACTTCGTAGCAAAGCTCGGCAGGTATATATGATAGGCTGTGCGACAGTCTTGATTCCACCATACCAGCACATCATTACATCATCATATTGCATTGCATTGCATTGATATCTGTGCTGCTTGAATTATCTGGTTAATTGTGATTATGAGCTATTATTATGGGGTTTACTTTACTCGCGCCATTATATATATAAACTGGCGGCACCGATGTCGAAGTGGGACTTTTCTGTATGCAGGTGGAAGCATTCATTAGTTTATTTCATAGGTTTGATTAATTTCTTGTACTCAGTCAGCTAAAACCTACCGAGTACATGTGAATTGTACTCACCCCTACTTTTGTGTCCCTTTTTGATGCAGATACTAGTCAGGGTACCTCACGTGACAGCTAATACTCTAGCGGATTGTGTATTCTCAAATTAGTGGTAAGGTCCCGAAATTCGGATCGTCATTAGTCTATTTTTATTTTTCAGTCTTTTGTATCATTCAAAGACTTATGTTGTATCTTCAGACTCGAATCTTGTATTTGATGCTCTTTATACTTATGACACCAAGTGTTGGGATAATTTCTTCATTGTCTTTCTTTTCATTTAAATTGTGGCATGACTTTCCCTTTGGGAGTTTCGTATGAGTTTTACTTTTAGGCTTACACATTAGGTTGGATTTTGGAATGCGTGACATCATGACCTCGATTTTTGGGTCATGACAATATTAGAATGTGACATTAGGTCTACGAGTTAGCCCTACGGGTCATACACATTTAGACAGGTCGTGGAAGCGGGCTCGTGAAATGAATTCAAATCTGGGCATTGGGACCTCTTCTACGGACACTTCCTATGGTCTGTAGAAATTCTACAGATCGTAGAAACCATCCGTAGGAGGATCTCAACCACTAAAAATTTTACTAAGTCCCCTTTACGACTCGTAGAACCTTCTACGGGTCGTAGGTGACACTCATGGCCCACTAGGACAATTACTTTCCTCACTTTTTCAGGGCTCTTGGAGACAAAACTAAGTTGGAATAGTTCAAGGTGTTACAAATACACCATAGCTATTAAGCAAAAACAATCTCAAACACAAAAATTGTTGCTCGAAAAAAGAATGGAAGGAATTTTCATTTTTTGAATTTTTTAGGATTATGATACTAGAAATACTCAAAAGGTTTAAAGGAGTGATTTCCTCCGTTAAGTTATGCATTTCACGTTTAAAGGAGTGATTTCCTCCTTAACATATGCATTTCAGTTACGTTCTTTAATTACCCATATGTTAAATGTATTTCAGATATATATTATTTTGAAGTATTAGATATATGTATTCGACCCGAATTTTAGTAGGACTAGTAATATTAGAAACGAACATGAAAAGAAGTAATCTGTCTAAACCAGTGGGATTTGTGTGGTTTACGCTATTTTATATACTCATGTGTTTAAACAAAAAATACCATGACGACCACTCAATGGGGGTTGATGTACTTCAATTCCTCACTTCCCCTGCTCTTCTTAATCCTTTATCCTCTCCTTTACGCCACAGATTCCCACTGAACAATCCTACTTCAGATTCCACACGTTGTTTCTCTATCAGTTCCGGCGGCCGGGGAGGTGCCAGCGCCCGGTGGCACAGCAATAGCAAGCGCCCAAAGGACTACCAGGACTTTAGTTGGGATAACGAGATTAGGGCTAACGATGAGTTTGGTTTTGGAGGCTCCACAAAGCAGCGGATTTGGTGGTCCGGTGATCCATCTCCTTGGGGAGATGAGTATGATGTTGAAGACGAAGAAGCTGGAATTGATGGTTTTGGGAGTATGGATGGTTCAATTGCTTTTGCCTGGGTGATGAAGGTAATGTTTATCATATTCAAGGGCTATCATTTTGGTGGTTAAGTGTTTATATTTGTAGAGATTTGACATGTAAAAGCAATTGCACCACTACAAACAATTATTCATTCTTTCAGGATTGCAAAAACTTTATATATGTCTGAGAAATTATGTGAAAGTTTGAATTTTGTAGAGTCTGTTTTTATGAAATTGAAAGGCAACTGTTTGAATGTTTACTGTAATTGATATGGGAGTTACTTGAGTTTGGTAAATTTAAGTATCAACTGCTGGGACCAAGAAATGGAAATGCTACATTCTCTGTCAATGAATCCACACAATTTCTTTTATTTTTTTTGAGTAAGGTAACCTTTAAAATGACTCACCACGATTTTTGCCATGCTCCATGGATCATGGACCTTAGTACTAATTCTCTACTATGTACTGCATTTGTAACTTCCTACATATGAAGCTAGCAAAACCTTTCTATAAAACCAATGCGGGGCTTTTTATAAGCTTAACAATAAACGACTAGGTTCTCTCCTTTCAGTTTGAGATTTGCATTTTGATCAGTTATCAATATAAACTCCTTTAGGGTTTCCATCAAATACTTACTCTTTAATTTCTCAAATGCATCATTGTTTGTTTCTTATAAGATAAATACAAGTATCAACATGTTAAAAGGACTTTTGACTTGATTCTTGTGAGATTATTGGTTAGTGTAGAAATGAATTGATATTTCTGGCAATAGAACCCCAACAAAAGATCACAGAGAAATTTATTAATTTAGAGTATTGGTGGCCTTTAAAAAATCTGCCATTGTTGTTGGATATGGATTATAACATGCTAATCTTTAATATAAACCTTCGTGAAATCATAATATTGAGTAAAACTAAGTGAATGCCATTTCATGGTGAAGTTAAAAAGACAATCATGATTGTGCATAAAGTTTCTACATAGAGAAAGTTAAATCAATTTTGACATCTTTATATTGAGAAGCAAACACCCATTCTGATCCAAATTTGAAATTAACTCAAAATCATGAGAGAAGCTTGTTGCATAAGTCTTTTTTCTTTTTTTCAACTATTGTTGCATAATTCTTGATTAAGAAAAATATGGTTGCAGAATTGGTATCTTGCGGTGCTCTGTGAAGTATAATATATACTGTGTTTCACTAGGTTGGTATATCTCCACTCCACCTGCTAACATTCTTTTCACATTTCTGTGTACTGGGTTCTACATGGCTGTATCTGTATTCACTAAAGCGAGTGCAGTTACGCTTTGTCCTTAACCCCAACAGATCTTGAACCTTGTTTATGGTTTAGTCCTTTGATAACACTGGCTTAAAGGTTATAGAAGTCAATAGAGCATATCATTAAGCATTAAAGAGGTTGAGGGTATAATTTGAAGGTCTCACCATGAGATCTATGTGGTGACATGCAATTATGTTGTGGTTTCTGTTGTGGAAAAGATGTCTTGAAAATTTAGGCTGCATTGATTTCTGGAGTTTCATTTGGGTAAAGCTGGCGATAGGGATTTGCTTTTTGCTGCGAGTGGCATTCCCACAATGCTAACGTGTAAACCATGATCATCCAAGCTTTTATAGGAAAAGAACCTTTGAATGCTAGTGATCAATCATGAGAATTTCAGGTCTACCCTGTATTCACATAGGATGAGGCTTCACCTACAAATGATAGATGCAATGACCAAAATACTTTATTTACAGACTGGAAAAAATTTCTCCATCCTTCTCTTCTTTTCTTATTATCATTATATTTTTAGGTTAAACTAGTGATTTATATACACAACTACAGTTTTTAAGTCAACCATTGGTTTCTGTTAGGTTTATGCTATTGGACATAGTCTGACTGCTTGGAAACTTAAGGTTCAGGAGGCTGAACTCTGTTGCAGAATGATTGAATATGACTG
The DNA here is from genome assembly GCF_947179165.1 of Solanum dulcamara. NCBI lineage: Eukaryota > Viridiplantae > Streptophyta > Magnoliopsida > Solanales > Solanaceae > Solanum > Solanum dulcamara. Next base: position 25,915,416 of record NC_077237.1, on the reverse strand, counting down.
GTATGTTTATGAATGAGAAGGGAGGTGAATAGGTTCAAATTATAGAAATTTTTGATGAAGGAAATGAGTAATTTGGTTTGATTTAGGGTGAGTCCTGGCATTTTACTGCAGTAAATAAGAAATAAGATAGGAAGAGAGTCTCTCATTATTATAGTTCTTGAAAATGCAAGTGACCAAGACTAAGGGCTTGTTGTTGGCTGCATAAAACAAAATAATCCCATTATGATATTGTGCATAACTAACTTAACGTTTGCTTTGCAATATAAAATTCTTCATTTCTAATATAATCGTTACGTAACTGATAAAATGTTTCATTTCCAGTGTAAAATTCTATATAGCTAATGCAATGTTTGTTTAAATTGTTTTCATGTATTAAATTATGCATGCCACCATAACTTATGTGAGAATTAATTTATTATTTTATGCAGAATAGAATGTGGAATAAAAATTGTAAAGTTGTACACCTAGATAAGAAAATGTAAAGACAAAAACTCCCTCAAAAGTAGGCTAACTCTGAATAAAAATCTTTGTATCACCAGCAGCAGTACCTACAATGTTATTCACTGTATAACAATCTCTATTTATAATCTTTTGAGGAACTACTCCTAAGTGTATTAACTTTCTCAGTTTAGAAATTATTTTGTTGATTTCACACAATAAGTTTCCTTAGTGCTTGAATATAGTAGGAATAAAATGTTGATAGGGAATACGTGTGTATGGACATAACAAAACCTAGTTAAATCACTTGGTGTTGCTTCTGTTGGGATATGAACCTTGGTTCCTAAGGTTGTCACTTTTCTACTTTGCTTGCTCGACCTGTAGAACGTCCCATTGAGGTATTCTTCTCTGAATTATTCTGAAAGGAGAAATGAGTCTGTCCCTATACCAAGTCGAATATTCCCCTGGTATATCTACTATTCCAAACCAAACATTATGGCTATTACTTCTGCTAGACGACTTGTCACGACTCGACCTAGGGCCTAGTCGTAACACGGCGATCGAAACCCTCAAGGGCTCCAACTAATGCCTCTACTAACCAAGAAGGGCTGGGGCTAAGACATGTCCCTAGCTCACCCTCAATACGAATATGACAAGTCTTTTGAAGTAAGAAGTAACAACTCATAACTAGTCCCGATAGATGAGGATTCACCAAAACTCCGCCGATGAAAAAGCTCAACTAGCCACGTGTAGGAAGGTGCTCCTCAACCCCTACATTATGAGACAATGTAGGCAACAATATGCATTAGTACGTTTGAATGTACTAAGTATGTCAAAGCCCTTGATCATTTTCTCCTATATCCCTGAGGGCTCGGATCCTGCACAATTGAGAGGTAAAAATGCACGGAATTTGCTAAGGGTGCTTTTAATCAAATATCTTACTTCTGACCACCGCCAGAGGCTTGCTATTTGCTACTAGTTGGAAATCATTTGATATCGAGGAAGATGGTCCCAACCGGTATGGGTGGATTGAAAGGAGAAGAGGATTCATGACAAGCATACACATTAGTCATAATATACTTGTGGATTGCTCATATCATGTGCTTAGGTTCAGAAGGTATTGGGGAAATCAACGAAAAATGGGTGAAGCAGCAGTGGTCATATGAATACTCCATCTATGAGAACAGTCGGAGTAAATACATCAGAAAAGTTGCAGTACAAGGAAGAAGGAAGGCACAGATTATTGTTCTCGAGTTCAAGGAGAACAACGGATGGGCTGATATTGTAGGATAAATCCAAAGGTTTTGCGGAGAAATGAAAAAATAAACCATTTGGAGAGTCGACAACAAACCCACAAGGGGTGGCTGAGTTGGTTCAGCAGGTGATCTCCCAAATGGGGGGTCTTCGGTTCGAAAACCCCTGCATGCTTTCTCGGTCAAATGATTCGCGGGCTATTATACCAAAGGAGCAGGTGTATCCTGTGCGCACCCGAAGGATAGCGGCTGTGGGTTCTCTTTTCAACAAAATAAGTCGACGACAAATCATATGCAGGGCTACCATAACCCAGAAATGATATGTGACTCGAAGATTGGATACTATTTCTTTTGAGACAAGTAACAATTGTATTCAGTATAAACTTAGCCACCCCAGAAAAAGGTGCTAAGCTGGAAACTTGACAAGCATTGAAAGGGTGCCTAAACCCCTGCCCAGAACCCTATACAATTATACATTGCCAATTAGATCTACCAACTATCCTACTTCCCCCCACATATTCTGTTTACACCAAAAAAAGATCAAGCTAAGACAATTCATCCTAATTTTCTGGACAGAACTGCTAGTGCCTTCAAAATGTCTGCCATTTCTTTCTTTCCACACTGTCCACCTAATGCAAGAAGGAATGATCTTCCACCAGTCCTCCTCCCTACCTCTATTCCCAATAATCCACCGATTGTTCATCAGTGCCAAAGTAGAACTCGGTAGTACCCAAGTTATTCCCAAAATATGAAAGAACATGTGCCACAAATTTCTAGTTGTCCTGCAGTGTAGGAATAAGTGTTCATTGTTTTCACCCTCCTGTTCACACAAAAAACATCTTGAACAAATCTGAAGACCTCTTCTTGTGCTTATCTTGAGTTATGCACGCTTCCTAATCACCAACCAGGCAAACAATGACACCTTCATAGGGATATTTACTTTCCAACTTGTTTCCAAATCCTCCTTTACAGGACCTCTTTGATTCAACTGCCAATACACTGACTCTACTGAGAGGGCCCCTTTTAGTTTCCATCTGAGTTGGTTTGTAGAATCAGTGCATGTACCAAAAGTTCCAGATCTGAAGCAATGTGACAAAACTCTCTACTAACCGATCTTTAAGAGCTCGTTTAAATATTAGATTCCACCCTTGTTGACTCTACATTTGGTTGATCATGTCATGTTGTTGGAGACTTATAGAATAAAGAACTGGAAACATAAACTTCAGATCCCATCTCCCACAATAATCTCCACATTTTTCCAGTAGTTTGCCATTGGTTTCTGATAGTTCTCCACACACTGCTACCATTCGGGCTATTAACATCATTTGTGGTCCACTGGTTCGGCATTATTTCTAGGATATGAAATTCCTCCAAAGTGCACTGTCCTCATTATTAAACCTCCAATACCATTTTATTATCAGACTTCTATTATGCAGACTCAGTTTCTTTATGCCTAACCACCATGTTTCTTGCTGAAGGTTATAGCCTCCCATTTAACTAGATTACTGCTTTTCTTCTCTTTGTTGCCTTGCCAAAGAAAGTCTCTACTTAAAGACTGAATACTAGCTGTGATAAGGAGGTGTTGTGGGTGGATAACATGTCACCAGTACAACAACAGAGTTGTATGAGATAATGCCTGACAGCTAAATTAGATAGGAACATAGAGTTAAGTCTAAAATGTCACTCCTCCGTCCTATTTTATGTGATGGTGCTTGACTTGGTACAAAGTTTAAGAAATAAAGTAAGACTTTTGAAACTTATGGTCTAAAATAAGCCATAGATATTTGTGTGACAATAAATAATCTCATTTAAGGTAAAATGAGCATTTTAAAGTTAATAGTTACTAAATACAGAAATGTGTTATTTGTCTTGGAACTGACTAAAAAAGATAAGAGTGTCACAATAAAATTGGGGCAGAGCGTATGATTTAAATGTATGGGCTAAGAAGAACTGGAACTTGGCGGCGGAACCTGGAGTGGTGGAGACGGTTGGTAAAAGATTTCTCTTTGAATTTCTATCAAATTATGAAGCAGCTAGGGGTATAGTGGGTGTTTCTTACTGTCTATCTTTGTGATTTGACATTGCCTAATGCTTGAAGAATAATATTGCCAACCACATGTGGATTCGATTAAATAGACTTCCTGGCACATATGTGGTGGGGAGACACTAACAGAGCTATTGGAAATCACTGTAGGGGGGTTGTGAGTCTAGATGAGGAGACACGTACAAAAGCCCATTTAAAATGGGCGAGAATTCAAGTTTGATCCTCATCAGCCAAAATGCCGGAGTACATTTTTCTTCTAGGCGAGGAGTGCAGAATTAAAATTCAGGTGGGTATAGAGGAAGTCTGTACAACTGTGATATGATTCTTTTTGCGATGGTAATGGCCAGAGGTCCTGTGGAAGAATTAATATTGAAAAGGGAGGTGCAGCAGTAATTCCCAGCGCAGCACGTCGCCTAGAGCAGTTTTAATTTAAAATTTGAATTGGTGCAAAATTAGTCATGTGGCCCACATGCAATTACAAATGGAAATAAAAAAGCAAAAGCTGTTAGTTCTGATATTGGCCGTCCTGGGAATAATGGTTTGAGTCTAATTATCTTAAGTGTAAAAGGTGATTTCACTAGGTTTTATTATGTCCATAGACACCTTTTCTCGTGGAATTATCAGCAGCCCAACATAAAGCTGGAAATCATGATATAGTTTCTCCAGAATTTTTGGTGATTACAGACAAGCAACGGGTAAAAATACAGAAAAAATGAGTTTTCTGTGGGGTTGGTAATGCCTCTCCAATGACCCATTCGGCAGATATTAATGGGCTCAAATCAGACCTTTTTCTCGTGGAATTATCAGCAGCCCAACCATAAAGGTCAAAATCGTGATATAATTTCTCCAGAATGTTTGGTGATTACAGAGCAGCTATCATCCGAAGTGAACCAAGTTTCTTCTTTTAGGGAGGAAACATATGCAGAGGTTCTAACTGGAGGTTTTGATGGGGCAGAAGAACTTGAAAGTGGCAGAAGATTCGAAGCTACTTTTGCAGAGGAAGGTTCTGTATTTTCTTCTGTCGAAATTCTGGCATTACCATGGAAGGGACGACGTCCAACATGCAACAATGCATACAATTTTCTAGTCCTCCTATTAAATTTGATAGCGTTTCTAAAATGGCTTCAGAGATGTATAACCAAGGTGGGTAAACAAATGGGCTGGACTTTGAGGGCTGTGAAGAGGAAGCTTTGACTTTATCCTCCAGAATCTAATGCAATAGGTTCTATAAGCTCAACATTGAAGAAATCGGGGTGCTTAATGAAGAGCAGTTAGCAGAAAGGGCTGGTACCATTATGGAATTACATGAGGTGACAAAGTTAGAAGAAAAGAAGAAACTTTTATGGAAACAAAGATCTATATTTTGGTGGATAAAAGCGGGGGACAAAAAATACAGTTTTTACACACTATTGCAAATGCAAACAGAAGGTTTAATATGATTGAAAAGTTCAAAATCAATGGAGTATCATGATTGAAAAGCTGAAAGTTAACAGAGTAGAGGTGGAGAAGCATGTAGTAATTAATGAGGAGATACTTAGTTGCAAGAACTTTTACAGGGAATACGAAAATCGGAGGCCCTCCTTCCAAGCCAATTGTTCCAGATTATCAGCAGAAGATAGTGAATGGCTTCACAGACCTTTCCAGAAGAGGAAGTGGAGTATATCATTAGAAGTTAAGTGAGAAGGCTCCTTACTCATATGGGTTCAATATGGCCATTTATTACCATTGTTGGTTCGTGGTGAAGTGTGGTGGTATGGCTGCTGTACGTTTCTTCTATCACTCTGGTAAATTTGAAAGAAGCTTTAATGCCTCTTTCATTGTTCTAACTCTAAGAAGGCAAGTGCAGAGGAATTGAAGGATTTCTGGCCAATTAGCTTATTGGGAAGCTTCTGTATAATCATTTCCAAGTGGTTGATAGAAAGACTAAAGAAGGTTATGAATTGCTTGGTAGTACATACACAAAAGGGCTTCATAGAAAGAAGGCAGATAACGCAGTGCTCATTGCAAATGAATGCTTAGTTAGTAGTAGGAGACACAGTGAAGTGGTATTCTATGTAAGTTGGACATAGAAAAGGCATTTGATATGTGAATTGGTTTTACCTACTTAATCTGTTAAAATATATGGCATTTGGTGGAGTGTGGATTGGGTGTATTTATGGTGCATTTCCACTGTTAAATTTTCTGTGATTATTAATGGAACTCCAGAGGACTTGTCCTCTATGCATTGGGCTAAAGACAGGGGGACCCTCTGTCCCCTTCTTATTCATCCCGTCTATGGAAGGAATCAGTCTAATGCTACACAGAACCATGAATTTGAATGGGATTAAAGGGTTCAACACTGGGGAAAGAAGACTTGATAGAGTGATGCTTTCCTACGTACTTTATGCTGATGATATTCTTATTCTTTGTGGAGCTGAGGAGAAACTTAGATATTTAAGAGCCATCTTGCTATTGTTTGAAGCAGTTTCAGTTTGAAGATCAACTTGTGAAAGAGCTCACTATTTCCCATTAATGATGTGGAGGACTTGCATAGACTAGGTGAGAATTTGGGTTGTCTAATTGGTGAGCTTCCAACGACCTATTTGGGCATGTTCTTAGGAGCAACATATAAGGCAAAAGATATAAGGCAACATATATGGGGGGCTCATTTACAGTGTCCTTGATTCCTTGCCAACTACCTTATGTTGCTCTTTCCTATGCCTGCCAATGTGAAGAATAACTTGAACAAGATCAGAAGGAATTTTGTGGAATGATATCAAAGAAAAAGATCCTTCAATTCGGTAAGGTAATAAATGGTGATACAAGACAAGTGCATGGGGGGATTTGGAACCAGGACCTTGAAAGTTCATAGACAATGCCTCTTAAATGAAATGGTTGTGGAGATTCAGCAAAGGTGGAAAAGAGTCCTTGGAGAAAGGTTATATCATCAAAGTACAGCGAACAAAGACTTTGGTATACAGACACAAGGCACGCTTCATATGGGTTTGGTCTATCGAAACACATATATGCAGCTTGTGGTCTGTGTTCGTGGACAATACAAGATTAAAGTTGGAAAGGTGAGAAATTGTATATTCTGGCCAGACTCCTGGATTGGTGACGCTCCTCTCATGATTGTTACCTGTTTATCATTATAATTTAGACCCCTTCAATACAGATTATAATAATAAGCAGGTGAAGAAAGCTAAGAACTCTCAGATTCATCAACCAGATGAAGACCAGAACATTTCAAGAGCAAGTTAATATCACGATTGCTCTCGTAGTGCATCTTATAAGCAGTCAAATAAAAGTTAAAGTCATATTGACTTGATGTAAGGTAAAGAGGACTTCTTATTCGTAGATTGTAGATAAAGATGTTATTAGGTAAGCAAAGTCAGTGCTTTCATTCCTTCCTGAGAATAGATCCCCAATAGCTTGCAGATCAAGAATTCTTCCACTACGATCCTTAGGCGAGCTAATCAGTCTTGCTTTGCCAAAAAATCCCTCCTCACTCTTTAATTACTGACCACACGGAATCTCCATAGCCAATTTTCCATTTTTGATACAAGGTGCTGTGTTTGGTACTACAATTATTTTAGACGATCCAGGAACTTGCATAACGTTGGCGTGATTCGGTTCGAGCAACGGATCCTAACGTGATACATCCTCATAATGAAATAGACTGGAAACATGCGTTGATCCATAATGAATATTAGATTGAAGTTCTCCTTCGCTTCAAGACTGCCAACCTATTCTCTTTGAGCTGAAGCAGACCCTGCCCATGGAGAGCCTTTTCCTTTGTGAACATGCCCATAAGACACGACAAAAAAGCCAAAAATTGGACTTCTATACGCCTTACAATAAAGAAGCCCCAGCCCCTCGGTGTGTTGCACGTCTTCTTCGACCCTGCCGAAGCAGCTTTCTTTCTTCAGGTAGTAAAGTCACTCCGGTTTGTGTATGACTTGACGCTCTAAAGTCCCTAAATTAAGAGAATGTATCAGAGTTTCTCTTTGATATTTATGGACAAGATGACTTCTTTGTTTCTGGAAAAGCGTTGGGTGAATTTGTTAAAAAGCATTAGTCTATTCAGTTAAAAGCCTAAACACTTAAGTTTTTGTTCTTTTGCTTCCTTGCCACTGACATGCAAACGATAAACTTACAAATAAAAAATTTAAGATCAGTTCCTGCTTGGTATAAAAGTTTCTCCAGTTATATGTGTGAGAATCTGAGCATTCAAACTCAAAATCGTAAGGCAGTAGCTTGAGTAATTCAAGACCTTTATAAACTGATTTAGAAGCTCTTAAACAACCCATGTGGAACAACCATATGACTTAACACCCCTTCTATACGTGTATCCAGATTTTATTGTTCACACATGAACTTTTATGTGGTGAAAGAATTCAGCATCCAGCCCAAGACCTTAAGGCAACAGGTGGAGTAATTCAAGACCTTTAAACTGCGTTGGAAGCCCTTAGATAATAACCCATGTGATACAAATATATAACTCAACATAGGACTCTACATGGGTCCAATTTGTTTCATGGTTTTTTCATCAGTATTTTTTTAATCCTTTACGCAATTTTACATCCAAGTTGAGTTGCATGCTATAGTGTCTTAAATCTGCCAGACTAAGCCCATTCCATCTAGTTAAGAGTTGTAGTTACTCCCCGTGCTTCCTAATTTTCCTTGAATTTTTTCTTTTTTCTTTTGGAAAATGCATAAATTTCACCTCAAACTTGCTTGGAAAACTTGGCTACTACGGTGGCACGACACACAAAATGTTATCAACTTTCTGGAAGCGCATGAAAAGGAAAAAATAATACTAAAAATGCTCGAAAGGTACATGTATCATCTTCTTATAAGATGATATACAATTAGTTATACCTAATTATATATTCTTAGTTTATTTTTCATTTTTAGGTTTTCTTTTTTCTTTCTTATTCTTTTCTCCCTTTTCTCTTTCTTGCTTCCCAGAATTTCCAGACACCAACCATCTCCCTCATTATCTTTTCCTCCATCTACGCCATTCTCTTTTTCTTTGTAGATAAATTTAATTAATGGGTTTAATATTATACATTGTAAAAGAAAGATCAAATTTGTTTCTGAGACAAATTAGACGTGGGTTTGGTTGGCTGGAAAAGTTGTTCGCCGGCACCATTTTTTGGGATAAAGTGGACCATGTATATGTTTCTTTTCTAAATACACTGATTATATCACTTTCTTCAAATCGTACCCCTTATAAATCGAAATTCAAGATCCAAAGTAGAGATTGAAACCATTCAACCTTCACTGAAAGATCGTATTCTAATGACCTAGTTTTCCTCTATATGATTGTCTATCTCGTCTATAAACTATCTTGTTGAGAAGCCCGTTGAATTATGGGCAGTGTGTGTTATGAATTTGATAACTGAAAAAAAATTACGTCATGAATATGCAACTTATAGCCATGGATATGGAGAAAAATTAGCGAAAGAAGGAAGAAGGGAAAAACTAAAAAGAAAATGTACAAAAATAAAAAAATCTTTAAAATGGTGTTATCCACGTGGCAGGCACGTTTCAACAGTGTATAACACTCTTGTACATTAATCTAGGTTTGTTTCAAGAAAGGGGTATTAGTTTCACTTCAGATTAGAATAGGGTTAACGAAACACCCGTAAAGTTAGTGTGTAACCGAGTTCTCCAAAACAAGTTTAAGGTGCAACTTATGTATTTTCCCTTTTTCTTTTGATAAAACTAATTTTCATTGAACTCATTAGCAGCCCTGCACCTGTTCCGTACATATTTTTTACTCTTTCTAGATTACCGTCACTTTTTAAGAAACTGAGAACTCTTTTATGTCATATCTACCGGAAAAGATGATGATGCTGAGACTACATAATTTTGCATATTTCTATGTAGATGCTAGATATTAGACTGGATTAGCTTGGATTAAAGTAGAAATATTGCTGGGGATCACCTGGCAACGACAAGATTTCAGCCTTTCCTATTCATTAGGTTTCAAAGATCATTTAAATATGTGAAATATATTGAGTGTTTTAATCTGTTGGCTTGTACTTTTGTGACTGGTGGAAAATTCGGTTCATTAATTATAAACCTCCATTTGTGCAGACTGTTGTAAGTAGAATTGTCTTATGGTCTGGTACAGGTGCTCAGAGCCTTTGGTTGGATGCTTCCAGCTATTATTATGTCAGTGGTACTTGGAACCAGTACAAATACTATTATCATGGCATTAGCACTTCCTTTGGCACAGTCTGCTCTTTCATTAGTGATGGATGCCATTTGGGGATGGTCCGATGAAGGCCCACGATCCAAGTACAAGAAAAAGAAAAGACACTATGCTAGAGTAGTGAGCAACCATGGAATAAGAATGGGAAGAGGAGAAAATACTCGAAATGGCAGGGGAGTTAGAGATTATCAGTCCTCAAATGGTGCACCAGATATAAAAAAGTCACGAAGCTCTCTAAATTTTGGTGGTTGGGATGAACTAGACAATCATGGGATGGAAGGACAGCAGGAAAAAACCCTTAATGAAAGACTGGCTGAACCAAAACAATTGACTGATGGAAAATTGAGCAAGAGAATCGGAAGGAAAGAAACTCCATTTGTTTTGAGGCTGCTAATTGCTGTTTTCCCGTTCTTGGGATCCTGGGCCAAGCTATTGTAAATTTGTAATGGACTTGGGGAGTTGAAGCCCTTTGTAGAGCCAACCCCCCTGCGGTTTGGCAGCAAACAATTCTATTTGTTCCTTGTTTTTCTCAAAGCTAGACTTGGAAACCAAATCATATGCTGTACAGATTAAACATAGTTTAGATGAGCTTGTCTTCGTTCTTACTCATCTCGAGCACTCATTGTTCTAAAATAATGCCAGACAAAAAGGCATCGGGATAGACCTTGATTACTTTGTTTTTCGTTTGTTTCTTGTAGCACTGGGGATATGATATGTATGAAATGTCAATATAGTGTTAAGCAGTACATGAACTGAATTTTTGTTTCAGATTGAAGTGAAACTGGTGACACAGGTAATTTAGTGCTTAAATATGATAATCAGTCGGTGATTTTGTTAGAAACAATGTTTTGGTTAGAGATGTTTCAAACTGATTAAAGAGAGATTTACAAGGAGCCATTCACAGACTTGCCAAACGAACTCGCATGTGGTCATTGTCACATTTTGTCTTCTTGTTAATGATCATATATGTCTTTTAAATGAATAGAATTTTGTTTTAATATAATTTTAGCTTCTAGGTCCAAAGACCAAAACCTCATCTCCCTCTCCACCACTCAAATTTGCATTCTATTATGACTAGATGTGAATTCTTGGCCTTTAGTTTGTCTTTTTGATAGGAAGGTAGCTTATCATTCTAGGCAGCGATATATTATTATTGGCTTAGAGCTAGAAAACATACAAACCCAAGAACATGGTGAAGCCCAAGATTGGAGAATAAATATATATGTTCACACCTGCAAGTTGATGAATGATTGTAAATTTTAGGCCTTTCCATTTAGGCCTGAAAACAGAGAGAAATTCGTTCAAAGCTGACCGTCCAAATCTCAGTTTGGCAACTACATATGTATAATAGAAGTCCAAATTGGTCACATATGGAACAGTGACAAGCAAGAATGGTCCACAATTCATTTTGACAAAAGGGAATCACTGGGAACAATGTCTTATGGACCATTAGCTAACAGCATGGGATAATGACCGTACATGTTATGAAACAGAATCTTGCATGGATGCATATGCATATATATGACTCATTTTAATTACTTCAAAAAGAGTATCCACAAATTTAAGTGTATGATTTGACATGAAAAAGGGCTGTTAAAAGGTCCAATGCCAATTCATGGTTTAGACTTCTTCTGCTGAATATATCCTTGACATTTTGAAACGTGAACAAAATTGTCCTATTATTTCGATTTTCTATAGCACAATGATGAACCCACCTAATCTTATTATTTAATGATAAAAGTGGCAAGAAGAAAACAAAAAGAAAAGAATTACCAAGTCTCGATCTGTTTGGGGTTCAAAAATTATTTCAGTATGAATACTGATTTTAATAATTGTGAAATATTGTTCTGACAAGTAATTCTTTTCACTTACAAAATCTCAACTTTAACAAACTTGTCCAAACACGACTTATTGCATATATGGCCTTAATGATGGTGTCCATTTTGCAGAGTTCAGAATCAATTCTGTGCTGGTAACATTTTCAATGATGGACATAACACCTTGTTGCATAAATGACCTTAAGGATGGTGTCCAAGTCTCTCAATTTTGCAACTTGTACTTATTCTCTACATATTAATGGTCACATTCCAAAAAAATGACAAATATTATCCACTATTTATCATCCTTTCTTTGATATCATTTGCTCATTCCTGAATACTATCCAAAAGAATGTGACAAAGCATATTGGATTCCACTTCTTTATTTTGTTTGCTACTTTCAAAAAATAATTCTACAACCTTTTTGACTTCTTTAGTATGTGATTTTAGTATATGAGAAAAGTTGTTAAATCAATCTCTTTCAACTTTTGTACGAGTACCAATTATGTAAGTGCTAAAAATTTAATAATTACAAGAGCCAAGGAAAACTGAGAGTGTGATTATATTAAAAATAAATTGAAATATAAAGATGATTGATGTTCGACCTAAAATATATATATATATATATATATATATATATATATATATATATATATATATATATATATATATATATATATATGTGTGCGCAATTGTTACTAAATTAGAGCAGCATGATGAACTGAATCGGAAGAACTCTTTTCTCAAGCTATTCAAATAAATAGAGGAGCACTACAGCTGAAATAGAAAATGGACTGCTAAAAATATTGCTAACATGTCTAGAAAATAGGAACAACTATAAGTTATTAGGATAAAGACTAAAAGAAAAAACTAACCTCCTAACAATCTGTTAAAGACTCTTACCCACTCTAAGCAGATCCTGAGACACGTAACAACATCTCCTCTTGAATCATGAGGAGCTGCAAACTCCCAATTTTTCTCTAAGAAATTCAAATATGCTGATATGAAATGACTTGGTAAAATGTCTGATTTACAATAGAGCAAAATCACTCACCTTTTGCACTCCTCTCAAGAAATAGAATTTGATATTGAAGTTTTTGGTCATTCCATAAAACACATGATCTTTGGATATGGCTATATTAGGTTGATTATCCACAAAGATTCAGTGCTTTCTTTTTGCTCCAGGTGTAGATTGATAAAAAAAATTGATCTAAGTCATAGTGCTTGATTAATAGTTGTTGTTGCTTCGATGAATTCTTTGAGCACTATGAGAAACATCCTGGTCTAAAATTGAAGCAATAACCAAAAGTATTTTTCATAGCACCAGCTGACACGTCCCAATCACTATCAGATATTCACAAAGTTTGAAATTCTGACATTTGCTAAGTTTGATGACATAAGTTATGTAAGACCCCGGAAGTTAGAAAGAGAAACGGAAAGGAAAAAGTTACAGAACAATGATCTGGTGCCAGTTCTATGAGCCGACCTACAGACCATAGGAAGTCTTACAGACCGTAAGAGGAACTCGTAGGCAAGGTCTGGAAGTTGGAAAATTTGCTAATTATTAGGTTCAAGTTACGGGTGACTTCTACGGACCGTATAAGGTCCTACGGTTTTAGAAGGGGATCGTAGAAAAGGTCCTGAGAAGTTGCAATTTCCATTAGCTCAAGCTGAATTCCACGAGAAGGTCCTACGGGTCATGGAATGTTCTACGAACCGTAAGATGACTCGTAGAGTGAGGTTCAGAGAGTTGGATTTTTTTGGTTTTGAAAGTTGTGCAGGACGAAGGATCCCTAAGACTCATGGGGGAGTCTACGATTCGTGGGGGAGTCTACTACCCACAGACTTGGGTCGTAGGATCGAGGTGCAATCCTAGTAGCTTCAAATTGTGTGCACGATTCCTATGAACACCTTTGAAGACTCGTGGAAGATCCTACGGACCATAAGTCATGTTTGTAGGATCACTTCAGCAGAATTTATCCAGAATTATTTTGGATATTTTTCATTCTTTTAACTTCTAAAATACGTCGTTTTGGGATAAATTGGATATCCTATTACTACCTAAACCCTTCAAACCTTTTCCATTTCCTATAAATCTCTCAAATTCTCTAAGGCATCAAAGGTTTCTCTCTAAAGGTCTTCTTCTCTAACAAGTTAGGGTTCCAAAGAGGGACAAGTCTCCTCTCAAGTTTCAAGCTAGCTAGGTTTCAGTGAGGTACGTGGAAATTCACCAATGGATCCTTTCATCCATTGAGTCCCAAAAGATCTCAATCTTTCAAGTTTTATTTCACCCAATTTTATTAGGGTTTATGTCAAATCTTCGTGGGCCCTTTTAACTATGATTTAATTGATGTTATTCTACTTTATTATGCATTATTTGAAAAAAAAAATACATGATTTACAATTGAACTCATATGGACCCATGCATTATGCTTTGAATTTCAATTCTGAACTATGAACTATGACCATGAATTTGATGAAGGATGCATGCATGTTTTATGAAAACATTGAAGTGTATTTTAAAGGATGCTTTTGAGTAAGTATCAATAATTTATGAAATGTTTTCTCATAATATGAAAACTTATATGAATCACGATTTAAAATTAGTTATTCTTATATGATTTTATGACATGGATTGGTAATTAATCATTACCTTTCCTAATATTATGTTTGATAATTGACTTGACTTAGCGCAGAGAGGGCTTGAGGTGGGGGCTTGGTAAGGGAGTCTCTAGTAGCAACCTCTAATCCAAAACTACTAGCCCCGTAGGTTGTCTTAAATGACTTAGCTAGTGGATCCACAATAGCTCACGATAAAATGATACATAGTCTACATTGGCAAGTAGCCTCTCCTTTTTTGATGTAGGAGTTGCACCGAATTTCATGTTATAGCTCGCATGGTCTTATTATCAGTTACGATTAATATTCCACAAAATGCCTATGTTTTTCCTAAAAGCTCTTCGTTATGTCTTTTAATAATGCATTGACCTTATCTCATGATTTATGATTTACTTTCAAGTTTCTTAAGGATTTTTGGTCATTCATTTCATCTTTATGCCTACTATGATATCATGTCTTACGTTATGCATATTTTTCACATATTTAGTACATTTCATGTACTAATGTATACTTGTTCCTACAATGTCTCATAATGTATAGGGTTCGATGCTTTTCATCACTCCCGTGGCTAGTACATGTTGTTGTTGATACTACATTGTTTGGTGAGTCCTCATATTTTGAGGGTGCAACCATGATGGTTTCCTTATGTCTTTCTTTTCATTATTGTCAGACTTAGTTGTTTGGGTGAGATAAGGCTTGTCTTATGCCCCAATCTATGATTAGCAGAGGCTTGTCAGACTAGACTAGAATAGTTTTCGTTCATTTCATATGTTATGTTTGGGATTCTTTTTTATCGAGATTTCTACTTTTGACGCTTATCTTCTACATTTAAGTTTACTCTTAATTTCATGTTATTTTATGTCATGCTATGTATGCTAAGAGGCTTGTTTAGGACTAACAAGCGCTCCTGCAACTTTTATGAAATTGATGAATATGGTGTTCAAGCAGTTACTTTGATATGTTCGTCATTGTATTCATTGATGATATTTTAATCTATTCTCGAGGTGAGGATGAGCATGCCAATCATTTGAGGATTGTCTTGCAAGTTCTTAAGGATCGTCAATTGTTTTCTAAGTTTAGCAAGTGTGAATTTTGATTGAGGTCGGTCGTGTTTCTTGACCATATTATTTTTGATGATGGTATTCAAGTTGACCCTAAAAATACCGAGGCAGTTAAGAATTGTCCTAGATCTCTTTTTCCCTCAAATATTCAGAGTTTTTTAGGTTTAGCCGAGTATTATAGATTGTTTGTGGAATGATTTTCATCTATTTCTTCACCTTTGACTTTGTTGACTAAAAAATATGAAATTTTAATGGTCCGAGGTGTGAGAAGAGTTTTCAAGAGTTGAGATCAACTTACTTCAACCCCGGTTTTGACTTTACCAAAATGGTCCAATGATTTTGTTTTGTATTGTGATATTTCAAGGATTGGTCTTGGTTGTATTTTGATGAAAAATGATAAGGTGATAGATTATGTTTCTAGTCAACTTAAGGTGCATGAAAATAATTACCTGACTCATGATTTGGAGTTAGCGGCGGTGGTGTTTGCTTTGAAGATTTGGAGAATTATCTCTATGGTTTTTTATGTTGATATGTTCACCGATCATAAGAATTTACAATATGTGTTCAAGCGAAAAGATTTAAAACTTCGACAAAGGAAAAGGTTTGGGCTGTTGAAAGATTATACATGAGTGTGTTGTACCATTCGGGGAAGAAAAATGTGGTTGTTGTGGTTTTTAGTAGATAGTCCATGGACAGTGTTTCTCATATTGAGGATGAGAAAAAAGAATTATTTTGCGATTTGTACTGACTAGATTATTTGAGTGTTCGCTTGATTGATTCTGAGTATGGTAGTGTTATTGTGCAAAATGGATCAAAATCGTCTCTTGAGTCGGATGTGAAAGCAAAATGAGTTAGTGATCCAACTTTGGTTAAGCTTAAGAAAACAATTGTCAAAAAAACCTTAAGGCTTTCTTCCAAGGGAGAGATGGTGTGCTTCGTTATCAAGGTCATTTGTGTTTTTCCGATGTTAATAGCTTGAGGGAAATGATATTGTTTGAAGCTCATATTTCTCGATAATTTATTCACCCGAAATCCACCAAGATGTATTGTAATTTGAGGGAAATTTATTGTTAGAATGGCATGAAGAAGGATGTTGTGAAATTTGTGGCTAAGCGTCCTAATTGTCAACAAGTGAAGGTTGAGCATAAAAATTTGAGAAGTTTACCTCAAGATATTGAGATTCCTACTTGGAAGTGGGAACACTTGAGTATAGACTTCATTACGTATTTGCCGCGTCTCATAAGCAAAATGATTTGATTTGGGTTATTGTGAACTGAATGACTCAGTCAAAGCATTTTCTTCCTGTTAAGACCTCTTATTCAACCGAGCATTATGCTAGACTTTGCATTTAGGAGCTAGTGAATTTGCATTGTGTTACATTTTCTATCATTTCAGACCAAGGTACTCAGTTTACTTCTTAGTTTTGGAGATCATTTCAAAAGGGTCTTGGTACTGAAGTTAAGCTTAGTACAATTTTACACCCTCAGAATGATGGTCAAGTTGAGAGGACTATTTAAAATTTGGAGGATATGTTGAGGTCTTATGTGGTCGTCTTCAAAGGTAATTGATATGACCATTTGCTAGTAATTGAGTTTGCTTATAAAAACAATTATCATTTGAGTATCCAAATGACTCCATTTAAGGCATTATATGGTAGGAGGTGTAGGTCTTCGATTAGATGGTTCGAGGTTGGTGAGGTCACTTTGATAAGATCTGAGTTGGTGTGTGAAGCTATGGAGAAAGTTAGACTTATAAGAGAAAGATTGAAAACTGTCCAAAGTCGACAAAAGTCATATGCCGATGTAAGGAGGAGAGAGCTTGAGTTTGAAGTTAATGATTGGGTTTATTTAAAAATCTCATCTATGAAGGGTGTGATGCATTTTGGTAAGAACGAGAAGCTTAGTCCCCGATATATAGGACCATATCAGATTTTGAGGCATTTTGACAAGGTAGCTTATGAGTTTAATTTACCTTCAGAATTAGCATTGGTGCATTCAGTGTTTCATGTCTCTTTGTTAAAGAAGTGTATTGGTGATCCTGCATCTATTTTTCCTTTGGAGAGTGTGGGTGTGAGGGAGAGTTTATCTTATGAACAGGTTCCAGTTGAGATATTAGATCATCAAGTCTGAAAGTTGATAAATAAGAAAGTTTGTTTCTTTAAAGTCCTTTGGAGGAATCAACAAGTTGAGAGTGTTGCGGGGGAAGATGAAGCTGATATGATATCTCCTTATCCTCATTTTTCCCCTCCATCCATCTTGAGGTATTTAGTTTCCTCATGTTCACTCTTTTGGATTCATGCACTCCAGTCATTCTCATGTCCTCCATATGCATGCATGTTCATGAAATAAATTTTCAAAGTAATGTTTTAGCTTGAGGTTGATTACTTCTTGGTTTATTCATTTTGATGTGATGTTGTATTTATGTTGGGTTGTTAGATCTCTTTACCTACTCTATTCATTTTAGCTTGAATCTCAATTGAGAAAGTATGTTTCCAAGGAGGAGATAATGTAAGACCCTGAAAGTTAAAAAGTGAAACGGAAAGGAAAAATTTATAGAATAGTGATTTGATGCCAGTTCTAAAAGCCAACATACGGGCTATAAAAAGTCTTACGGACCATAGGATGGAATCGTAGGAAAGGTTTGGAAGTGAAAAAAATTTCTAAGTGTTGGGTACAAGTTATGGGTGACTTCTACGGATCGTATAAGGTCCTACGGTCCATAAAAGGGGATCGATCGTAGAAAAGGTCCTAAGAAGTTGCAATTTCTAGTAGATCAAGCTAAGTTCCACGAAAAGGTCCTACGGACCGTGGAATGTTCTACGGAGTGTAGGATGACTCATAGAGTGAGGTTCAGAGAGTTGAATTTTTTAGGTTTTAAAAGTTGTGCAGGACAAAAGGTCCCTACGACCTGTGAGGGAGTCTATGACCCATAAATTTGGGTCGTGGAATAGAGGTGCAATTTAGTAGCTTCAAATTGTGTGCACGATTGCTACAAACACCTTTGACGACTCTTGAAAGATCCTATGGATCGTAGGTCCTGTCCATAGGGTCCCTTCGATAAAATTTATCCGGGGTTATTTTAGATATTTCCTATTCTTTGAACTCCTAAACTACATCATTTTGTGATATATTGGGCGTCATATAACTACCCAAATCCTTCAAACCTTCCTTTTTCCCTCTAAATCTCTCAATTCTCTAAGGCATCAAAGGTTTCTCTTCAAAGGTCTTCTTCTCCAACAAGCTAGAGTTCCAAAGAGAGTCAAGTATCCTCTCACATTTCAAGGTAGGTTTCAGTGAGGTATATGGAAATTCATCAATGGATTTCTTTCATTCATTGGGTCTCAAAAGATCTCAATCCTTCAAGTTTTATTTCGCCCAATTTTATTAGAGTTTATGTCAATTGTTCAGAGTTACTATGATTCAATTGATGTTATTCTACTTTTTTATGCATGATTTGACAAAAAATATATGATTTATAATTAATCACATATGGATCCATGCATTATGCTTTAAATTTTAATTATGAACTATTAACTATGATCATGAATTTGATGAAGGGTTTATGCATGTTTTATGAAAATAATGAAATATATTTTAAAGGATGCTTTTGAGTACGTATCAATGATTTGTGAAAGAGTTTCTCAAAATATGAAAGAAATCATGATCTAGATGCTTAGAAAGGTAAGTGTCTATATGAATTATGTTTATGAATCATGATTTGAAATGAGCTATTCTTATATGATTTTATGATGTCGAATTGTAATTGATCATTGTCTTTCCTGATGTTATGTTTGATAATTGACTTTATCTATTCCATTGGAATTTGACTTAGCACCGAGAGAGATTGAGGTAGAGGCTTGATAAGGGAGTCTCTAGTAGCAACCTCTAGTCCCAAAATTACGTTCCCCCGTAGGTTGTGTTAAATGATTTAGCTAGTGGATCCCAATAGCTCATGATGAAATGATACGAAGTCTACCTTGGTAAGTAGCCCCTCCTTTTTCGGTGTAGGAGTACACAACTCACATGGTCTTACTATCGGTTCCAGTTAATATCCCACAAAATGCCTATGTTTTTCCTAAAAGCTCTTCTTTGTGTATTTTAATAATGCATTGACCTTATCTTATGATTTATGGTTTACTTTCAAGTTTCTAAAGGATTTTTGGTCAAGCATTTCATGTTTATGCCTACTATGATATCATGGCTTACGTTATGCATATTTTTCACATACTTAATACATTTAACGTACTCATGCATACTACATGGTCTCATAATGTGTAGGGCCCGATGCTTCTCATCACTCCTGTTCGTGGTACAGGTTGCCGTTGATGCTACACTGTTTGGTGAGTCTTCATATTTCGAGAGCACATCCATGATGATTTTCTTATGTCTTTCTTTTCATGTTTGTAAGATTTAGTTGTTTGGGTGTGTTGGGGCTTGTCCTATGCCCCCGTCTATGATTAGTAGAGACTTGTCAGATTAGACTATTATAGTTTTCGTTCATTTCATATGTTATGTTTGGAATTCTCTTTTATCGAGATTTCTACTTTTGAGGCCTATCTTGCACGTTTAAATTTACCCTTGATTCCATGTTATCTTATGTCATGCTTGTATGCTAAGAGACTTGTTTAGGATCTCTCAAGATCCTATTCACCGTGTCACGTCTAGGGTCTAAATTGGGTCGTGACAGGTTAGAGTTCCCTTAAGATACCTATTCTTTTGGCGGCCATCATATGCCGCTCACTTTCACAATTTAAAAAATTGGATAAAATAATCACATGAAACAAAATGTGATGCCTTCTTGTTGTGAGATACATCAAGCATCCAATTAAAGCTTCGATATACTCTTTCATCAACTAGTTCAGCTCCATCATCCTTTTTCAACTTTTCTTTTTTGATTCATTGGAGTACTCACGCTCTTGCATTCTTTCATTCTAATATTTTTTTTCCAGAATTTCCTTCAAATATTTCTTTTGATAAACAAAGACTTCATTCTGAGTTTGCTTGATCTCCATTCCCAAAAAATAAGTCCTCTCGTCAAGATCTGTCGTCTCAAAAACTTTCATCATTTTCTTCTTGAATTCTTCAATCAGTTCTATATTATTTTCGGTCACAAGTAAATCATCGACATCTAGAGAAATAATAATAATAATAATTTTAGAGCCAGCTTTCTTGACATAAAAAGTCGATTTACTGATGCTGGGTGAATTTTCATTCTTTTTAATCATCACATGGTTAACTAACAGAACTAAATAATAAGCTAAAAATTGTAAATGATACTTTTTCCCTTTAGGCTTAGGAGAAAATCAAATCTATCTTTAAGAACAATTAAAAAAAATATAATAGGATCAACACTAAAAATCTTAAAGATTATTGAGCTCATAGAGTACTTTAAGGGTTGTTTGGTATGAGACCTGGATCATTTTATCATGTATTAGTTTAGGGGTATTAGTTAATTAATTTGCAGATTATGTATTTCACCATTTATATTATAATGATGGATAAGTTATCTCATTTATATGATGAAATAATCAATTCCATAAAATATCCTAATTCATGGAATAACTTTGTTCTATTTCATCCACCATACCAAACGAGCCCTAAATTTATTCTTTCAATTGATGGAATCCCTTTGTTAACTGTTTGAATGAAATGCTTGATTGTTGTAATCATCTAATTGAGCGAAAGCCCGAGATTTTCATTATGGTACTAGATTTAGAGCTTCAAAAAATCTGGCTTGCTTCAAGCAAATGGCCATATATATTCTCATAAAATAAAAATGTAGTCAGTACTTTTTACTCAGATATATATTTTTTTATGAGAGAAATATATCAGTATCGTAGATGTGATAGTGTATAATATTACTCCCTCTGCTTCATTTTATGTGACATTCTATTCTTTTTTAGTCTGTCCCAAAAAGAATGTTACCTTACTATAATTAGAAATAATTTAATTTTAAAATCTCTGTTTACCCTTCTTAATGAAATAATTCTCATCACATAAATATCTAAGAATTATTTTAGACCACAAATTTCAAAAATATCCATTTTTTCTTGAACACTGTGCCATGATAGAGGATACCACATAAAATGAAACAAAAGGAATAGTAGTAAGTAATTGTTTTAGTTACACAAGTTACAACATTACATGAATTTTAAAGGGGAAGAAGTTAAGAATTTTCCTGTATTTTTATTAGACAAGAGCTAGTTATCTAGTTGTCGATGAGGTAACTTATCTTTAAAGATCACAAGCTTAACAAATCTCATTATGTTATAAAAATTAGCATTGGACAAGATAATAGATTTGAGTAAGATAAATGAACATCATAAGTGTCTAAAGACCAGCTAATAATCTATTGTTATGAGTATTATTTATTTACATTTTTAGAACAATACAGACCACTCTCTGCAAACAAACAAGAAGACACCATACAATAAAGTGAAGCTCAAATAAAGTACAAGCCTTAATTTTGTCAAAACTATTTGGGAATTTTTGTAACATATATATAGCCTGTCAAGAAGTCAATAATATGCCATTATTAAAGCACTTTGAGATTTGACCTTTACTTAATTATGGAGCGACCATCCTATAATTGAACACTAGTAAGATTTTATTTATTTGTTTGTTTGTTACACAACCACATTGACAGATCTATTGTGATGATGATCAGGTGTAGGAGTATTAGTTGGTTCAATTCTTGTCATCTTGAATCCAGGCATAGAAGAACCTTCATCTTCATCATGATATATATACGCAAATCCTCCATGTCTTGTTAAATCCATCCCTGCTGTTTCATCTTCGCGCGATATTCTCAACAACTTAAACTTATGTAACAAATAAAACAATGGTCCCATTGTCACACTCACCCATCCAATAATCACAACAAGCTGTATTATTTGTGCACCTAATAATTTCCCACCACCTCCCATAAACAATCCATATGGTCTATTAGGAAATCCTGGATATACTTCATTAACATACTCTTTTTTCGCGAATAATCCAGTGAATATTATGCCCCATGAACCACAACCACCATGAAGTTGTGCTGCTTCTAGCGGATCGTCGTATTTTAATTTGGCTGCCAATTTATTAAAACCAATTAAGACCCAAGCTGCTACAAATCCACAAACAATAGCTGCCCATGGCTCAACAACTGCACAACCTGAAGTAACTGCTGCAAATCCCCCTAATAAACCGTTACAAACATCAACCACATTCCAATGTCCCACTAAAAGTCTCTTACCAAATAACGTTGTCAGTGCAGCTGTACAACCAGCCAATGTGGTTGTGACAGCTGTCCTACCGATCGCACTCCACTGACCATAATAAGAACCCCTTGTACTATGATCATATGATTTAAGTATGGTTAAAAATGAACCGGGGTTAAAACCGTACCAACCGAACCAAAGCAAGAAAGTACCCAATACAACTAGTGAAGCACTATGACCTCTTAAAGCAACAGACCGGCCAGTCCGATCGAACCGGCCGATTCTGGGTCCTTCAATAAAAGCACCCCATAGACCGGCAATGCCACCAACCATATGAACAACACCTGAACCGGCAAAGTCAATAACGCCTGAACCGAATAATAAGTTTCCGTCGGTTTTTGATGCACTGGCCCAACCATCACCGGACCAGAACCAGTGTGAAACGATTGGGTACACAAAACCGGTCAAAAAAGATGAATAAATGAGGTACGCCACAAATTGTGTCCTTTCCGCTATGGACCCACTCGTGATACCTATAATTTTCAAAATAAATTATAGTTTAGGCTTAGGTAAAAAAAAGTGGATCAGAAGAATAAATAATACCACAGAAATTTTCACCAAATAAATAGGACTCAATATGTGTTAAATATCATTAGTGTCATTAAATATTTATTAAATTAGAAATATATTGCGTATTTTTAAAATTGACTAAAAATAATAATTTGTGAAGTGTAAATTTGGAAATTCCTAAAGATTGATTCCCAAGACTTTTCTCCGTGAAATGTTTTGCTCTTAGTGTTACTTTCAAAAAATTTGTAGCACACCCAAATTAATGCATGCGAATAAGTCCAAGGCTCTAAGGCTAAATACGTTATTCCTATTTGCGTTGACTTCATTGGTTTGTCTACTTTCTCTTTTACTTGTTCGATTTGGAGAATCAAGAGATAATTAATCACTTAATTTATTATTTATTTTATTATTAATTATAGTTATTTTTTTCGTAATATTGAATATATTATATTCAAAAGGTAGTATAGTAAAAGTATCATTTTGTTATTATATCTTAATGTGTCAAATCAATACTAGACAAGTAAAAATTGATTGATGAAATATTAATTTTCCAGCATTTACATAACATATAGTAAAATTATTATTTTTATTTATTATTTTTTAAAAATATGTCAAATCAAATATAAACAAATAAAGATAAGCAAGAATAATATAATTTGTATAAACTAAATGTAACATATACTAGCACTTAATAGGCATGGAGACTTTTTCTTTTCTTTTCTCTAGGCAATCAATTAATATACCTGCAGCAGCTATGGCGAAGGCCCATTGATAAAGAAAGTAGCTATAGTCAAAAGATTGTGAAGGAAACTCCTTCAATCCAAAGAAATGTTTGCCAATGAAACCATTGGAAGGAGCTCCAAAGGCAAAGGCAAAACCAAATAGGTAATAAGACAAGCCACCAGCAGCGGCATCAAGCACATTCGTAAGCATTATATTCATGGTGTTCTTGGCGCGGACAGAGCCCGCGCACAACATGGCAAATCCCAACTGCATGGCGAAAACGAGGTAAGCTGAAAAGAGGAGATAAGTGCTGTCCACTGCGTAGGTGGTGTTTGAGAGGTACTCTGACACTGCCGTGAAGTGGCCGCAGATGAATTCTGCTGCCGCTGTGGCATTAGCTGAGCTGCCGAGATGAGGGAGGAGGTCGGCAGCTGAGCATGTCATGGCGGATGCCATGAATTAGAAAATTTATTAAAATGGAGAGAGTGATAAAGGAAGAAGAAGAAGAGCTTTGCAAGTGAGGCAAATTAAATGCGTGGGATAATGTGCTTTATATAGACAACGGAATGGGAAAAAAATGGTTTTCATTTTTAGATTTTTATTTATTTTTTAAAAAAAGATTTCTTTGTTTACTGGGAGCCTATTACTTTGATGGGTTACACACTACCCACAAAAGTCTAACCCATTATATTCGTTGTTGTAAAATTTAATATTTATAAATTTAAAATTTTAACTCCTCGTCTCGTCTGATTAGATATATTATGATTCTTTTGTGTGTAGCATACTAGTTTTCTCTGAATTTGTTCGAAAATGGGAGGATTATCTAACAAAGACTAGACTAATTAATGTGAGATGATATTGATCTGAGCAGCAAATGTTGAAAAAAGAATTTTTATTATCCATATCGTGGTATTATTATATAAAAACACGGTTAAATCATTACCAGCTTTTGGCCCTAAATAATTTGAGCCCCTCAAAATTACTCTTATTAGTTATATATGCGTATACATAATTTAAATAATTATCAATGCATATTAGTATTAATTATAGGTAAATTTAAATCTATTCAACTATTTTCTGCCAACTTGTTACATATCACATAAATCCAAATTTATGCTGTTTATTTATGGATCTACTTGAATTATTAAGATGATTGACAATTTAATAACAGTTATGTCTTGCTTCTTTCCTCTTTCTAGTCCAACTTGCATCGTGTTTGTTCACAACTTAGGCTTTATATATCTATTTAATATTTCAAGTTCAAAAATATCTAAACAGTGGTGGAACCAAATAATTCTAGCCAGGTGAATAAAAATATTTGTATTCTTTTCAAACACTCTCAAATATCGTCAATAACCAAGTTTAAAATAATCTTATGATATCCCGAGCTCAAATCGATGTTAGCTATATACAGAGGCAGAGCTATAGCAAAATAGGGGGGAGGAGGGGGAGTTGTAACTTTTGTGTAGACTCTGTACTTATATTAAAAAAGTTAATAAATATAAATTGTATTATTTAACCTGCAAACCCACATACAAAAGTAGCTCAGTGGTAAGGAAGACTTAATAAAGCCTTATGTGGGTTCGTATCCCAATAGTTTCCTTGATTTTTTTTCTTTTTAGCTATTATATGTTTGAATTTCTTTTGAAAAGAAACATAACCTTGTATTATTTTTGCCTTTGTTGCATCAGATTTTCCTTTATATGTAAAAATCTCTTTCCAAAATTTCCTTTTAAAAAAACAAAATATGAAATTAACCATTGAAAAAAGCAACACATTCTCTCTAAAATAAAAAGAAACTATCATTTCTTTACAATATTTCACAAACGCAATTTCAAAATCATATTCTCAAACAAAATTAGCTAGGATTCATTACTTTTCAAAGAATATAATTATATTACAAAAAAAATGAAAATATTTTGCTTCATACCAAACATACCCTAAAAGGATAAATGAACATGCAAAAATGTTTGTAATATAGAAGCACTTATTTCTTTTACATAATAAGAAAGTAATATATAATATGAATATCTATCTATTTATTGGTTTATTCATTTTTTATTCATATTAAATATTGGTGGGTTAGATATTTCATCCATTTACGTCTGACTTATATTCGATCTGTTCATATCCGACTCGACAAACCATTTACCGTCCCTATTTAAGCTCTCAATAAATTTTAAATTCTGGCTCCGCTTCTAACTAGAGAAGATCGTATATTCTGAAATTTGATCAAACAAGTCATCATGCGAGACAAAGGATACTTGTTTGTTATTGGGATCTTGGCCAGCTATCTATGATTGATGCTCATGTGCATTATACAATACATCATGTATGGACCAAAGACTTTGGTTTTCTATTTATACTCTTCATATTTATTTTTTCGCGAAAACAAATCAAGTTTTTGAGGTCAATTTTTTAAATTTTTTTTTTTATATAAGTATCGATCTTGAAAGGTCGGTATTTATCTTCTTTTTTAAAAAATATTACTTTTAAAAAAATCTTAAAATTTTCTTTTAAAATGAATTTATTCATAGGTTGGAGAACTCACACATCAAAAATCAGCTAAATTAGGGCCATTTCATCCCCCTATTGAAGAATTTCATTTTATTAAAGTTGGAAAAATAATTCCCAAAATTCCAAATCTCAAACACCATTAAACCACTAAGATTAGCGGGGGGGACATAAATAGGAGGTTCGAATCTTACCCCACAAAAAATCGAGTAAAATAGCGTTGAAATCACCCAAACTATATTGAGTATTTTTAAAATTCTTTTGGAGTTTATCCTATATAAATTAGAATTAGTAGAATGAGTGAATTACCAATTGTCTAAGGAAAGAAGAAAATTAAAAACAACTCAAACTTGGAGGACTAAAGTGTCACATAAAATTAGTAATGGTACCTCTCATCTCATTTGCCTTTTCCTATCATGTAAAGAACTCCCAAAGGTACAACTAATCCATTAATGTTATTACGGAAAGTGAGATTATGAACAAAAATCTTCAAATAATAAACCTACATAATTTCCTATTCGTCCATTTTAGTTTTGTTAAGTCACTTTTGACGATTTACGACGTGACAGTTGTTAAAGCACAAAATAGTGTTCAACCAAAATTGATGACAGAGATGATTATGACACAATTAGTATTCTTCCCGTCTATGATAATCAATTTAATTACACAAAAGACATAAAATTATCACTGTTCTAATTTTTTAAAAAGACAGCTTAACTGTCATATTATTTCACAAAACTATCTAAATTCAAAATAAATACACACTTTTAATCCATTTTCACACAAGTTGTATTGTCACAGAACATGGGCACGTAAAGAAGTGTTAAAACAGTCGTAAACCAATATAAAATTGACATGCGGCACTTCTAATTGGATTTATTTTGAAAAAGACACGTGGTATTTATTTAAAACTTTATTAGCTTTTATATTTTCAATTTTTTTCCCATATTCCCCACCACCATTACTTTACATATATTTTATGACCGGAGACTTCTTGGGATTTCATCATGTCCTCCTCCATTTTTTTTTCTTTATTCTTTTTCCTTTCTGGTCATTATTTTTGATTAGTGAAATTATTCGTGCTTCGCGCGGCTATATTATTATTATATATATAATAATTCTTAAATGATATAAAATACTATATAATATTTATATTTAAATTAGTGTCGGATATAAAAAATAATATTGGTATTTTTCCTCATCTGCGATATGATATATTTTTCTTCCTTTTTCAATATACAAAATAGAATTATTTTTTGCATCTTTTTAAGTGGAAACTATTCATATGTATATAATAAAACAAAATATTTATTTTGGTAAAGTAAATGGAATAAAAGGTCATATTTTAAAATAACAATATACTATTCTACGTTAAATTTTTTTTATATTTTAATTTTCACAATCTTTTGTAAGAGTAGTTAATTCTATATATAAATTCTAATTTTATAAAAAAATCAAATTTCTTCATTTTGTCTTTATTATTACATTTGTTTATAATAATTTTTAAAGAATAATTAAATATTTTAAAATACTATGAAAATAAAACACACAAAAGTTATAAAAAATATTAAAGAGTGGAAGTTACAAGTAATATGAAGAGATATGAGTCATTAAATATATTAATAATTATGCATTGATTTTATTTTGTAATAATAAATTAATGAAATGTTAAAATAAGTGGAGGGGGGAGAGGGGAAAAAATGAACAAAAATAATAATAAATGATCGGTGGCTATAAGAGATGTGTCACCTTATTATTTCAAAACCTCCAATTATATAATATATAGATGATATATTTTTTTAGTTGTGTTATTAAGACATATTTATATATATATATATATATATATATATATATATATATATATATATATATATATATAACTTATACTGTTACATTGACAAATTAAAAATAAAAAAAATACAAATACATTTCAAACAAAAAAGAATAGTGATGAAAATAGATTGTTACATACGCAAAACAAAAAATGAATTATAGAATTAGTATTTTATTTTATAATTATTTTTTTGCAAGCATAATAAAAATGAAACTCCCGATCTTTATAATTTTTTTGATTGAAATTGAATAATTATATTAATTGTGCTTCATAACAAAAAAATAGAATAGTAAAAGACCAAATGAGTAGTATTTTTAATCCATTTAGCTAAGTTATTAGTACAAATCAAAGTTAAAAAAAGTTCTTGCAAAAGTAGCTAGGTTACTAATATAAGTCAATGCAAGAAAAAAAAATCTAGCAAAAGTAATTCCTAATTATACTTCAAAAAAAGTTTTTCTTCTATCATCTTCCTTTGCAAGTAGATCCGCCACCATATTCTGCTCCCTAGTTATGTCAAACTCTTCATCATATGCTACAAATTGAATAAAAAATTTAAACATAATTATGAATAAATTATTACACCAATTAAAAAATAATCTTATCAAAAGAAAGAAATCTAAGCTATACAATATATCTACAAATTATTTTTACAATTGTACTAACAATAAATAATAATCATCTCTTCAAATCTAACAAATATTGCAATAAAACTATAATATATGATTATAATGTTAGTGACAACCGTAAACTGATTGATAGAAAAAACAATCACAGTGATACTTGCTTGGAGGATGATAATACATAAATTAATAAATATTAAGAAAGAATGAAAGTACATAAAGATAAAAACAAAAGACTTGAGAATGAAATATTTCTTACATTCATGTACTTCATTTTTGTTATATGTTTAATTAAATTACAAACTAATATATTGAATAAGAGAAAAGATAATCTTGAATGTGAATCTACATGAAATTAAATATAAATTTATATAGGCAAAATAGAGAAAATCAAAAGAAAGACTTGAAAATAGAACATTTCTTCCCTTCATATAATTCTTTTTTGTTCAGGCTATCTAGGGCGCGGGAGAGAAGGGCACGCGATGTGGATCAAGTGAAGTGCATTAAGGACGAGTATGTAAAAGTATTGGTAGACGAGACCCTCACTAAACAGAGATGGCAGTCCTACTTCCATAAACTCTTGAATGAGGAAGGGGACAGAGAGATTGTGTTGGGAGATTTGGAACATACAAGAAGGCCTCACGATTTTGGGTGTTGCAGGAATATTACGGTCGAGGAGGTTAAGGGTGTTTTTCGTAGAATGCGCTGGGGAAGAGCGACCTGATCTAACGAGGTTCCTATGGAATTTTGGAAGAGTGCGAGCTCGACAGATTTAGAGTGGCTGACTAGGTTATTTAATGTCATCTTTAAGACGGCAGTGATGTTCGGAGAATGGAGGTCGAGCGTAATGATCCCTCTATACAAAAATAAGGGGGATCAACTATAGAGGTATCAAGCTTCTAAGCCATACTATGAAAGTGTGGGAAAGAGTGGTGGAGATGAGGGTAAGGAGAGGCGTGCCTATTTCAGAGAACCAGTTCAGATTTATGCCGGGACGCTCAACTACAGAAGCCATACATCTTATGAGGAGACTGGTGGAGCAATATAGGGAAAGGAAGAGGGATTTGCATATGGTATTCATCGACCTAGAAAAGGCCTACGATAAAGTGCCACGAGATATACTATGGAGATATTTGGAGGCTAAAGGTGTACCTGCGACATACATTAGGCTAATCAAGGACATGTATGAGGGGGCCAGAACCAGGGTAAGAACAGTCGGAGGCGACTCAGAGCACTTCTCAGTTGTGATGGAGTTGCATCAAGGATCAACTCTTAGTCCATTTTTATTTGCCTTGGTGATGGATGGATTGACGCGACAAATTCAGGGTGAGGTGCCATGGTGTATGCTTTTCGCGAATGACATAGTCTTGATCGATGAGACTCGCAGCGGAGTTAACACTAAGTTGGAGGATTGGAGACAAACCTTGGAGTCTAAAGGGTTTAAGCTGAGTAGGACCAAGAAAGAGTACCTAGAGTGCAAGTTCAGTGAGACACCTCAGGAGGTTGACACGGAAGTTCAGCTTGGTGACCAGGCCATCCAAAAGAAGAGTAGTTTCAAGTACCTTGGGTCTATTATGCAAAGCAGCAGGGAGATTGACGATGATGTCACACATCGTATTGGGGCAGGGTGAATGAAATGGAGGCTCGCTTCCGGTGTGCTATGTGACAAGAAGGTGCCTCCACAACTTAATGGCAAGTTCTACAAAGTGGTGGTTAGACCGGCTATGTTATACGGGGCAGAGTGTTGGCCAGTTAAGGTATCTCACGTTCAAAAGATGAAAGTTGCTGAAATGAGAATGTTGAGATGGATGTGTGGGCATACCAAGAGTGACAGGATTAGAAATAAGGCTATTCGGGACAGGGTAGGAGTGGCTTCAGTGGAAGACAAGATGAGGGAAATGCGATTGAGATGGTTTGGGCATGTGAAGAGGAGAGACACAGATCCCCAGTGCGGAGGTGTGAGAGGCTAGCCATGGATGGTTTCAAAAGAGGTAGGGGTAGGCCGAAGAAATATTGGGGAGAGGTGATTAGACAGGACATGACGCAATTACAACTTACCGAGGACATGACCTTAGATAGGAGGGTGTGGAGGACCCATATTAGGATAGAAGGCTAGTTCATAGTCTTGTTATTCTTTCTTATTAGTAGGCGTATTAGCACACTATGTTTCCCTGTGGTCTGATATCTATTATTATTTATTACTTTCATTACTTTTTGTACTTTGATTGTTCTATGTTATTTAGGTTGCTTTTGCTTTCGTTACTTGATTTTCTATAAAGCTTTGAACTTCTTATTCTTATCTGACTTCTTTTTTTATTTTATTTGATTTTACTGAGCCGAGGGTCTTTCGGAAACAGCCGTCCTACCTTGGTAGGAGTCAGGTCTGCATACACTTTATCCTTCCCAGACCCCACGTTGTGGGATTTCACTGGATCGTTGTTGTTGTTGTTGTATATAATTCTTTTTTGTTACATGTTACTTCATTCACAAATCAATATGATGGAGAGGAGAAATGATAATCTTGAATGTGAATGTTCATGATAGTAAATATGAATTTATATAGACAAATAGAGGAATACCATAAGACACCATAAACTTACAAATTAAAGTTTGAAGGTTATGGAATTGAAAATTATGGGGGCTATAAAAGTAAAAATTAAGGAGGTATAAATCATAGTAATTACTCCTTGTAAATAAATTAAATAGTAAAAATATAAATTCTTAAAATATTATCATTTTATGATTAGAAGAAAGAAAAAAAAGAGAAAAAAGAAAAATAAATTTATTAAGAGTAGAAATTAAAGATATATGAGTTATGAATAATTACTTCTTGTAAATTGACATGTGAAGAGTCTTTATTCTAAATGTTCCTCCATTAATAAAATATTTATTTGTAATGAATTAATTAATTTACTTTTTTAATATAATAATTAATTTAAATAAGAAAAAAATCTCCAAAAAAGGAGAAAAAAAGATAAATGCAAATGGAGGCATAGAGATATACCACATCACCTTATTTATGTTTCTCCTTTATATTATATATTGATTTGGTCATATTTTTACTATTTAGATTTTGATTATTTGATAGTTATGATTTTCATTAATTAATTGGTGATAATTTGACAAATAACTGATTCCCTCCTGCTGATCCCCTCAGCACAAAATATGAGCTTTTGCGACAGATTAAGTTAACGAAATATGTAATCGCGTTTGCTACATCGAGAAACTTCCAGAAGCTTCCGAAATTGAAACACACAACTGTTCTAATTGATTCGCCAAAGTTCGAATCGATGATGAAGAACACAAGATTGAGACTCGAAATAGTTGAAGTGAATCAATCGGATTTGGCGGCGATTGTGCATTCGTCGAGACTACAGCGGAGATAAAATGAGTAAAGCTGAATCATTGAAATTTTATAGCAAGTATTGCTAATTATAATGCTCCGCAAGATTGGTGCTGCCGCAGAGGAACAAAAGTTTAGGAAAGAAGAAAAGGAGAAAACAAAAGAAAAAGAAAAGAAAAGGATTCAAATAAAAATAATTAAAAATTACTTTAACACGTGGGAAGTTTTTATTGGTGCGTGATTTACAAATATTTTCATGACAATATAACTTGTGTGAAAATGGGTTAAAAGTGTGTATTTATTTTGCATTTAGATAGTTTTGTGGGATAATAGAACGTCCATAAAGTTAATGTGTCTTTTTAAAAAATCAGGACAACTTAGTAGTGATTTTATGTATTTTCTCATTTAATTAATCTTCACATTTAATTATGATCAAATGAATATTCTTAAAACTAAAATTTAGATAGTTAAAAGTTATTTAAAAAATATGATAAATTATAATTTTTAATTAATATAATTAAAAAATATATTTTAAAATATTGACAAAAATGCATATAATTTAACTATTAAGAGAAATATATAAAGTATTTTGGAACGGATGAAATACTATTATACTTAGATTACAGTGATGATGGTGTGATTAGATAGCCATTATATCATTATCGGCTGAATCTGCGTTAACGATGGAGTAAATTAAACCAAATAGGAATAATAAATATCCATTCATCCCCAATTTATGACATATCCATGTTCGGATATTTCAAAATATTTGATACTGTTTCATTTGTGTTGTGGATTTTGTTTAATAGCGAAGTTGAGATTTTTATTAAAAATATTTAAAAAATTTTATATATATTTTTAAAAATTGCTTTGATCTATATTTATATCTATATATATATATATATTATTATTATTATTATTATTATTATTTATATACACAATATAAATTTTCATCAAAAAATGTACGAACGACTACGTACTCTTGAGTTAATATAACTATGCCCTGATTCTGTCATATTAAATCCTCTCAACTATTATTTTAACATATTTTTTCTCTCTCACTAATGTAATAAAGTATAGTTTAAACTGGGATGATAAAGTGTGGAAGGTCTAGTTACGTGCATAAGACATTTGGGTTATATATAATTTGTGTGATATTTATTCTATGTTACGTTCAAGGCTTTTAACCAAATTTATATTCTTTTTCATATTAATATATGATGAGGCTTTGTGCACTGTGGCATTCCTTTTTATTTCTTTGGTTGAATTTATTGGTGACTCCTTAAAGTTGACATCAATTTTTACTTAAATATCTTAATTAAATTTTATTTATTTTAGATACCTTATATCGAATTTTGCTGTGTCATTTTGATATTTTTTTACAATCAGCCAACATATATGATGTATGTGTTACACTCGCGAATAATGTGTAGGTTGACGAATTAAGCAATGACATATGTTATTTGTGTCTAAAATAATTCTTAAATAATGAGTTTTGAGTAAAAATAAAAAGCAACTAATGAATAAATAACACATGATATTTTTTTCAAAAAAAGAAGAAGATTTAAACCTATAAAAATTCCCCCCCCCCCCCCTCCTTGTCTTCTCCAAAATCCAAATACCCCTACCCACACCCCCGCACTCCACCCCCGCCTTTCTAATTTTCTTCTCCAAATATCCCTTTTCTCTCTTACTTCTGCCCACTCCCCCAATCCTTTTTGATTGTCTTCTCCAAATATCCTATTCTTTTGGCATAAATATCTACGCACACACATAATGTTTTCTTTTATTTACAAAATATTCAATTATCAGTTTCTTATTTCTTTTTAGCCTAATAAGTAGCTTTCGAATTCATCAAAAAAATTTCATTCTCCCGTAGCTAAATGATTCTTTCAAGAAAGAATTTCCTGAATATTTAATATTTAATATTTAAATCTTGAAATAACTCTATTTCTAAATTTCTAAGATATTTTTCATTAATTTCCATCATTTTGCTGTTTCTATCTTCATTCATCATTGATGGAATTTAAGTTAGCAAAAATGGTGGCTGAAAATGGGGAAGAAGGAAAAAAAAAAAATTAAAAAATGGACTAAATAGGTCTTTCACGCGCTGTCAACGAGTATATTACACCACTATGCTATATAAGCAAAAAGTGTCAAAATAACACAGCGAAATTCAACATGAAGTGTCTAAAATGAACAAAGCCTAGTTAAAGTATCTAAGTGAAAGTTAGTACAAATTTTAGAGGGCCACCGATGGGTTCAATGTTTTTCTTTTTTTTCTTTTATTCTTCCAGGTATGAATTCACACAATTAAATAAATATGCTCCAACTCTTCCTATCCTTGTTTTGCAATTATCTCTTAAATCAAGATAGGGGAATCCATAAAATTTTATTAATCTTCATTAGTTAAAGCCTTATAAAGTTCTAATCAACATTATTTGATTAATCTAACATGATGTCTTCAAATCAATATAAATAAAATATTAAAACATACTAAAAGAAGAATATATTGAAAATATCAACTAATTAATCCAATAGTTTACAAGTATTATCAATAATAATTAGCTGTTTGGCATCTTAATTAGCCGCATGCTGACGTAATATGATTACAGATTATTTATTGTTAAGATAGGTGTGACTTTGTGATATTCAGTGAGTACTTAAAAAAGGTGTTGACTTAGGGATTAGTGGGTGGATTGTACTAGTAGTCTATAGAATAGTGTTTTGAAAGGCCTTTTCAGAGTGAGGTTGCGGGAGAGTTTTGAAAAATGTTTTCATTAGTTTTTGAAAGAAAGTTATTTTTCTCAAATTTGAAAAAAATAAGTTGATTTGAAAAATATTTTTCAAAACATTTAAACCAACCAAATATGAGAAAATTGAAAATCCTTCATACCAAATATATTTATATTATTTACAATTCTTTTTACAATAAATTCGTTGTCGATATTTTACATGATAATTTTTTTTAAAGAAAATACACCCCCACAGTAGGGCTCGAACTTGCATGCCTACGGTAGTAAATCTAAGCTTTAACCACGAGCACCACAAAATTCATTATTTCTAAGGGTGCCACGTTTAATATTTATACTTTTCTTATAAATATATATATACAAATTTACATGCACATACAGATATTCAATAGAAATTACAAGATGGCGTGGTACCCCCTCCGTGCACCATAAATCTGCCCCTGGTGACATGATATTTC
Source organism: Solanum dulcamara (assembly GCF_947179165.1). NCBI lineage: Eukaryota > Viridiplantae > Streptophyta > Magnoliopsida > Solanales > Solanaceae > Solanum > Solanum dulcamara. The sequence continues at coordinate 25,879,963 of NC_077237.1, read as the reverse complement.
TTTTTTAATTATTATTTAATTATCCCTTAAACTTAGCTATTTGATAATCGTTACCCTCCCTCATCCTCTCTCCTCCTTGTGATCTCATCGTAAGTGAGTGGATACACTTGCTTGTCACATGGAGTCCTGGCCCGTGTAGCATTTTTAAAAATAAAATATATATTTTTAAATTTATTATTTTTTCAGATTTTCTTTTTTCGGGTCAATTTAATAAAAAAAAAGCTTGGCTAAAACTTCATTTTTTTAGATGATTTTTTTACTTGGGCTAAAAGTAATAAAATTTTAACCATTACATATTTTGCCGAAAAAAGGAAATACATTTTAAAAAATAAAGAGTGAAATGTCAAGAATACACTTAAATTATCTTTTTGTTTTAGTATTCATACCTAAACTATTGACAGTGTGAGTTTCGTACTTAAATTATCACCATTACTTTAAAAAACATACATCTCTCTTTTACTGCACTCTCTTATTGGTGTGTGTACTACGTTATCTCTTTTATTTTAAAAATCTTATCATATGGTATTCCACATAGACAAAAAAATTCAGCGCAAATATTTAGCAAAGGATAACTTCAAATTCAAATAATTAATCCCATATCACGTGCTTACCACTTAAACTTTTTTATTTTTTTCAATTTTGAATTTTTTTAATATTCAGTATGCAAGTAGAAAATATTTTCTTAAAAATATTATTTACAACAACAACAACCCAGTGAAATCCCACAATATGGGGTCTGGGGAGGGTAAAGTGTACGCAGACCTTACTCCTATCAAGGTAGGACGACTGTTTTCGAGAGACCCTCGGCTCAAAAGAAGCATAAAAAGAGGTCAGATAAGGCTAAGAAGTTCAAAGCGTTACGGGAAAGAATATAAAAATAAATATTTATTTAATTAACTCAAAATAAAAAATATAAAAATCTTTTGGGGGGTGGGGTATGAATTCTTTTCTTTAAAAGAAATCTCTAATTTTTTTATGGAAGGGAAGGGGGAGGTAGGGATGGGTAGTTTGAGGGGAGAGGGTAAGAATTTTTTTTAAAAATATATTATAAAAAAGATTAAAAAATGTGAAAAACAAATTGGAGGTGGGGTATAAATTGTTTTTTTTTTAAAAATAAAATATATCTCTAATTTCTGTATGGGAGGGAAGGAGGAGGGAGAGGGTGGGTAGTTCGAGGGGAGAGGGTAAGATACTTTTTTTAAAAAAATCTTTAATAAAAGAAATTTTAATTTTTTTTTGGTTGGGGTGAGGGGGGTTAGTGATATTTTACTCTTTAACTTTTAACTAATACTAGTAATATATTTAATTTTATCAAGGTGAAATATTTTATCCGTGTATCAAGATCATTTAAATAAAAGAAAAACTGTAGTACACACACCATTACATGCTAGGTAAGGTGTGTTTCTCAAACTAATGAGTGATATATAATTTAAGTATGAAACTGTTATCTCATGTATTCAGAATAGTAAACTAGAAATATTGTTAAGATGAACAAAAAAAAATATCCGAGTTCATAAAATTCACTGTGTGTCCTAAAGATATTTAATTCCCTCATTGTACCCGAGGCTGTGGATTATTTTCTCCCAAGATAAAATAAATATATCTATTAAAAAGTAGCGGTACCTGACACTTTAATAACTTCATCGAACTCAAAAGTCAGCAATGAAACCAATAAAGACTCTACTTTGTTTGTAAGAAAATATATGCAAAGAAGGAGAAAATTTGAAGTAGAAAATTGAGAGGAAACCTTTCTATTTATAGCCAACTATATGTGTGAACTCACCTATTCAGAACATGCATGGTGTCTTTGGAAAAATAATATTTGTTCGGAACAGGCATGGTGTCTTTTGAGAAAAAAATATCTGTTCGAAAGGGATAGGTCCTTTCCGAAACAGTTTCGTGAAATTGAATTTAATTCCATTTTGCAAATTAATTAATTTTGAATTAATTCCACAAATTAATTAATTAAAAATTCACGAATTAATTAAATAATTCCATGAATTAATATTAAGAAAGAAAATTAATTAATGAGATTGATAAATAAATTTTATTTAAAAAATTATCAATCAATCACATCATTTGCCTTTGCCAAAGCCGAAGTCGAAGATGAAGCCGAGACCGAGCGGAGTGGAGGTGAGCAAGCAACAATGACGGTGCGAGGAGGCACCCTCTACTTATATAACCTTTAAGAGCTAAATGAAGTCTTTCCTAATATAAGGACAAAACTTTTCATCTCTTTTATCAATGAGAGAGAAATGACTTTTCATTATCCATTCACTTGGTTTCCCTACATTTCTCAATTTTCATTTTCAAATTCACATTTTACTTAAAAACAATCCCACATGAATGGGGAATGATTATTGTTTAAAATATATGCATAAAAAACTGTGTGATTCGTAAATAAGGATTAACTGCATTCAGATAAGTAGATTTTTCTTTGTATTTTCCATAGTGAACATATATTGTATATACTTGGTCAATCGTTAGATTTGATATCTTTGAACCATCAAACTTTGGTGTATACCTAGACAACATAAGTCATACAATTAACCATTTAATTATTTTTGGTTCGCATTATTTTATTCTTTTTAGCCATGAACGCTTCCTAATTCATAAGTGCGCAGAGAACTAGCCTTGCTAGATTCTCCTTGAAGTGGCTTACATTTCACAGTTATATATGTGACTTCTAAATGTGTTATTTTGTAGATACACCATTTAATATACCCTGTATCAAACTTAAAAATCATTAAAGAGTCTTAATGCATTTTTCCTTGTTGCTGAACATTGTCTCATCATGAGAAAAAACCATAAAAAATATTTTGACAATATTGAACCGTCATCAATGACTTTGTTTGATCTCCTTGAACCTAGATTTTGGGATCTCCAGTCTTCTAGGTAGAGTTACCGCCACGATGATTTGTTCTCGGTCATAGTACCATTCCCTTTGATGATCTCTCAACTCTCCCTCTAGTTAGGCCTTTTGTAAGTGGATCCGACCAGGGGCGGAACCAGAATATTTGATAAGGGGGTTCAAGAAAATTAAAAAATAAACACGCGAAGAAATCAAAACAAACACAATTCTCTATTGAAAGTGCAAGTATATTACTACAACTGTACACGACGAGGTTTCATTTCTTGAAATATTTTTATAATAACATCATTAGAGATCCTATTAAACACATCTTTTTTACCCGGATCATGCTTTAAAGAATTTAAATCAAATTTCTGAGAAGAAAACAATGGTACTTCTGAGTGGTTGACATTTTCTTCTAGATTAGGTTGATCATGAGAGTCCAAACTTGATTTTGGAACTTTGGTAAAATAATTTTTCACTGACTTTTGAGACTGAATTATAATAAAAAAAATAGTTAGAATTAAAGACACAATGTCAATCTTAAAAGCCAATAAAATAAAGCCTATTTAAGAATATCTAACTCTGAGAATAAAAACTCAATATTGTGAGAATAAAAACTCAATCTTGTATATAGCAATACAACAAAAACAATTAGTAACCTTAACTCCTTAAGCATATCCCATTTCAAAAACTCTACCAAATGTCTCAATAAGCAAGAAAACAACTTAACCACAATCCAACACACATAAAAGGGAATTGATTACTAAATAAAAATCTACACTTTGATTCTTTTATTAGCTAAAAATAAATATCTAGAAGACCAATTTTGCAAACAAACAACATTTAAAAATTAAAACAATCAAGGCTTGGGGTTCATGAATGGAAAATGGGTCAGCCGTCAACTACCCATTTTACAAAATGGGTTGATTAACAACTAACAAGAAACAATAATGGATTTGTTGTGATTTTGAGTATGGTTAAAAAAAGAAGAGGGAAAATAAAGAAATACCTTAGAATTGGAAGCCATGGGCCAAGAAGAAATGACAAAGTAGGAGGCGCAGTAGTCAGTAGAACAAATGAACAATGTTAACACTTTTGAAATTAGGGATTCTATATCCCAAATGACCCACATTTTTTAATAATAATAATAATAATAATAATAATAATAATAATAATAATAATAATAATAATAATAATAATAATAATAATGATAATAATAATAATAGTAATAAATAATAAAGTGACGTCATTTTTTAAGGTACTGGATGAAAAAAGTAAAAAACGTGTCATTGCCAAGAATCGAATCCGCGATCGCGGGCTCAATCACAGGCGCTTTATCCACTAATCCACAATCTCTATTTGTTAAAGGGATGCAAAAATAATATTTGTACATGAATAAAAAAATTTACAGTATGTATATAGTGCAAATTTTCGACGAAGGGGGTTCGGTTGCCACCCCTCGCATCCCTGTAGCTCCGCCCCTGATCCGACACATTATCCTTTGACTTTACATAATTAGTTGTGATAATTTCACTAGAGAGTAATTGTCTAACAGTATTGTATCTTTGAGGTATGTGATGAGACTTACTGTTATACATAACTATCACGATCCAAGCTACATTCTAGATGTGACATGGCGAATAGGATCCCGAAAGATCATAAACAAGCCTATTAGTATAAATATTACTTAAGATAAAAATATAATCAAAATAAACTTGAAGCGAAAGGTAAGTCTCAGTATTAATTTTCATCATAGCATAGAAATATTTGAACAAAAGACTATAAGCTGAAACTAAGTCTAACATAAGCCTCTAAAACCATAGGTGAGATGCTATGCATGTCCCTAGCTAACTTGAAAATTTGAAAAAAAAACTAAAAAAATAGTCTGAATGAAAATCATATGAAACACATCCTTGAAGCATGAAGACTCACCACTCAATAAACTTCTGATAAGAATTCAATACTGACTATGGGTGTGAGTAGGAGCGTTGTAACCTACATTATAAAATAATATAGACAAAAAAGTATGCGATCAATACTATGAATTGTATTGAGTATGAAGAATGTAAAAAGCATGACATAAAGCATGATAATGTAATGATCAAGATACAACATTATATAATCCTTTAAAACATTGTTAGAAACATAAAACATGGTTAATGCATTATTTGTAAGAAAATCATAATCAAAATATAGCATAGTGATAGATACCATTAACCGACATAAATCATGTGAGCTATAACATGGAGTTCAGTGTCTTCCCCACACTGAAAAGAGGTTTTCCTACTTGGTAGATAAGGACCATAAACATGAGTTATATGTGGATCTACTAGCTTTGACCATTTAAGTCAAAGTCCTATGGGGGCACGTAGTTCTAGGACCTAGGTAATACTAGGTCCAACTCGGTTCTAGGCAACACTCTCATCAACAATAGTCATAATCATAGCATAGTCTTTGAAGATGGTAAGAATCTAGTAATATCAAATTCATCATAACATACGTAAATCATAAGAATAACTCTTTTAACAAATCATAATTTCATAACATATTCATAAGAGACACTTATTTAAGCATTTAAATCAGGATAAGTCTTTTCATAGAAAATTATGAAACCCTTCATGATTAGAATACTTCAAATTTAAAGCAATCATGTTTTCATAAAATCATATTGATACTTTGTCTAAAAGAATCCTTAAATCATAATTTCTCCAATTTATGATGCATGCATAGTTCTCAAATATTGTTCATAAATCATAGAATAGACATAATGAACGGGGTCATGTAAAAATCTTTATAAATATATAATTAAGATCAAATCATGCACAATAAAATCAAATAGAATGAATAAAATCATAATTGAACCCAATGCAAATTTATCAAAATCTAGGATTTAAGAAGAAAACTGTAATGACCCTAAAGGTCATTTTTGGATTTTTTGTAAAATGGCCATTTTACCCCTCCCTTTAGTTGTCCCGAGTCGTTTATGATTAGTACTGGGTGTTGATTTTTGGAAAATTCTATAAAAAGTTAAGTCTTTGGAAATTTTGAGTTTTCATAAGCTTTAAGTATTAAAAAGAGGTATTTGGGGTCAATCGGAGCTACATGTCTTAGAATGGAATTCCGTTGATTCCAGCATCTCCAAAATGTCGAAATTGGCGTAAGAGACTTTACAGAATCATTTTTGGAGTTGTAATGAAGATTTGAAGCCTTGAGTTGAGAATTTGAGAAATTTTAATCTAAGGTTTGACTTTGGTCAAATTTTGGAGTTTCAATGATCAGAATGGAATTCTGACTAATACGCTGGGTTCGGGAGATGATTTTTGGTCTAGAAGAAATGTTGGCCTTAGTATGGGATGTAAACTTACTTTAGATGCCCCGGTGTCGCTCCGATGAACTTAGATCCTTGTAGAATGGTGTAGCGGGCTAGTGCCTGGTAGTTTGTCCTTAGTTAGGCGTTACCCTTGCTCTTAAAAATATCCTCATGACTTTCGTGATGCATCGCCAACACTAGATTTCTTGATTGTTGACTTTGGCTCTAGTTCTATTTTTGGCGGCATATCAGTTGACTCATTTGTGAAAAGATTTTTGGTACTGTTGTATTCTAGTTGGAGAGTAGAATGTTTGGCATCATGGGATAAATTATCTGTGAGCATCCGAGTACCAAGTCCCGGCCTCTATTCTGAATTATCGGAGAGCATCTGGATACTTAGCCCCAGCCTCTACCGGCTTGCTAGTATGACGAGCATCCGGGTACCCAGTCTCGGCCTCGATCATACTAATGTATTATGGCGAGCATCCGGGTACCCAGTCACGGCCTTGACCGCACTTATGTATTATGGCAAGCATCTGGGTACCCAGTCTCGGCCTTGACCACTTTAAATATTCAGGCGAGCATCTGGGTCCCAGTCCTGGCCTCGACCCCTAAGGCACCCCTAGATTGATTGGCTCTTGGAGATTCTGGGTTTGAAAATGATACAGTACTTCAGTTCCTGATATCGCAGATTCTTGGTTCCTAGCCTTGGTAGTTATAGCTATTCTGTGTATTCGGCGGGCTTATGGGGGTTCATCTGGATTTTTATTTAACTTGCGCATGAGTGTCCCGATTGGGCTTATGGGGGCCCAGTTGGGTATAGTTAGTTTTAGTTCTCATAGGTAGTACTCTTTTCCATTTTTGATGCTTATGTTGACTCCATTTACCTTTTCTGCTCAGTCGGCCTATGATGCCTACTAGGTACCTACTGTCATGGTACTCATACTACACTCTACATCTACTTTCGTGATGCAGGACCGAGCACCATCTACTGCTGTGGATAGATCGAGCCTATTGCAGTCAGCTTCGAAGACTAGGGTGAGCAATTGACATTTTTGGATCATTCCTACCTCCTTCAGTATAGATGACCCATCTTTTGCCTTTTGAGACTAGAAGGTTTTGGGAGGGATGTTTAGTTATTTATATCATTTTTTGGTTTACTTCCGCTTATTCTTTCTGCCTATCTTTTTAATTCGCCACTCTTGTTTAGTTTCTGCCCTCAAACCCATTACTTGAAGTTCCGGGTTGACGGTTGGCTTACTTACTGGTGGGTTATAATAGGTACTATCATGACCTAAGAAATTGAGTTGTGACAAATTGGTATCAGAGCCCTAGGTTCATTGGTCTCACTTGTATAGAGCTAATGTTTAGTAGAGTCTCGTGGATGGGTGCGGAGACGTCCGTAACTTATCTTCGGGAGGCTACAGGATGTCATTAGGAACATTCTCTATGTTGTATCATTTCATGCAGTGTTGTGTCTTATTGATTTCGTGAAATATCATTTGTTCCACTCTTTCGCAGGGATGGTTCGTACGCATGGTACCACCGGTCGTGATAACTCACCAAGGCCTAGCATGCCTAGAGGTCATCCTCGTAGGATAGGTAGGGGAGCAGCACCAGCTCCCGACCCGAAGATAGAGTCGGAGCTGGTAAAGGAGCATTAGGACGCTCCTATTTCTACTTAGCTAGAGGGACCACCACCACCACCACCAACACAGCCCCCAGCTGCACCAGTTATGACCCCATCACTACAGGCAGCGATTGTGTAGCTCTTCAAGGATATTGGGGTTGTACTACAGGCCCCGACCCTAGTAGCGAACATACCAGCACTGTGGGATCCACCCGTCCAGCCAGTACCTGAAGTTCAGCTGCCTCCACCAATTGTTGCACCCCGCCAGCAGTTTTAGAGGGTGTGATGTCATTACAGGATCATAAGATGTTAGGGGTATTTCAGAGGTTGTCACCCCTGATATTTTCTAGAGCCATTGGTGAGGATGCCATGGAGTTCTTGACTTCCTGTCAAGAGCAGCTCTATTCCTTAGGCCTTGTAGAGTCCAGAGGCGCCAACTTCACTGCTCACCAGTTCAGAGGGGCAGCCAGACAGTGGTGGAACTCTTATTTGTAGTGTAGGCCAGCTGGGTCACCACCATTTACATGGGCCCAGTTCTCAGAGGTTTACCTGACTCGATACATCCCTAGGAGTGTTAGGGACTGACTCCGGGATTAGTTTACTCAGTTGGAGCAGGGCCACATGACGATTACAGAGTACGAGGCTAGATTTCATCAGCTTTCCCGACATGCCTCTATGATTCTACCTACTGAGGAGGAGCAGGTATGATGTTTTATGCGCGGATTGAGACCTTACTTAAGGTTGGGGACCGATCACTTGGTTTCTGTGGGCCGCTCTTTTCTGGATATGATGGATCATGCTCGCACGATCGAGATTATTCATCATCATGCCCAAAGGGGCAGTGATAAGAGACCCAAGCATCAGGGTAGCTACAGTGGGTCCCATTATAGAGGCCATGATAGTTATGATAGGCCCCACTAGCGGTTCTAGTAGGATAGTTACCAATAGGGTCAGTCCAGCCGGCCGATTCAGGCTGCCCTACCAGTAGTTGAGGGTAGTCAGCCCCATTCGAGGGGTTCCACCATAGGGCATAGCTCAAGGGGATCAGGTCCTCTTCCTTCCTACCATGGATGAGTTATCACGAGTTGCTCAGCTTTGGGATGCTTCGATTGTGGCACACTGGAGCACTGGGCTAGGGAGTGTTCCGGTCAGGTAGATTATTGGTAGTATCACCAGCTCTACCAGGAGGTATAGATCGGGGTTATGGCCGCAGCGATGGTCAGTAGGGTGTTTGGGAAGGTTCCCAAGGAGGCAGGTCAGGTGGTAGGGCGAATGTTCATGGGGGAGGCCGACAGGGCCATTTCTATGGTGCTCCGGCGAAGGCAGAGGCTGAGGCATCAGATGATGTTATCATAAGTACTATATTTATTTATCAGTAGACTTCTTCAGCTTTATTTGATCCAGGTTCCACGTATTTCTATGTGTCTATATATTTTGCTCCATATCTGAGTATTCCTTATGAGTCACTTGAGGTCCCGTTACATGTTTTGACCCCGGTAGGGGATTCTTTAGTGGTGGATTAGGTTTGTAGATCCTGTTAGGTGACTATTCAGGGGCATGAGACTCAGGCAGATCTTATTTTACTTGATATGCTGGACTTAGATGTTATTCTAGGCATGGATTGGCTATCCCCTCATCATGCGTCTTTGGACTGTTATGCTAAGAGCGTTATATTAGCCATGCCTGGTATTCTCCTGATTTTGTGGCAGGGTGTTTATAGTCGCCCACCGACTGGGATCATATCCTTTATGTGGGCCCGATGGCTAGTTGGGTCCGAGTGCTAGGTGTACTTAGCATATGTTCGTGATGTGTCTAGCGAGGCCCCTACTATTGATTCAGTCCCTGTGGTTAGGGAGTATACTGATGTCTTCCCTACTGACCTACCTGGTCTACCCCTAGAGAGAGATATTGACTTTGCCATAGATTTGGAGCCGGGAACTAAGCCCATTTCTGTACCATCTTACCGTATGGACCCTGCAAAGCTCAAGGAGCTCAGGATGCAGCTTGAGGATCTTCCAGGTAAGAGATTTATTCTCCCGAGTATGTCGCCGTGGGGTGCGCCCTTCTTGTTTTGTAACACCCCAATTTTTTTTATGTTTTCTTCTAAAAGATTGCCATGTGATCCATGTTATCTATGAAGTTCTATGTGAGTAGCGATGGTTGGAAATAGGTTGAGGGATTTGGAAGGAGTTGGAGGCCAAATAATGGATTGTGGTAATCAACCTACTTGCGTAAGCTATTGATTGTGATATATTACATAATTAAGCTACTTGAGTACATGTCGAGCTTAAGTAGCAAGGATTACATAGATTCTTAAAGTGAGATGAGATTACGAACCCACGGAAGAGGGAAAAGGAGGCGTAACACCTACTTGAAACAAGTAGGTGATGCACCTACTTGAAACAAGTAGGTGATGCACCTACTTAGACTAAGTAGGTGATGCACCTACTTGGACCAAGTAGGTGATACACCTACTTGGGGTGCACCCCATGCTGCCACATGACAGCTTTATATTGGGCGCATGGCTGAGGTGGCGCCCTGTCAGCCCTAGGGGCTGAATACATGTCAGCCCTAGGGGCTGCCACGTGTCACACTTTAAGGGAGCATATATATGTATGTTAAGATGACTAAGAAGTCATTTCTTCAGCAAAATTACACTTAGAGTTTGAGAGAAAACTTAGAGAATAAGAGAGAGTACCTACGACAGCAACAAGGAAAAAAGGTAAGCCCTTTGAATTTGTTCCGTAAATTATTTATGTAAGGTGTTCTTTGATCAAATGGAGGTGTTTAATAATTTAAATAAACTAATTGGGGCAGCAAGCAAGGGTAACGAGCATCCACCAATTTTCAGCCATGATTAAAGAGCTTTCAAGGTCGAGTTTTGGCAAGGTAAGGTTTTCCCTTTCGAGTTGAAGTTAATGATATTGTTGTTGATGTTGTTGATATGTTGTTGTTGTCAAAAGTGGGGGAATAAACCTTGTTCTGCAAACCCGTTTTTGGATGGGACTACCGTTAGTAATATTAGTATAACTCCTTATGTAAAGCTTCATTTTGAGTGATTCAAGATGTTTTGGAAAGCTATTTCATAGGGATATAACTTTCATTTTCTAAAACCCACTTTTTCTTTTATCTGCTCGAAAAAGGGTGATGAAGTATAGGGGAGGTGCTGCCCAGATTTTATTTTAAAAATCCTACATGGACTGCTGTTGGTATTTTGGGCATATCGTTTTGTACAAAATTGCTGTGGGGGTGATTCAAAATGCGACCCTAAGACACATGTATATAACTTTCATTGAGGCCACAAAGCCTATTTCCCCCATTTACCCCTTCAAAATTGAGCAACAATACTAGACAGTAGGTTGTCCAGAATTCCTATTTTGATAATTTGGGCTGATTTTATTGATTTCATGTTTAGTTTCGATATATTGAGACTCTGAAACTTAAGTAGATATTTGATTGTGTATTTAAGGTGTATATGCGATTATTCCAACTAAGAGGAACTATTTGAGAAAGTGGATTTTGATTGGTCTATGGCGTAGAGAAATTGAACTCCTCAAGTTGTGGTCGAACTTGTTATGTGCTAAAACGCCAATATTTGTGTATAAACTTAAACTTGGAATATTTTGTTTTCTGAAATTTGAAGTATCTTGACGGGTTGTTTCCTTACACTTCGTCTTATATCATGGTATGATTATTATCTCAAGTATTGTAAAACTTTCTCTAAGCCGCCCACTTGTATGAATTGCTTGATTATTTTGCATTCTTGTTGGGACTTTGTCCTTCTTTTTATGGTGACTTGTTATCGATATTTTCATTCCTCTCGATTCGAATCTTGCCCATCTTGACTTTGGATTTATATTTCATCTTAACGATGGGGTTTTGTCCATTCTCGAGTACGAGTGGAAAGTCACTTTCAACATGGTTCTTGATTTTCTTGATATTGGGTGACGACCCTTCTTGATTTCGGGGCTTCAGTCCGTCTTGATATTGATTTTTCTTAGTGTGAAGGCATGATGTACCTATTAGGCGAAATTGATTATTTGACAACTCTTTTGAATTGAATTATAAGTTTCTTGATACTTGAGCCTTCGAATATTGATATTGATTTTGAAACTCTTCAAGGTTTGTATTCGATACTTTGATATACTTGTTTACTTGGGCTTACTTTTATCTTATTAAACCACCTGCGACGAATAAGGGAATTAAAGAGTTTAATGGATCCAAGCCCAAAGTTTATATACCACTAAGCTTTATGCTTAGCGATAGTTCTTTTCTATCGTAGGTAATATGCGGGATGAGATGTGAAGATGACCATTTGGAGTAGACTTTTGGAGCTCTTGTGAATATCACATCTGCATATGCATCTAGTTTTGTAAATATTTTGGGGACTTGTACATGATACATGTGGCACTTATGTTTGAAATTTTGAAGGCTTGTGAAAACAAAACTAGATGCTTGTAACTTGAATAGGGTGACTAGTTTTGCTATTTTTGGAGTGTGCTTTTAACTTAAGTCATGCCATGTGCTGGGTTTATACTTTGACTTGTCATTATGCACAAAGGAAGATAATAGTTTTGTGATAATTACTAGTTTGAGTTTTGTGTATTTTATGGACCTACAATGGTGTTGAATTGAAAATGGAATTTCAAAACAAGTTTTCTAAATGGGTTGACTATTTGAGATTATATAAAAAACTATCTTTTACTTCATAAGTGGCATCCTCCCAAAGGGGATGCTATAAGTATTGGTATCAGAGCCTATGTTTATGATTCTAGGACTTTGTTGTGACTTGTTGATATACTATTTGTTTTTGTTACATGTTGTTTTTGTATATAGTGCATATGCATTATGTACATGTCCCTAATGCAATGTGATCTTCCCTGATGAAAGAATCAAGTTGTGGCATGTTCTACTTCCAATAGACTTATGGAAGCCGCTCGTGAGGGTTTAAATACCTTTTATACCCAACTTTACCTACAAGGAGAGGTTGGAGAACATTTTTCTACTTCTAATCCTCTTAGTACAAGTGGATCTGAAGCTGGAAGTAATCAGGGTACGAGAGTTAGGCCACACCGTCAAATGAGTCATAATGCCCCCACTGTTGATCCCCCTTTTCAACAAATGGCCGATTTATTTTGTCACATGACTAGAAGAGTGTCTGACCCTGACGAAATAAACTTTGAGAAAATGAGAAAAATGGGTGGAGTTGAGTTTGAAGTCACTGTTGACCCTATAGATGCCGAGCAGTGGTTGGAACGTATTAAAAGAGTGTTCGAGCAGTTAGAGTGTTCAGACGCTGCCAAATTTAAGTATGCTATCTCACTGTTATAAAAAGATGCCTATGTTTGGTGGGTAAGTGTACCGAATGCCAGGGAAAAACCTCGTGTTCTTACTTGGAATGGTTTTGTGAAAGAATTTCATAAGAAGTGTATCCCACCTGCTTATCATGATGCAAAGAAAAAGGAGTTCTTAAATTTAGAGCAAGGGAGTATGTCTATCGCTGAATATCAGCAGAAGTTTCTCAGGCTGTTCCGCTATGTTGGGGGCATTATTAATAACGAAAAAGATAAGTGTAGGAAATTCGAAGACGGTTTGAATGATTCTATCAGAAAATCTGTAGCGGTCTACAATATGAAATTTTTTATAAATTAGTTTCAGCTATTCTTACTTGGGAAAGGATCGATAAGGAACAAGCTGGTAGAAATGAACACAAGTTTAGGAAAGCTTATGCAGATTCAGGAGGTCCATTTAAAAGAGGGAGGTTTGACAGTTCCAAAGCTAATACTTTTCGCAAGTTAGCCCAACATAAGAAAAATAGATCAAGTTTCTTTACTGCCAGCACTCCAAGCTATGGCCAAGGCAAGACTCGTATACCCACTTGTACACAATGTGGAAAGAATCACTTTGGTACTTATAGAAGAGCTTCTGGAGCTTGTTTTAATTGTGGGAACTTCGATCATAAAGTGAGGAATTGTCCTAATCCTAACCCCACTTCTTCTCCGCATATGGAAGGCTCGATTCAAAAACCTTTTATCACTCCCTCTCAAGGGAATAGAGGTGCAAGATCTAGAAACACACAAGCAATAGGTGAAGGTGCAGCCAATCCATCTAGTGGGTCAAGAGCTACAACATGAGCTTATGCGATGAGACAGAGGGATGACCAAGATAGAGCAGATGTGGTTATTGGTAAATTTCACTTATTCGACGTATGTGTTGTTACATTATTTGATCCTGGTTCTACACATTCGTATGTTTGCTCATCATTGGATTTTCCTGAAAATGTGAAATCTGTGAGACTCGATTGTGGGGTGCTTGTCCAAAGTCCTTTGGGTCAACAAGTTATTTGCAATCAAATCTATCGAGGTTGTCCCTTGGTGATTCAAAATCTAGTCTTCCCTGCTGATTTAATTGAAATGCCTTTCCAAGACTATGATGTCATTAGCGGTATGGATTGGCTTTATAGATACCATGCGGTAGTTGATTATAGGTCAAAGTATGTGACCTTTAAATCTCCTTCACCTTCACACATCATTGTTCAAGGTAAAAGATCATTGACATGTAATATCATCTCTGCGGTTGTGGCAAGGAAGATGGTTAGACAAAGTTGTAAAGCTAATCTTGATCATATATTTGATACATTTCTGGAAAGTCCAAGCCTTGAGTATATACCCGTGGTATGTGAATTTCCTGATGTCTTCCCCTAAAAATCTTTCCGAACTGCCCCCAGAAAGGGAGGTTGAATTTCCTATAGAGGTTGTTCCTGGAACTACTCCTATCTCTATGACGCCTTATCGAATGGCTCCAGCAGAATTGAAAGAGTTGAAAAATCAATTGCAAGAACTCCTTATGAAAGGTTTTATTCGCCCGAGTGTTTTCTCTGGGAGCTCCTGTGCTATTTGTGAAAAAGAAAGATGGGACTTTTAGGCTTTGTGTTGATTATCGGTAACTGAACAAGGTAACCGTTAAGAATAAATACCCACTGCCTAGGATTGATGATTTATTTGACCAGTTAAAAGGTGCTAGTTTGTTCTCAAAAATTGACTTAAGGTCTAGGTATTACCAACTGCGGGTAAGAGAACATGATGTCCCTAAAACTTCCTTTAGGACTCAGTATGGCCATTATAAATTTTGGGTGATGCCATTTGGGTTGACGAATGCTCCCGTAGAATTTATGGATTTGATGAATCGCATGTTTAAGCCTTATCTTGATTAACTTATAGTGGTTTTTATAGATGATATTTTAATATACTCCAGGAATAGTGAAGATCATGGAAATCATCTTCGAATTATTTTGCAAATTCCGCAAGAGAAGAAGCTTTATGCCAAGCTTTTTAAATGTGAATTTTGGCTCGGTGAAGTGGCCTTTTTGGGATATATTGTGTCGGCGGTAGGTGTGAAAGTGGATCCTAGTAAAATTCAAGCTATTATTGAATGGAAACCACCTAAAAGTTCAACTGAAGTAAGGAGTTTTTTGGGTTTAGCGGGATACTATAGAAGGTTTGTCAAAGGCTTCTCAATTATAACCTCCTCTTTGACTAAACTCTTGAGGAAGGATGTCAAGTTTGTATGGGATGACAAATGCCAGGACAGTTTTGAAAAGCTCAAATCCTTATTAACACAAGCTCCTATACTTACTCCATCAACTGAAAGAAAGAAATATGTGATATATAGTGATGCCTCTCATCGTGGTTTGGGTTGTGTATTGATGCAAGAGGGGAAAGTGGTTGTGTATGTTTCCTGAAAATTGAAACCACATGAATTAAACTATCCTACTCATGACCTTGAGCTCGCTGCCATAGTGTTTGCCTTGAAAATTTAGAGGCATTACTTATATGGCGAAAGATGTCATATATTTACTAATCATAAGAGTTTGAAGTACTTGGGTACACAGAAAGAGTTGAAGTTGAGGCAACGTAGATTGCTTGAACTCATTAAAGATTATGACTGCACGATCGATTATCATCCGGGTAAAGCTAATGTGGTAGAAGATGCTCTAAGTCGTAAAGCCTTTGCTAGTTTATCGCTAAGCCACTTGCCTTTGTTTGTTAAATTGAGAGCCATGAATGCTTGTCTTGCATTTAAGTCTAAGGAATCTATTGCTGCCGGTTTGCAAGTCAAACCAGTTCTACTTGAATAGGTGAAAGAAGCACAGAAGATAGATGAGAAGTTGGTAAAATTGATCAAAGAAGCTCAAATTGGAGAAAAGCTTTATTTTAAATTAAGGGAGGATGGTGTTCTACTTTATCAAAATAGGTTATGTGTCCCTAAAGATGACAATTTGAGAAAAGAAATTTTGAATGAAGCACATACTTCACCATATGCAATGCATCCTAGAGGTAACACTACTAGTGAAATGGTATGAAGAAGGACATTGCGGAGTTTACTTCTAGATGCTTAGTTTGTCAACTGATAAAGGCCGAGCATAAGTTCCGACTGGTTTGTTACAACCCTTATCGATACCTAATTGGAAATGGGAAAGAATAACTATAGACTTTGTTTCTGGGCTTCCACGCACTCAAAAAAATCATGATGCAATTTGGGTTATAGTTGATAGGCTAACCAAAAGTGCTCATTTCTTGGCCATCAAGGTGGACTACCCATTTGAATGTCTAGCAGAATTGTATGTTGAGGAGATTGTGAGGTTACATGGAGTCCCTATTTCTATTATATCTGATTGAGACCCAAGGTTTACATCTAGATTCGAGACTAGATTGCAAGAAGCTTTGGGCACTAGGTTAAACTTTGGGCAAATCTTGGAAGATATGCTTCGAGCTTGCATTATGGAATTTGAAGGTAGTTGGGACAGACACCTAGCCTTGATAGAATTTGCTTATAATAATAGCTACCAATCAAATATAGGCATGCCTCCCTACAAAGCCTTATATGGGAGAAAATGTATAACTCTTCTTTACTGGAGTGAAGTTGGTGAACGAAAACTGGTTGGTCTTGAGATTGTGCAACAGTTTAAAGATAAGGTAAAAGTCATCAAGGATCGTCTAAAAATTACTTCAGATAGACAAAAGTCTTATGCTGATCTTAAAAGGCGTGAAATTGAATATTAAGTAGGAGATAAGGTGTTTTTAAAGGTTTCTCCATGGAAGAAGATTATGAGATTTGGCCAAAAAGGAAAACTTAGTCCTCGATTTATTAGACCATATGAAATACTTGAGAAAGTTGGTCCAGTTGCATATAAATTAGCTCTTCCATCGGAATTAGATAAGATCCACAATGTCTTCCATATTTCTATGCTTAGAAGATATCGGTCAGATCCATCTCATGTTCTTCCTGTCCAATCCATTGAGATAAGTCCTGACCTGACATATAATGAGAAACCTATCCAAATCTTAGCCCGTGAGATAAACGAGCTTAGAAATAAGAAATTTCCTTTAGTAAAAGTCCTTTAGAGGAATCATTCTGGCAATGAAGCAACCTGGGAGCGAGAAGAGGATATGCGAATTCAATATCCATATTTGTTTTGAGTATAAGGTAAATTTTGAGATGAAATTTCTTAAGGGAGGGGGAGAGTTGTAACACCCCAATTTTCTTTTTATATTTTCTTCTAAAAGACTGCCATGTGATCCATGTTATCTATGAAGTTCTATGTGAGTAGCGATGGTTGGAAATAGGTCGAGGGATTTGAAAGGAGTTGGAGGCCAAATAATGGATCGTGGTAATAAACCTACTTGCGTAAGCTATTGATTGGGATGTCTTACATAATTAAGCTACTTGAGTACATGTTGAGCTTAAGTAGTAAGGATTACATAGGTTCTTAACATGAGATGAGATTACGAACCCACGAAAAAGGGAAAAGGAGGCGTAGAACTGTCATGACCCAAGCCTAGGGCCTAGACGTGACATGCCGAATGAGGAACCCAAAAGTACCTCAAACAAGCCTCTTAGCATTCTTTTAGCCTTTCATAGGTATTGATGATAAATAAACAAGCAGAAATTATAATAAATCTTCAACTTACATATGTCCAATAATACCTCTAATTATTTGATTTAACGGGGCTAAGACAAGTCCCTAGCTCACCCTCAATCATAATAGAAGAAATTTCATAGTAAAACATCTTAACATATCATAAGTTAGAAATATAAAGGAGTATTGTTCCCAGAACATGGGAACTCACCAAAAGTAGTCTTCAAACGAAGTCTCAACTAGCCACGTGGAGGAGAACGAGGAGGAGCACTGATCCCTACATGATGATATCATGTAGGCAAAAGAGTATGCGTTAGTACTTTGAATGTACTAAGTATGTAAGGATGCATGAACATTGAGGAAACATTAAAACATTTATGTAATATGGAACATAATTTAATGTATGCATAATAAATCATATATATATCCTTTAAAACATTCATTTTATGGGAAATTAACCATAACCGACATTTAAGACCATGTGAGCTATTACATGGAATCCAACATAACCCCCTACGTTGGCCGGAGAGACTACTTGCCGGGTAGGACTCCGTCAACTTCATTCATTTTCTTAACTTTAACTTTAAGGGCTATTTATGGATCCATTAGCCTAAGCCTACAAGGGCTCCTATGTTGGCACATAGTTAATGAGACAAGGGGTTGCTACTAGGATTCCCTTACCGAATCCCACCTCAATGCCTCATTCGGTGCTAAGTCAATCCCATGGAATAATTTAATACTTCAAAATATTCATAGCATATAACTTGAGAATTTAAACATCATATTCGGTAGAATAGCTCATTAAAACAGTTGATAATTC
This sequence comes from Solanum dulcamara, assembly GCF_947179165.1. Lineage (NCBI taxonomy): Eukaryota > Viridiplantae > Streptophyta > Magnoliopsida > Solanales > Solanaceae > Solanum > Solanum dulcamara. The sequence continues at coordinate 25,861,430 of NC_077237.1, read as the reverse complement.
AAATATGCAAGAATTGTCCTTATTGCATAAAGAATCCATCATTCATATCATTTCATCATTCTTTCATTTCATAAGACTCCCTTTTTGATCATAGATATTGCTTTCATAAACATTTATTTAGAGTCAAAGCTTTCAAGTCAAACTTTATTAAAAACATAGTAAAACTACGTGGGTTCAAATCACTTCAACTTGCAAATATGTATGTAAATAAATATACATAAATACTTTGAAATCCATTAATTAAAAATCATACTTTAAACAACCCACCATGAATTTCAAGAACCTTTAAATAGATAAATAGAGGAATTACTTGTAAACCATCAATTCATACATATAAAATTATGTTGCATCAAAATAGACCAATAATCATTAGTTTAACCATGATTCATACTATTAAGTAAAAATAAGAATTACCATAAGAAAATATTACTTGAAATCAAAAGACTTAATTGAAAGAGTTTTTGGACTAAATGGGTGAAAGAACCCATGGATAAACACCCACAAAACTTAGAGTAGAGCTTAAAAAAATAAATATAATTTATCATATAATCAAAATAATTTAGACATGAGAGTGGAAGGAATACTCTCATTGAAGCCTTACATACCTGGAAACCGAAGCTTTAGTTGGTACCGAAAGATTTAATGAACACTCTTGAGTCCCAGCTTCTCTCCTCGCCGGAACGTTTTGTGTACTACTCGGAGTATATGAATCACCGAAATAGTATTTCTTTACTACTAAGAACTAAAACTATATTTAAGAATATGTAAAGAAGTGTATAGAGAGAAAATTTGCTTGAGAAAGCTTGATGAATAAAATAAGGAAATAAGGTGGGTATTTATAGGTGGAAAAGAGGGACCTAACAATAAATAAAATAATTATAAATAAAAATCTGAAAATTTAGTGGAATATATGGATGTCATGGATGATGTTAAATGGAGGATAATTTATGTCATGAGTGATGTCAAATGTATCTAGATCTTTCTATGGTAGGTGAAATGAGTTATCTTTGACAGAATACTCTTTTTAGGAGCTGCGTTTGAATATGATAAATTCCTTATTAGGATTTGGTATCTTCATAAGAATTGTAGATATGGAAGTCTAGTTTCATATAGTTCAAGAATCAACCAATTTGGATAAACCTACAGTGAGATATGATTTTTCTTCTATAAACACTCATTTCCGTTACAGTATCCTACCTTACAAAAATTAATTTATTTGACCTACTTAACCTCCGAATCTTAAAATATGGTCTCATAAAAGTTGTAGGTAATGATCTTGTGGTTACTCAGAAATTTGAATCACTCAATTTGGATAATCCTATGAAAAGTTATGACCAAAATACAGAGGCTGTATCATGTTTAGGCAAAATTGAAATATCATATACAACGTTTTTAGGGGATGTTACAAGAACCTACTTGAAACAAGTAGGTGATGCACCTACTTGGACCAAGTAGGTGATACACCTACTTGGGGTGGACCCCACTCTACCATGTGGAAGCTTTAGATTGGGCACATGGATGAGGTGACGCCCTAGGGGGTGGACACATGTCAGCCCTAGGGGATGCCACATGTCACACTTTAAGGGAGCATATATATGTATGTTAAGATGACTAAGAAGTCATTTTTTCAGCAAAATTACACTTAGAGTTTGAGAGAAAACTTAGAGGATAAGAGAGAGTACCTACGACAGTAAGAAGGAAAAAAGGTAAGCCCTTCGATTTTTTTTCCGTAAATTATTTATCTAAGGTGTTCTTTGATCAAATGGAGGTGTTTAATAATGTAAATAAACTGATTGGTGCAGCAAACAACGGTAACGATTAGCCACCAATTTTTAGTCGCGATTAAGGATCTTTCGAGATTGAGTTTTGGCAAGGTAAGGTTTTTCCTTTCGAGTTGAAGTTAATGATATTTTTGTTGATGTTGTTGATACGTTTTTGTTGTCAAAAGTGGGGGAATAAACGTTGTTCTGCAAACCTGTTTTTGGATGGGACTTCTGTTAGTAATATTAGTATAACTTCTTGTGTAAAGCTTCATTTCGAGTGATTCAAGATGTTTTGGAAAACTATTTCATAGGGATATAACTTTCATTTAGTCTCTAAAACCCATTTTTTCTTTTATATTCTCGAAAAAGGGTAATTAAATATAGGGGAGGTGCTGTCCAGATTTTGTTTTGAAAATCCAACATGGACTGCTGTTGGTATTTTGGGCATATCGTTTTGTAAAGAATTGTTGTGGGGGTGATTTGAAATTATTGCGACCCTAAGACACATGTATATAACTTTCATTGAGGCCACAAAGCCTATTTCCCCCATTTACCCCTTCAAAATTGAGCAACAATACTAGACAGTAGGCTGTCCAGAATTCCTATTTTGAAAGTTTGGGTTGATTTTTATTGATTTCATATTTAGTTTCGCTATGATGATACTCTTAAAATTAAGTAGATATTTGATTGTGTATTTAAGGTGTATATGCGCTTATACCAACTAAGAGGAACTGTTTGAGAAAGTAGATTTTGGTTGGTCTATGGCGTAGAGGAATTGAACTCCACGAGTTTTAGTCGAACTTGTTATGTGCTAAAACGCCAATGTTTATGTATAAACTTGAACTTGGAATATTTTATTTTATAAAATTTGAAGTATCTTGATAGGTTGTTTCCTTACACTTTATCTTTTATCATGGTATGATTATTATCTCAAGTATTTTAAAACTTTTGCTAAACTGCCCACTTATACGAATTGCTTTATCATCTTGCATTCTTGTTGGGAATTTGTCCTTCTTGTTATGGTGACTTGTCATCGATATTGGCATGCCTCTCGATTCTGATCTTGCCTATCTTGACTTTGGATTTACATTTCGTCTTAGCGATGGGGTTTCGTCCATTCTCAAGTATAAGTGAAAAGCCACTTTCAACATGATTCTTGATTCTCTTGATATTGGGTGATGACCCTTCTTAATTCCGGGGCTTTGTTCTATCTTGATATTGATTTTTCTTAGTGTGAATACATGACGTACCTATTTGACAAAATTGATTGTTTGACACCTCTTTCGAATTGAATTATAAGTTTCTTGATACTTGAGCCTTCGAATATTGATATTGATTTTGAAACTTTTCAAGGTTTGTATTCGATACTTTAATATACTTATTTACTTGAGCTTACTTTTACCTTATTGAGCCACCTGTGATGAACAAGGGAATTGAAGAGTTTAATGGATCCAAGCCCAAAGTTTATACACCACTAAGCTTTATGCTTAGCGATAGTTCTTTTCTATCGTAGGTAATGTGCGGGATGAGATGTGAAGATAGCCATTTGGAGTAGACTTTTAGAGCCCTTGTGAAGATCACATCTGCATATGCATCTAGTTTTGTAAATATTTTGGGGACTTGTATAGGAAATATGTGGCACTTTTGTATGAAATTTTGAAGGCTTGTGAAAAAAAAACCAAATGCTTGTAACTTGATGAGGGTGACTAGTTTTGCTATTTTTGGAGTGTACTTTTAATTCAAGTCATGCCATGTGCTGAGTTTATACTTTGACTTGTCATTATGCACAAAGAAAGATAATAGTTTTGTGATAATTACTAGTTTGAGTTTTATGTATTTTATGGAACTGCAATGATGTTGAATTGGAAATAGAATTTCAAAACAAGTTTTCTAAATGGGTTGACTATTTGAGATTATAAAAAAAACTATCTTTTGCTTCGTTATTGGCATCTTCCCAAAGGGGATGCTACATAATTTTTAAGAAGAAGGATGTGACTCTGCGGATGTATGTTGATTATAGGTAGTTGAACAAGATGATGGTGAAAAACCATTACCCCATACCTCGTATCGATGATCTATTCGATCAGCTTCAGGGTGCGACCGTATTTTCTAAAATTGACTTGAGGTCTGGCTACCACCTGTTGCGAGTTAGAGCAGCCGACATTCTTAAGACTTCTTTTCGGACTCGCTATGGCCACTATGAGTTCTTTGTTATGTCATTTGGGCTTACTAATGCCCCTACAACTTTTATGGACCTTATGAATCGAGTATTTTGGACTTATCCTGACTCCTTCGTGATTGTATTCATCGATGACATACTGGTATACTCGTAGAGTAGGGAGGAGCACAAGCAATACTTGAGGGTTATGCTATAGACTTTGATGGATTAGTAACTTTATGCTAAATTCTCAAAGTGTGAGTTTGGTTGGAGTCTGTGGCATTTCTGGGACATATGGTGTCTAGAGAGGGTATCAAAGTAGATCCGGCGAAGATTAAGGCTATTTGTGGTTGGGCTAGGCCCACATCTGTTATGGAGATTTGGAGTTTCATTGGATTGGCTTGGTATTATAGGCGATTCATTGAGGGTTTTTCTACCATTGCAGCCCCATTGACCCATTTGACCCGCCAGAATGTTCCCTTTGTGTGGTTCGATGAGTGTGAGTCAAACTTTTAGAAGCTTAAGAAGTTGTTTACCACCGCTCTTGTTCTGACTCTACTAGTTGAGGGAGAGTTCTTTTTGGTATATTATGACACTTCTGGTGTAGGTCTTGGGTGTGTACTGATGCAGCGTGGCTGAGTTATTGATTATGCTTCCAGACAGTTGAGAGTGTAGGAGCGCAACTACCCCACCCATGACCTGGAACTAGTGGCGGTAGTTTTTGCGCTCAAGATATGGAGCTACTACGTATACGAAGTTCATTGCGAGATATATATAGATCACCACAGCTTACAGTACATTATGAGTCAGAAGGATCTTAATTCTAGACAGTGGCGCTAGATTGAGCTACTGGCCAATTATGACATCTCTATCCTCTACCACCCTGGCAAGGCGAATGTTGTAGCGGATGCCTTAAGCTAGAAGATGGGGAGTATGGGTAGTTTACCTTAATTGTTTGCTGCGGAGTGACCCCTAGCCTTGGACATCCAGTATTTGGCTAATCGGATGGTCAAGTTGGAAATCTCAGATTCCGGACCGATTTTGGCTTTTGTGGGAGCTCGATCATCTCTACTGGATTAGATTCGAGGCCATCAGTTTGAGGATGGAGCATTGGTAGAGCTTCGAGAGTTAGTATTGCAAGGCGAGGATGGCCAGGCTTCTATAGATTCGGATGGAATACTATGTGTTGATGGTCGCCTTTGTGTTCCAGAGTTGGAGACTTTATTCAGTTAATCCTTCACGAGGCCCACAAGTCTAGATATTCTATCCATCCGAGCATCACAAAGATGTATCGGGATTTGAGACAACATTACTGGTGGTGTGGTATGAAGAGAGATATAACTGAGTATGTATCCTATTATTTAAGTTGTAAGTAGGTTAAGGCCGAGCATCAGCGGCCTGGTGGAGTTTTTCAAAGATTACCTATTCCCGAGTGGAAATGGGAACGGATTACCATAGACTTTGTGATGGGATTGCCTCAAACATCCAAAGGTAATAATGGTATTTAGGTCATCGTTGATCGATTGACCAAGTCAGCACATTTCTTGACAGTACGGTCCACATTTACTACAGATAGTCTAGCTCAAATCTATATTCAAGAAGTGGTCCATCTGTATAGGGCACCAATATTCATTATATCAGATAGGGGGTCTCAATTTACTTCTATTTTCTAGAGGGCCTTTTAGAGAGAGTTGGGCACCCAGGTTGATCTTAGCGCGACATTTTATCCATAGACCGGCGGTCAGTCAGAGCATACTGTTTAGGTTCTAGAGGATTTGCTGCGAGCTTGTGTATTAGAGTTTGAGGGTTATTAGGAGCATTACTTGCCTTTGGCAGAGTTTGTGTACAAGAACAACTACCACTCTAGTATTCAGATGGCCCCGTTTGAGGCCTTATATGGTAGGCATTGTCTCACTCCGGTTGGTTGGTTTGAGTCTTCAGAGCCTGAGCCACACAATACTAATTTACTTTGGGATGCCATAGCCAGAGTCTGGGTTATTCAGGATAGGCTGAGGACAGCTCAGAGTAGGCACCAGAGTTATGCTGATCGTATGCGTCGGCCCTTGTGCTTTGAGGTGGGAGATCGGGTGTTCTTGCAGGTGTCATCCTTGAAGAGCGTGATGAGATTTGACAGGCGGGGAAAGAATAGCCCCAGGTATATCAGACCCTTTGAGATTATGAAGAGAGTTGGCGAGATTGCTTATGAGTTGGCTTTGCCACTAACATTTTCAGCTATACACCCTATTTTTCATGTCTTTATATTGCGCCGGTATATTCCAGATGAGTCTCACATGCTTTAGTATGATTCTGTTGAGTTGGATGATTGCCTGACTTTTGTTGAGGAGCCGATTGCTATTCTAGTGAGAGATGTTCGCCAGTTTTGTTCTAATTCCATCCCTGTGATTAAGGTCCAGTGACACCATCGTCCGATCGAGGAGGCTACATGAGAGACCGAGCAGAAGATGCGGGAGAAGTTCCCCAGCTTATTTGACCCTCCAGGTATACTCTTGTCCTTACTTTCGCAGACGAAAGTTCTTTTAGTAGTGGATGTTGTAATGACCTTGAAGGTCATTTTTGGAATTTTTGTAAAATGACCATTTTACCCCTCCCTTTAGTTATCCCGTGTCATTTCTGATTAGTGCCAGGTGTTAATTTTTGGAAAATTCTATGAAAAGTTGTCTTTGGAAAATTTGAGTTTTCATAAGCTTTAAGTATTAAAAAATGGTATTTGGGATCAATCGGAGCTACAAGTCTCAGAATAGAATTCCGTCGATTCCAGCAGCTCTGAAATGTCAAAATTGGCATAAGAGACTCTACAGAATCAGTTTTGGAGTTGTAATGAAGATTTGAGGCCTTGAGTTGAGAATTTGAGGAATTTTAAGCTAAGGTTTGACTTTGGTCAAATTTTGGAGTTTCGATGATCAAAATGGAATTCCGATGACTCCGCTGGGTTCGAGAGATAATTTTTGGTCTAGAAGAAATGTTGGCCTTAGTATGGGATGTAAACTTTCTTTAGATGCTCCGGCATCGCTCCGATGGACTTAGATCCTTATAGAATGGTGTAGCGGGCTAGTGCCTGGTAGTTTGTCCTTAGTTAGGTGTTACCCTTGCTCTTAAAAATATCCTCATCCATAAATTGATGTAATCATGGCTTTCATGATGCGCTAGATTTCGTGATCATTGACTTTGGCTCCAGTTTTTGTTTTGGCGGCATATCGGTTGACTCATTTGGGAAAAGATTTTTAGTATTGTTGTATTCTAGTTGGAGAGTAGAATGTTTGCCATCATGGGATAAATTATCTATGAGCATCCGGGTACCAAGCCTCGGCCTCCGTTCTGAATTATCGGGGAGCATCCGGGTACTTATCCCTGGCCTCTACCGACTTGCTAGTTTGACGAGCATCCGAGTACCCAGTTCGGCCTCGATCATACTGATGTATTATGGCGAGCATCCGGGTACCCAGTCCCGACCTTGACCGTACTTATGTATTATGGCAAGCATCCGGGTACCCAATCTCGGTCTCGCCGCACTTATATATTATGGAAAGCATCCGGGTACCCAGTCCCGACCTTGGCCACTTTAAATATTCAGGCAAGCATCTAGGTCCCAGTCCTGGCCTCGACCCCTAAGGCACCCCTAGATCGATTGACTCTTAGAGATTCTGGGTTTGGAAATGATATAGTACTTCGGTTCCTGACATCGCAGATTCTTGGTTCCTAGCCTTAGTAGTTATAGCTATTTTGTGTACTCGGCGGGCTTATGGGGGTTCGTCTAGGTTTTATTTAACTTGCGCACTAGTGTCCCAGCTGGGCTTATGGGGGCCCAGTTGGGTATAGTTAGTTGTAGTTCTCATAGGTAGTACTCTTTTCCCTTTTTGATGCTTATGTTGACTCCTATTTAGGCTATTCCTCTTTTTCATATTGTTTTTACCTTTTCTGCTCAGTCGGCCTATGATGCTTTCTGGGTACCTGTTATCATGGTGCTCATACTACACTCTTCATCTACTTTCGTGATGCAGGACCGAGCACCAGCTACCGCCGTGGATAGATCGAGCCTGTTGCAGTCATCTACGGAGACTAGGGTGAGAAATTGGTGTTTTTGGATCATTCCTACCTCCTTTAGTATGGATGACCCATCTTTTGCCTTTTGAGACTAGCCAGTTGTTGTATATATTTTTGGTCCACTTTTGGGACTTGTACTCGTCGTTTATTTTGTAGCAGCTATGTATTTGTGACTTCCAGGTTTTGGAAGGGATCTATAGTTATTTATATCATGTTTTGGTTTACTTTCGCTTATTCTTTCTACCTATCTTTATAATTCGCCACTCTTGTTTAGTTTCTGCCCTCAAACCCATTACTTAAAGTTTCGGGTTGACGGGTTGGCTTACCTACTGGTGGGTTATAGTAGGTGCTATCATGACCTAAGGAATTGGGTCATGACAAAAACATAAAGAGAAATTTGAGATTTCTTTGGGACTCCATGAATGAAAAATGTAAGACCCCGAAAGTCGGAAAGTTGGAACCCAAAGAAAATATTCAAAAAATATGGACTGACCTCATGATTATGAGTCACTCTACGACTCATAAGAATGATTTGTAGAGTGATTCCCAAGGTTCTATCCGGGACAAACCTCAGATGACACCCTACGACTTTATAGAATGAGTCATAGGAGTGTTTATGATTCATCAAAGTAAGTCATAACCCAACATCAGAAACTCATACACTACAAGATTTTAGACCTGTAAGACGAGTCATGTTTACGACTCATAGTCCTTCAGATGAGCCATAGACACGACTCGTCGGTTAGGTTCAGAGACCCTCAAGTTTATAGGTTTTGAAACCTGAAGAACGAGTCCAAATGATGACTTGTAGTCAGGAAGACGAGTCATAGACACAACTCGTATGCAAACTTCAAAGATCCCAAGATTTCAGAGTTTTGTGACCTACAAGATGAGTCATCTTGACGACTCATTACTTCTCCTATGATTCGTAGGAACTAAGTCATAGGGTCAGATTAGGGTTTTAATGAGGAGCATTTATGTCATTTCTCAAGTTTGGTTCAATGAACCTAGACACTATTTTGGCTAAGTTCAAGCCCATAACTACCCAATTCTTTGAATTTCCCTCATTCTAAATCATTTATCTAAATTCTACTAAGGCAAAAACACAATTTCTCTCTAGGCTCTTCTCCAAACTCCAAGCTAGGGTTTCAAATTTCATCAAGGTTTCTTCTCAAATTCTAAGTGAATTAAATCAAGGTATGTGAGGATTGATTCGTGGGTTTCTTTCACCGATAGAGTCCTAAGGTTTCCTCATAGCTATTCTTCAATTTCATATTGTTTATGAATCCCAATTTTGATGAATTGTATTGGGCTGTTTCAATTTTCTTTTGAATTATTATCAATGACTATTCCAAGCATGTTTGTAGATAAATTGCATGATTTTAAGTTGAATTATGAATGTCCATGCATAAAGCTATTTTCAATCATGATTATGAAGTTAAAGATGATTTTCATGAATTAATTATGAGTTCAGTGATGTTTAAAGAAGGTTTTCATGAATAAAGTTGAGATTATGATTTTATGATGAAAGTTATGATGATGATCAATTATGATCCATGATAGCTATTATGGTATGATAAGTATAATTTTTACACAATCATGTTTAAAGATGGTGATAAGGACAATTCTCACCGAAATTATGGATTCCTATGAATCACTAAAGTTAATGAGGTACTCCTAATATGTTTTGCAAAGATGGATTAATAGGTAGTTACTATCCTTCTCTATAATGTTTATGATCATGTTTTACTGAGTTCGGTTGGGATATTGACTAAGTACCGAGAGGACTTTTAAGTGGGGTTCAATCCGATAACGCAGTTAGTTACCCAAGAAAATCCTAGTAGCAACCTAAAGTTCCAAATTACGTTGCCTACGTAGGATTGTCTTCATGGCCTAGCTAGTGGATCCATATATAACACAGTTAAGTTGAGTTAAGTACCATGACGGAGTATAACCTAGCAGGGTAACCACCCACTTCTCGATATGGGTTATATAAGATTTCATGTTATAGCTTGCATGGTCTTAAGATGTCGGTTAAAGATCTTATCCTAATTAAGTTAAATATTCGGTTATGAGATTTATTACGAAATTTTATGATATATTGACCATAAGTTTTCATATGTCTTTTAAGCTTTGCTCATGTTCATCATGTTGGTCATGTATCCTATGTCATATTGCTTACATTCCTTTAATTGTTCATGCATATCTCACATACTTAGTACCTTCTATGTAGTAGTGCATATTTTCCCTACATTGTCTCATAATATAGGGACAAACACCACTCACGATCGTCCTGTTAATGGCAAGACTTACTTAGTTATCAAGGAGTTGGTGAGTCCTCATTCCATTGAGGATATGACTTTCTTTCCACATTATTTCATTGACTTTTTTCTTATGATTCGGGTGGGCTAGGAGCTTGTCCAAAGACCCCATCAAGTATAGACTTAGAGGCATGGTTAGACGTGTTTTGGTGTAGTCTGTTTTGGACGTTGATCTACTTCTTAGACTCCCACTTGTGCTATGTTTCTTCCACTTTCTTTATCATGTTTCTTTACCTTATGTATGCAATGTATGCTAAGAAGGCTTGATTGGGATCCATCGTACTCCCGATAGCTGTGTCACGGCTTGTCCCTAGTTTGGGTCATGACAGAAATAGTACCTATGGATGAAATTTCCTCATACCTCAATGAATTATAGCCTTGTAACTTGAAGAAGAAACTTAAAGCTTGAAACCCTAGCTTGATTGGAAAAGAAGACCTTAAGAGGGAATTTGTAGATTTTAAAGGGTAAAGGTAGTTATAAGTCTTGAGAATAGGTCCAAAACGACATATCTTAGGTATTAAAAGATTAAGAAATGACTAAAATATCCCAGAAAAATTAACTGATGGGCTAGTCTACGGGTGCTCCTACGGACTATAGAAGTTTATACAGCCCATAGAGAGCCGCCCGTAGAAATCATCTTAAGATTTTGAGTTTTTGATTCTCTAGTCTATGGACCCTTCTACGATCCGTAGACATTTATACATCCGTACAAATCGTCTGTAGACTCAAGTATTGAAATTTCCAATTTTTCTGTAGTTCCTTTTACGAACATCTTCTACGGTCCATATAATATTCAATAGACCGTAGACCCTCTCATCCTGTATAACTTTTGAAACTCTATTTCTCTAAATCTCCATCTACGGGCACTCCTATAGATCATAAGACCTTATACAGTTCATAGGTAGGCTCGAACAATACTTTTGAAACTCATATTTTCCAAGCCTTAACCTCTTTCCACGGCTGGTTTCTATGACCTGTACAACCTTATAAAGCCTATACAAAGGGTTCGTAGAATCAGTACACCAGAAATGTTTTTGCATTTTTTTCCGAAGTCAATTTTCCATTTTTTGAGGTGGTATAATATCTCTCTCTTGAGAATATTCATCCTCGAATAAGACTCAAGATAGCATGAATAGATTATAGAAAGAGATCTAATAACCCAACATGAATGCAAAACATATCAAAATGCACAAAACCAAAGAGTAATCACCCCAAGCTATAACATTATATGAAACACTGATTTCATGAATATGGATGCATATGGAAACATGAGAATAGCTATAATGCATGAATTTGAAAGAGTGAACATAAGGAACTAATACCTCAAGCTGAAACTGAAGCGGAGGAAAAGATATGAGAATACCTTGACATCATATCCGCTTTGGCCTCCCAAAAAGCACCCTTAACTAATTGATTTCTCTAAAGAACTTTAACAGAAGAAACTTATTTATTTCTCAACTTCCGGACTTAACGATCAAGAATCTTAACCAAAACTTCTTCATAGGAGAGACTTTGTTCAGACCAACTCTCTTCAATGGAAAAATTAAAGTACGATCACCAATACACTTCTTCAAAAAAGAAACATGAAACACCGGATGCACCGATTCCATTTCAGAAGGTAAATTCAACTCATAAGCCACCTTACCAATGGGGAATAAGCTTCCCTTTCTTACCAAAAGACATCACATCCTTCATAGATGAGATTTTGAAATAAACCCAGTCATTAACTTCAAAATCAATCTCTCTTCTTCTAGCATCCACATTTGATTTCTGTTAGGTTTGGGCAGTCCTCAACCTCTTCTTAATTAGTCAAAATTTCTCCATAACCTCATGAACAGATTCATACCTTATCAAAGAGACCTTGCCAACTTCAAACCAAGCAATAGGTGACCTACACCTCCTACTATAGAGAGCCTCGAACGGAGCCATCTGAATACTCGAGTGATAACTATTGTTATAAGAAAACTCAATCAAAGGAAAATAATTATATCATTTTCCTTGAAGTCAATCACATAATCTCTCAACATATCCTCTAAAGTCTGAATAGTCCACTCGAGTTGATCATCGATTTGAGGGTGAAAAGTTGTACTAAGCTTAAATTGAGTATCAAGACCCTTCTAAAATGATCTTTAAAACTGAGAAGTAAATTGAATATCTCTGTCCAAAATGATAGACAATGGAACAACATGCAACTTAAACAATTCTCGAATGTAAAGTCTAGCATAATCCTTGGCTAAATAAGAAGTCTTAACGGGAAAAATGTGCAAACTTAGCCAAGCATTGTCCAAAATGATAGACAATGGAACAACATGCAACTTAAACAGCTTAAACATACAACATAAAAATGTCTCCTTTAACAAATCATGATTTCATAACATATTCAAAAGAGACACTTATCTAAGCATCTAAATCATGATAAGTTTTTTCATAGAAAATTATGAAAATCGTTCATGATGAGAATGTTTTACTTTTTAAGCAACCTTGTTTTCATAAAAAACACATTGATATTTTATCTAAAAGTATCCTTAAATCATAATTTCTTTAATTTATGATGCATGTATAATTCTCAAACATAGTTAATAAATCATAGAACAAACATAATACATGGAGTTATGTAAATGTCCTTGTAAATATGTAATTAAGATCAAAACATGTATAATAAATCAAAAAAATGAATAAAATCATAATTGATTGAACCTAATACAAATTTATCAAAAAATCTAGGGTTTAAGAAGAAATCATAAAGAGTAATTTGAGATTTCTTTGGATTTCCATGGATGGAAAATGATTAATGGATGAAATTTTCATCTACCTCAATGAATTCCATCCTTGAAACTTAAGAGTAGACTTGAAGCTTGAAATCCTAACTTGATTGGAGAAGAAGACCTTGAGAGGAAGTTTGTTGAGAGCTTTAGGGATTTTGAGTGAATGAGAGGGAATTGGTAGATTTTGAATGGTAAGGATAGTTATAGGTCTTGGGAACATGTCAAAAACGACATAGCTTAGGTAATAAAAGAATAAGGAATGACTAAAATATTTTTGAAAAATAAACTGATGGGCTAATCTATGGGTGCTCCTACGGTAGAAGCTTATATGGCCCATAGAGAGCCGCCTATAGAAATCTTCTAAAGATTCTGAGTTTCTAATCCCAGGGTCTATGGGACCCTTCAACAACCTGTAGATATTTTATATGGTCCGTACAAATCGACCTTAGACTCGAGTACTGAAAGTTCCATTTTTTGTGAAGTTCCTTCTATGACTATCTTCTACAGTCCATAAAAGATTCAACGAACCGTAGAACCTCATCTTGTACAATTTTTGAAACTCAACTTCTCAGAATCTCCATCTACAGGCACTCCTACGGACTGTAGGACCTTATACGGTCTATATGTAGGCTCGTACAAAACTTCTAAAACTCATATTTTATCCAAGTCTCAACCTCCTTTCCATGACTGGTTCCTATGACTCGTACAACCTTATACGTTCCATACAAAGGGGCCGTAGAATCAGTTCACCAGAAAATTTTGTGCATTTTTTTCTAAATCAACTTTACAACTTCTGAGATGTTACAATAATGCTCCCATCCCTTCCGGTTGCATCTTGACTATCACAATGTATGAATATAGGATTCATTAATTTGGGCCAAAATGGAATGTTTTCTAAGAAATTTTAAGTCATTCAACTTCTTCACTGGCCATATTTGAGGCTATAAACTCATACTCCATTGTAGAGCGAGCTATACATATTTGTTTGGATGATTTTTAGATATTGGTCCTTCACCAATGGTGAAAATATATCCACTTGTGGACTTAGTTTTAGTTGACTCAGTATTTCAATTTGCATCACTATATCCTTCAATAACTATTTAATACTTGTTGTAATGCAAAATAAAGTTTTGAGTGTGTTCCAAATACCTCAAAACTCGTTTCTTTGTGTCATTTTGGTTGGGATTACTTGTGTATCAACTTAGTTTATTATAGCGCAAGCTATGTCTAGTCAGATACAGTTCATGATGTACATCAAACTTTCCAATTCTCTGGCATAATCCAATTGAGAGTTTCACCTTTATTCTTAGGAAGATCAAGATTCACATTAATTAGTATTTTTACACTTTTGAAGTTTAAGTACTTAATTGTTTCAAGTACCATTTGGATATAATGAGGTTAAAACAACGCTAGACCCCGAGGAGTTTGTGAATCTTAATTCCTAATATCAAATCGATAATTGCTAAATATTTATATTGAACTTACTAGTAAGCATACCCTTAGTAGCATTTATGTTAGCAATGTCTTTACTTATTATGAGCATATCATCTACATATAACCTTACATTCATTAATTTTATATCCATTTGCCAATATGGTTTGGTCAAACTTCACATGCCATTATTTAGATGCTTGTTTTAGTCCATAAAGTAACTTAACAAGTTTACATATTTTTTTCTTTAACAGGATCCATAAAGCTCTCGAATTATTCTATGTAAATTTGTTTTTCCAAGTCTTCATTTATGAAAGCTAATTTTACATCCATTTGATAAGTTTTAAGTCCATCTATCACATCTAGTACAATTAACATTCAGATGAATGTAATCTTAGTTACTGGTGAGTATGTGTCAAAATAATTAAGACCTTTTTTCTGTCTAAAGCCTTTGACGACAAGTCTTGCCTTATATTTGTCAATAGTTTCCATCAGCTTTCATTTTTATTTTGAAGGTCCATTTTGAGCCTGAAAGGTTTGTTTCCTGAGGAAGATCAACCAACTCCCACGTATGGTTGCTCAAGATTGAATCAATCTCACTATTGATGACCACTTTCCAAAAGGATGAGTCCACGAAAGGCATAGCTTCTTTGAATATTTGAGTCTCATTTTCAAGAAGAAATATTACAAAATTAGATCCAAAGGAAGTACATGTCATTTGGCTTTTACTATGCCTTGAAATCTCTTTATTAAGTTCCTTCTCCTTTAGTTCTTTTTGAGGTCGTTTAGAACCTTCACTACACGACTCAAATCTAGTTTTGTAGGGATAGATGTTTTCAAAGAACATAACATTACTTGATTTAGTTACCATATTATCATAAATATCTAGATGTTTGGACTATTAAACCAAAAATTAACATGCTTTAATGTTTATAGCATATCTAATGAAAACACAGTTCATAGTCTTAGGTCCTATTTTGACGCTTTTAGGTATATGAACTTGGACTTTGGATAGACATCCCACTTTGAAATATTTCAAGTTAAATTTTCTTTCTTTCCGTTTCTCATATGGAATAGACTATGTCTTGCTATGAGACACTTTATTGAGTACTTGATTTGCTGTAAGGATAGCTTCCCTCCACAAGTTTTGTGATAAACCTAAACTTATAAGTACGACATTCATCATTTTCGTCAAAGTTTGTTTTTTTCTTTTCACAATTCCATTAGATTAAGGCGAGTAGGGTGCAATAGTTTGATGGATGATTGTATTTTCTAAATATATTTTTGTAAATGGATATTCATACTCTCCACCTCTATCACTTCTTATCATTTTTATTTTTTTACCCAACTGATTTTCTACTTTAATTTTATATTGCCAAAATGCTTTTATTGTTTTATCTTTATCATTCAACAAATAGACACAACAATATCTAGTGCAATCGTCAATAAAGATTATGAAATACTTTTTTCAACCACAAGATAATGTTGACTTCATATTACAAACGTTAGTATGAATCAACTCTAAGGGATTGAAATTCCTTTCAACCAATTTATAAGGATGCTTAGCATACACAGATTCAACACAAACTTGAAATTTTGATATATTGCACTCAAAGTTAGGTAAAACATTTAAGTTGATTAATTTTTACAATATTTTATAATTGACATGTCCCAAGTTCATTTCATAAGTAATTTGACTCAAGTAAGTAACAAGCATAATTTTTATTCATTTCAACAGAAGTTATATTGATATTAAAAAGGCCCTCTATAAGGACTCTTTTCTTTCATACATTTCATTTTTCCTTATCATAACTTTATCAGAAACAAAGACATATTTGAATTCGATCTTGATCAAAACTGGTATAGAAATCAAGTTCTTTCTCAACGATGGAACATGAAGGACTCTGTTTAAGGTCACCACCTTGTCAGATATCATTTTCAAGCAAATCTTGCTAGTTCTTTCAAGTTTTGCAGCAATGGATTAGCCATGAATTACTTCTCATCAGTTTGAACCAGAGCATATGATGCAAATAGTGTAACACTCCAAAATATTCTAGCTCAAATTAGATTAAAAAAAGCCTTAAAAAGAAGTTAAGTTCTATAGAAATATGACTTTTACGAACACTATTTAGGGCCCGTAAAAGTAACCAAAGATCATAGACGGACTCGTAGAGTTAAACTCATGAAACTAAAAATTTAGCCTGAGTTTTATGGATAGAAAAATGGTTCATAATTCACTTTATGGACCATAGAACGACCCGCAGAACAAAGTCTAGAAAATTGAATTTTTACTCTGACTTTCACGGAATATTCTATAGCCTATAAAAATATTTACAGTTCATAGAAGGTCTCTTCAAAGTAAATTTCTAAAAACTCTTTCTCATTACATATTCTATGACCGAAAGGACGGTTCGTAGAAGGGTTCATGACCCATAAAAGGGTCCGTAAATCCCAAAGTCTAGATATGTCACAACCCGACCTAGGACCTAGTGTTATGTCCTATTTTTATCGAAGTTAGATAAAGCACAACTTATATACTCTAACAGGATTAATTGTTGTATAGAGTCGCCACCTAATTTATTAAGAAAAATAAGAAAACCTATTTGATGCATGACATGTATGACTTACGTTTCAATCTGTGAAAAATCACTTTAGATTCTAAGTAAGGGTTTACATTATTCCAAAGGGAAGGTGTTGGACATCCTTCAAAATTCATAAAATATGATACCCGGCTAGACTTAATTTATCAAAAAGAGAGGGGATAAAATTATTATTTGCAAGTATAACACACATATATATATAAAGAGATATATACTAAAATTATATAAAAAATATATGTATAAATGTATATATAAAAAGATAGTTTTATGCAATATTAAAAGAATTGTCCTTTATTAATATGAAAAAAAGGAACTATTTCACCATATAAAAAAAACCTTCTGTAATGTGTGAAAAGAAAAAAAAAATTACAGAAAAAAAGAAAAAAAGAATTCAAAAATAGCATTTTTAACTTACAATATCAATGAGAGGATAAATTATGAAAAATATTTTAATGGAAGAAGATTATTTAATATTGTCTAAAAATGTGAATTAACTGATTAAATAGTTAAATCAATTAAATTTCTTTATATAAGTATTTACGGTCTATGTTTTGCCTAACGTCAATAATATACACAATAATAAATTAAAAATAATATTTAAACTTTATTAAATTCGAATATTTTCCTCGTGGAACAACTCTGGGCTGGGTACCTATAAAGATAGTTCATAGAAGTATTAGTAAGGTATAAATAATAATAATAATAATAATAATAGTAGTAGTAGTAGTAGTAGTAGTAGGAGGAGGAGGAGCAGCAGCACCACCACCACCACCACCACCACCACCACCAACAACAACAACAATAACTAAAATAAAATTCGTCTTATAAATATGGAAGGCTTCAAAAATCAACGGAGAGATTTTTCATTGGCCACTTTTAAACTGCATATTAAAAATACAGTAAAAGAAAATACATTTATGTAATACATAAATAAATAAAAAATGGTCAAACAACAGCAGCAAACATAATTGACTATGGAAGAACTAATTAAACATCAACAACCAACAAAATCAATAAAGTTCACCTAACAAAAATCTTATAAAAATATAAATCATCAATTCCAACAAAATGAAAAGTGGTCAAACATGAACAAAATAAATAATAATAGTAAATGAATAAAATAATGGAGAATAGTAAAAGTAATAACTAAAGTAAATAAAATAATGGATTCCACTCAATCATTCATAGACAGTGTAATGTAAAATGTAAATTTAAACTAAAATTTTTGTCTTTTAAAATAGGAAGGCCTCAAAAACTGATGAAGAGATTTTTTTCATTGGCCATTTTCAACTTGTAATATATAATATGTAATATAAAATTAAACTAAAATTTCCGTCTATTAAAATGGAGAGGTCTCAAAAACTGACGGAGGGATTGTTTTCATTGGCCATTTTCAAACAAAGAAAATAACATCAACACAAAGCTCCCAATAAAATCATCAATGATGACATAAAAACAAAATGAGAACAAACTGATATTGAACTAGTACAAACGTAGACAATAGTGATGATAAAAATAACATTAAGATTTGCCAAAAAAATAACCTAAATCAGCAAAATTGATCTATCGACATAACATCTAAAATATAATAATAATAATAATAATAATAATAATAATTAAAATGATAACAACAAGACAAGCACTTAACTGGTGCACAAGTCAAATCAAAATAAACTAAGGAATTAAAAATAATTAAAATAAAATACACTAATCATAACAATTACTAACGAAAGCCTAATGAACATAAAAATAATAACAATAAAAAAATAAAACCAAGAAAAAGACAAGAAACTAAAAACTCTCAAAAGTGACGAACAACTGTAACTAAGACTAGAAAGAGAAAAACAATCACTAAAATATTAACAAATGATTAAAACAAAGTAAACATAAAACTGGGTCATCGAAAAAGCTAACCAATTTTTTCGGAGAGAGGAAATGAAGATAATACTATAGTTGTTGTCCATTGAAGCTCGGAGTTTGCTGCTTCAAAGTGATGCTTCGTTGTTTATCCATTTGTCGTTGTTCACCAGAGCTTCAGCTTTCTGGTTGCTCAAAGCTGGAGCTCGAAGCCCGCAACTTTGCGATGGTACTCCGGTGGCTACACTACAAGAAATAAGACTTATTGTGGCGAGATTTAGTGGCGACCCTACTTGTTGCTACAAAAGCTTCATATTCAGTAGGGACATTTATGGTCGTTCCAAAATGTTTAGTTTCAGTGGCGACTTATTTTGTGTTGCTGCTAATAGTTGTCACTAATTCGCAAATTATAAAGTCCCGCTAAAATAAAATTTGGGCGCTAAATATTTAGTAGCAAATTTTCAAATGTCGCCTCAAATAAGATTTTGTAGCGACCTAGTCGCCGCTAATGTTAATCCAACTAAATTAAATTTAAAAGAAAAATAAACTAAACAATCTGTAAAAAATTGGCAAGCTTTGAGATATTAAAAGATCATCTCTTAGCTGCTAAACTAAAGGCCATTCTCATCAGCTCTTGCACAAACCTAAACAAAAAAATGGATATTATATAGATTTGGGAAAAAGGGATCGGAGGAAAGAAAAACAGAGACAACACTGCTAACAGAGGTTCCTCTTTGCTCGATTTATAGGAACAAGTAGTGTCGATCTGTTGGTGAAATATATATGAATAAGGTTCCTTTTTGCTGAATATTCTTCAATTTTTGACTAATAGGGTTCTATAAAGTATGTATTTCATCAGGTATGTGCTCAAATCCGTTTCTAGGTTTATGTATTTTAAGATTTTACATGTAATTTCTATAACCCACTTGAATTTTGTAGGAATGGGGTTCTCTAAAGTCGATGGAGAAGGAAGAGAGTTCCTAGTTTGAGAATCACTGTGAGCGTAAGAAGTTCGAAGTTCTAAAGAATTGAACCAGTTCGCCCATTTGAAGTTTTGAAAATTAGTTCGAGGTAAGTTAAAAGCTGAAAGTTCTAAAGATGTTTTTGTATTTTGTATTCTCGATCTTGCGAGGTAAACTAGAAGCTGAAATTCTATATTCTCATTTGTATTTTGTATTTTGTATTCTCGATATCCTCTGTGTGGGTGTTTCTATGTCTGTTGATGGAAGTCCTACATTTGGATTGCACATTGGAAAATCTATCTTGAAATCGAGAGTCTCTTCGTTGTTTACATCTTTATCTCTTCATGGATTTGTGGTTTTGACTAGTTAAAGAATTGACACCTTTGTTGGAGAAAGAAGAATTCACAATTTGTTTACAGAGATTTATTTTTTATACTTTGGAGTTTCTATTTGATTTGGTGGTTGTATCTTTGATGTCCTCCATGTAGTTGTTGTTAATGCATGTTGATGTATCACTCCAGTAACCTGCAACAATACAACAAACAAACAAAAGCAAGAAAGAACTTGCACAAGCTAGCAAAATAGAAAGGACCTCTAAGAGTGTTTTGGAGCCTGTTTGCTTTTTCAAGGTCGCTCGCCTAACGTCTATAATTATCTGATTGAGCTGAAACTCCTTGAGACTTGCACAAACATGCTTTTCTTTTGTCCTGCAAGATTTTGAGGTATTTTGCACAAGTTAGAGTTTCCAAATAGCAAATTGCTCCCTCTTTAGGCTTAAGACAGCTGACTTTTTCAAGGTCGCTCTTCTAACGTCTCCAATTATCCGTTTGAGATGAGACATCTTGGGCCTTGCCCCTATAGTATTTGCTGCAATCCTGCAAGCTTTGGAGGCCTTGGTATAGGTCCACATGATCCCAATCACCCTGCATATCATACCCTGCTGTGGCTTGGTCATAGGCTGCTGCAGGTCCTTGGGTAGCTCCATGTTACTTCCATAGTAGAGGGGGTTAAGATGTTTGTTGTTGCTAGCTACTCCCAAGAGGAGACCCTTCCTTGTGATCAGGATCATCTCTTCAGAGTACCTGCACAAGATAGACAAACTAAAGGAGAAATCCCATTGCTGATTCCTGTGCTGCATCTCTACAGCATTCTTATGTTGTTGTTGCTGCATCTCTGTAATGTAGTTGCTGCTGCTGTAGCATCTACATATGATGTTGTTGAGTTGTTGCAGGTATAAAGGTAGTTGTTGGTGCAGGCTATCCAATCTCAGATGCTGCAATTCCAACACAAGGCTCAAAGTTGCAGGATACTTCCAAGAGTGCTGTACAGCAGAAACATTGGAAGTACAATTGTTGTTGGTGTGTCTCCTCTTGTTGTTACTGTTGTTAAAGCATTCCAGGTTCTGCATTGTGGTGTATCTGCACAAACCAACAAACAAAAACAAGAAAGAACTTGCACAAGCTAACAAAAGGGAAAGGACCTCCAAGAGTGCTTTGAAGCAGGCTAACTTTTTCAAGGTCGCTCGACTAACGTCTCCAATTGTCCGTTTGAGTTGAAACTTCTTGGGCTCTACAAATACAGTATTTTCTGTAATCCTGCAGCTTTTGGAGGCCTTTTTCACAAGCTGGAAGTTCCAATTTGTGAAATGCTCCATCTTGCGACTTAAGTCGGCTAACTTTTTCAAGGTCGCTCGACTAACATCTCCAATTATCCTTTTGAGCTGAAACTTCTTGGGTTCTGCAGGAGTTGTATTTGCTATAATCTTGCACAATCTGGAGTCATTTTGGTGTAGCATGGTGTATTTGTTGAAGGTTGCTGGTTGCTTCTGGTCTCTGTTGCTGTTGCTGAGTGGCTGTTGCTGTTGATCAGTTGCAGTCACTGTTGCTGCTGTATTGTGGCATATGCAAGTGATAACTACTCTAGCTCTTACTTCTAGCAGTATGTTCTTAGTTCTACTGAAGTAGTAAACAAGGGAGACTCTCCCCTTACAATGGGAAATAACTAGATGGAATAAGAAGAAATAAAACAGAATACTCATAAAAAGTCTAGCTTGTCCATCTTGATGTAGCCTTTTGTTTCCTGTGGTAGTTGCTGGAGATTGTAGAAGTGTTGTGTATTTGATGTTTTCTTTAGTTGGTAGATATATGTTTTATCATTTTTAATTTCTGAATCTTATGCTTCTCCTTTTTAATCATGTTGCAGGAAATAAAAGGAACTGGACGAGGTAAAAGTGGAAGAGGTGGTATAAGAACTGGACGTGGAAATTTTCAAGGACGAGAAAGTCTTGCTGGAACTGCATCTCAGCCACAAATACCACCAAGGCAAGGACCTCTATAGACAGAATAATCATCTAACCCAAGGCAAGGACCTCAACAGATAAGCCAAATATCAAATGACCCTTTCCAAAGAACATCTCCAGAGACACAATCATCCAGAACTCTAGAAGAAAGTGTAAGCCCCTCCCCGGAGGTTGAAACTGGTGCAGGTTAGTCCACGTCCCTAGCTAAAAGATGTTTTGGTGATAAGATGCCATGAATCTGTAAGCTTTTAGTGGAGATGATAAGATGCCATGATTGCATATAGTTCTCAAGATCACCATATTATTGCTTTGCAGTTTCTCGCATCAATAAAAAGAGAGGAAGAGGAAAATATAAATCTAAGATGGTTGATATTAAAACCATGTACGGAGGAAAAATCAATATAATTATTCTAGATGACATTGATAGAGCTGTGGGTTCTGGTGCTAGAGATATTGTTAATTACTGTGGCTTGATCATGAGGAGCAGCAT
Source organism: Solanum dulcamara (assembly GCF_947179165.1). Lineage (NCBI taxonomy): Eukaryota > Viridiplantae > Streptophyta > Magnoliopsida > Solanales > Solanaceae > Solanum > Solanum dulcamara. The sequence continues at coordinate 25,838,721 of NC_077237.1, read as the reverse complement.
CTCATTTCGAGATGGAAATTGGCAAAAGATTGTTTTAAAACATGGAGAAGCAATGTGGTATAAGGTTAAGGTAATAAATTACTTTCCATTTTGTATTGTCTTTAAATTACTTAATTTATCAAATTTAATATTATAATATGTTCAGGACAAATTTGAATTTTGTGGTGGACTGCGAGAACATAAGTTACAAGGCTTTGTGATAAGCACTATGCAAAGACTTTTTAGGGCATGGAAAGCTCGATTGCATAATTCTTACTCTGCCTATGATACTGATGAAGAAAGATTGTCTCATCGACCTGAGGATGTTGAGTTAGAGGACTGGAAATACCTAGTTAAGTATTTTGGCAGTGAGAAATTCAAGGTAACTTTATTATAACCAAAACATTGTTGCCTACTCTATAATCTTAAACATATGCTTACATGGAAAACATGACATATTTCAGTAGCTATCTAGACTAGCATAAATATTTTTTGATCTCTTGACTTAGTACAGGTTGTTAGTGAGAGAAACAAAAAAAATAGAGAAAAACAGATAACTAAGCATTCTTGTGGGACGCGATCATTTGCAGAAGTAGAGGAAGCTACGGTGAAAACACATTTGTTCTTCTATAATTACATATACTTCTTGTTATTTATATGATTATTTGCTTATATATTTTTTTTGTTATTGAACTATATTGTAGAGAAATCCTGAATCGGGAGAAAAAGACACACCAGATAAAGTCTGGGAGATTCAGCATATACGTAAAAAAGACAACGGAGAACGTGTATGGTTGGATCCGCAATCCCAACAGATTCATGTAATTCCCTAAAGACATTACCTTGTTATATTTTTGATCTACTACAAGTTACTTTATTCTTTTTTTTTGGAGACAACTTCTTCTCAAGATAGTTATTAATTCACCTTGTCTACTTCAATATGTAATCTTTCTTCTTTGGATTTGTGGCTGTGTTTGGGCAAAACATCAGCTGTAAAGTTTCTTTGTCTATGTAAATAAACACCCTTGAAGACATGGAAATGAGAACACCATTGAGGACTTAACTGCAGCTGCAGTTTCTGCCCCATATTTCTGCAGGTTCTGAAGGTGAAGATGAGGATGACTATTGTAAGGTGTTGCAGGTTGTTGGATGCTAAAGGTTCCAAGTATGGTTGTATTGTAGATGTGTACATGGTTGTGTAGTTGAAGTATTTGTTGTTGGATGTTGCAGCTCTGCAGTAAACTTAGTTGTTGATGTAGTAATCCACTCCATTGCACCATGCTAAATCAACCTGCAGGTTCTAGATGTATGCTGAAATTCGACAATAAAGTCATAAAGTGCTGCAACACTTTATTTACCTGCACAATGGAAGCAAACAAGAGAGGAATTCCAAGTGCTGTATTAAGTGTTGCAGGTCTGCAATGTACCTGTACAGTAGAAACAGAGCAGAAATACCTACTCTAGTCCTTATCTCTAATGATAAGTTGTTTAGTCTAGAAAAGCTATAAATGAGGGACTCTCCCCTTTACAAAGGTCCTAACTATTAAATCTTCAAAGTAGATATAGCTATGAAATAGAGACATCCAAATTGAAGAAGAAGAAGTTAGAACACTAAAGCTGTAAGAAGAGTTCAAGGAGGTTGAGTTTTCTTCTTCTAAAACTTGCCATCCCTAGCTTGTCCAACTTGATGTAGCCCGTAGTTTCTTGTGGTAGTTGCTGAAAATTATAGAAATATTGTGTATTTTCAAGCATATGACTGCATTTGGACAATGTATCTGCAGGGAAGTTTGCTTCTCGGAATACATGTTTGCATTGGAAGAAGTCCAAAAGCTGGACCAAAGAAAGTCCAAAGTTACTTTCAATATGTGCGTTATGTTTTGGTGAAATAATTAAATGTTATTGCAGGGTCAGCTTCAACAACTTGTTATTGAACAACAATCTGAAGAGATCGAGCATCCCATGACTAGGGATGAGATTTTATCATCGGTTCTCGGTGAGAGATCAGGCTATGTTCGGGGAAAAGGATATGGAAACAAGCCTCCTAAAAAGACTCAACTACATCAGTCAGACATAGAGGCAAGTGTATCTTCGGCAATGGAAAGTATTCGTCAAGAGATGCAAGCTGATATGGATCGAAAGTTACAAGAAGAACGTGAACAAATGACTACTGATTTAAAAAAGAATATGAAAGAAGATTTGCAGAAAAAATTAGAAGAGGAGCGTGAACACATGAAAGGCGAGGTAGACAAGATGTTCCAAGAACAAATGGCTGCTATTATAACTAGAATGCAACAGGTACTTTCTCTTGCTCTTTTGGAATATAATAAATTGTTATCTTCGTGTAGAAAATAGTTACATTAAAAGTTGGACTAGTTATTAGGAAAATCCAACAACTGAAATGTTTTCTGGAAAGCTTTCCATGGCTTTAGAGATGCCGAATCCAACAAAGCTATGGCCTATGGCCAACAAGAAGTACTTTAGTTATCAACAGTAAGTGGAAGATTGTTGGAAGTTTTTTGTGTTGTCTATTTACTGAAAACTAGTGAAGGCTTCTGATAAGCTATCAACAACCTCATCATTATCTATAGGACACTTTTGGGAAAGCTTTTCTTGGTTTCAGCCGGCGAAACTCATTTAATAAGTCACTAAGGCATGATTTTTTGTTAAGGCTTCCAGATAAAGTGCTCAAGTCTTGTGTTATTGTAGGTTTTGGTTTTGTAAACTTTTTAGTTTCTGTGTTTCCATTTTTGGAGTCAAAATCTTGCTTCTTTTAGTTGTTATTTACAAAATATTTTTTGCTTTAGCTGCTACTTTATGTTGTGAAGTATAAGGAAAAGTTAAGATTTTAGGTTGGGATATGAAGAGTAACATCCCAAGAAACATGTTCTTGGCAAGGAAAAAAGTGGTAATTTTCCTTTTCTGTAGACTAAGTACTGTTTGATGTTAAATTAGGACTCAATAGAAGCTATATGAAAAGCTCCTATCTTTAACATCCTCAGTCCTCTTTTGACTACTTTTTTACTGATTATAGGAGAAAAGGAATACTATGAAAGACAGTTTGAGACATTGAAGTCATTCGAGGAAGTTGATATTGTTTTTCTATTTTCAGGGACAAGGTTCTTATGCAATGGGGCCCAATCAAGAAGTAGTTTGAAGGCGTGCAATGGGAGTTTTTGCTTTTTGTACTTGTATATGCAAACACGAAATGCTTTTGTTCTAATTTTGTGAGATACAATGATAACTGAAGTACTAGCTAATATGTACGTACTCATAAATGCTTTTGTTCTAATTTTGTGAAATACTATATATTAGATGTTTTTAATATCTATATATATACTAATTTTAGAGAATTTGTTTTTAAAACACTAAATATTGGTCTATAGTAACGAGATGAATATTACCTTTTGCAATGACAAAAAAGTTGCCACTGATATTTAGTGGATTTTTGCGGCTGTTAATTAATGACGTGTAGCAGCGACATAAAAGTTGATGTTAATAGTTTATACTTTTTTGCAGCGATAGGAAATGCTACTAATTAATATCAACATTTATCAGCGACATAACAGTAGCCACAGTTAGCGTATAAGCTTTTGTGGCAATTATGTTGCCACTATAGGCCATATTTTAGGAGCGACATAACAGTAGCCACAGTTAGCGTGTAAGCTTTTGTGGCAACTATGTCGCCACTATAGGTCATATTTTAGGAGCAACATAACAGTTGCCACAGTTATCGTATACGATTTTGTGGCAACTATGTCGCCACTATAGGCCATATTTTAGGAGCGACATAACAGTAGCCACAGTTAGCGTGTAAGCTTTTGTGGCAACTATGTCGCCACTATAGGCCATATTTTAGGAGCGACATAAGAGTTGCCACAGTTATCGTATACGATTTTGTGGCAACTATGTCGCCACTATAGGTCATATTTTAGGAGCGACTTTCCAAATATTTGTGTTGTAAATTATTATTTTTTGTGGCATATTTATTTATATATTGTGATGAATAATGTCGCTACAGATGGAGTTTTATTGTGGCGACATTGTTTAAGCGTCACAAATAACCTTTAGTTATGGAACTACTACGAACGGAGCAATTGTCGCTGTTATATACCATTAGCGGCGACTTTGGATCATTTTGTAGCGACGTTTGGCGCCACAATAAGTCTTATTTCTTGTAGTGCTACCTCGTTTGGTCCATTCGGGTTGATTTTCATCGGCAGTGATGAGAGAAAATAAGAATGAGGAGAAAGGGTGTTGATCCTTGAGATCTGGTAGATCGTGGGGTTGTTATCTGAAGTAGAACATGAGTTTTTTAGGTCAGTTTGGTTGCTTCGGATGGTGATGAAGTTGTTTGGAGAAGAAGGATGAAAATGGGGTGGAGTGGTGGCGGCTTGTTTTTAAGGCAGAAGAGAATTAGATCGAAAATATTTTAGGGTTTGGAAATGGTTATATAGGCGTAGGAAATTGTAGTGTATAAGTGTTGAACTTTTGTTGTAGTTATTGATGGTTATGTTTTTTTAGGAAGAATAAGAGAGGAGAGAGAAAGAGAGAGAGAGAGAGAGAGAGAGAGAGAGAGAGTTTGAAAATGGTGATTTGTGTGAAAAATTTTGTGTGATTAGTTGGGTATGTAAAATTGTGGAGAAAATTTGTGTGATTAGTGAGATATGTAAAATTGTGTGGAAAATTTATGAGATTAGTGGGGTAGGTATAATTGTAGGAGAAATTTAATATTTATCTGTATTTTAATGTATTAATAGAGTATGCTAAAAATACTAAAATGAATATGAACAAATATAACAAATGACATGTAAAAATGTAAATTAATGAATTGTTATAAAAAATAGCTATAATTGAAACTAAATAAAATAAACTGATAAAAATCTTAAACTAAGGATAATTATAGATAAAATTTATTTAAAATTGTAAAAATGCACTTTTGAACTATTTAACAAATAAAATACTTAAAAGTATGGACTTTAAAAATATCAGGCCAAAGTTTGGTGTCAACTGTTCCGACTTTCTATAGCTGCGGACTGTGCTAAAAGTATAATTAATGTAAAAATAATATGTATCGATATATAACACAAAAAAGTAAAAATAATATAAAATATAATCGATATTTTGGAAGATATACTATGTTATAAAGAATATATTACAGTGCTATGTTGTGTACGTTTGTTGATGACTGTAAAAATAGTGTGACTGTAAAAATAGTGTGACTATTAAAATTTACAATGACAATAAATGGATAAGAATTCTATTATTTATTAAACAAAGAAAAGTACATCCATATATTATTAAAAGGGAAAAGATGAGAATAAATTAATGAAAATCCTAAAATAAGGATAATTATTAATAATTCAGAAAAACTGAAAAAATAATAATTTTTGTTCTTTAACGATCAAGAAGTCTGAAGACGTTAATTTTGAGCACACAGAGTGCCAAAATTGAGTGTCAACACCTAGTCGTAACACGATGATCGAAACCCCGAAGAGCTCCAACCAAGCCTCTTGATATATCATAAAGCATACATAAGATAAAACAAGTGTGGAAAATAATATAAAAAAGAGTCTAAATCATGCATCATATAGAGTATGACAATCAGACACCATAAACTCTAAACATATGTCAAACAAGTGCCTCTACTACATGAAAATGGCGGAGGTTAAGACATGTCCCTAGCTCACCCTCACTATGAAAGAGATAAATGTTTTTGAAAGAAGAAACAACTCATCACTAGTCCTTGATGGATGAGGACTCACCAAAACTTTGCCGAATAAAGCTCAACTAGCCACGCGTGATAGGAGCATGATCCTCAACCCCTGCATTATGAGATAATGTAGGCAACAAATATGTGTTAGTACTTTTGAATGTAATAAGTATGAGGGCGTGGCATGCAATATCAATCATAAGATGCAATGATCAATCTTTGAAAACAAGATAAAGAGCATAAGTTAAGCCATGAGAAACCTTAATGATCAAATAATTTGAAAGACATGGTTGAAATCATAAAGATCGCCTTGGTGATGGATGGATTGACGCGACAAATTCAAGGTGAGGTTCCATAGTGTATGCTTTTCACGGATGACATAGTCTTGATCGATGAGACTCGTATCGGAGTTAACGCTATGTTGGAGGATTGGAGACATACCTTGGAATTTAAAGGGTTTAAGCTGAGTAGGACCAAGACAGAGTACTTAGAGTGCAAGTTCAGTGAGACACCTTAGGAGGTTGGCGCGAGAGTTAGGCTGGGTGACCAGGCCATCCAAAAAAAAGTAGTTTCAAGTACGTTGGGTCTATCATGCAAGGCAGCGGGAAAATTGAAGATGATGTCACATATCATATTGGGGCAGGGTGGATGAAATAGAGGCTCGCTTTCGGTGTGCTATGTGACAGGAGGGTGCCACCACAACTTAAGGGCAAGTTCTATAAAGTGGTGGTTAGACCGGCTATATTATATGTGCCAGAGTGTTGGCCAGTTAAGGTCTCTCACGTTCAAAAGATGAAAGTTGCCCAGATAAGAATGTTGAGATGGATGTGTGGACATACCAGGTGCGACATGATTAGAAATGAGGCTATTCGGGAAAGGTAGAAGTGGCCTCGGTGGAAAACAATATGCGGAAAATACGACTGAGATGGTTTGGGCATGTGAAGAGGAGAGACACAGATGCCCCAATGCTGAGGTGTAAGAGGTTAGCCATGGATGGTTTTAGAAGAAGTGGGGGTAGGTCGAAGAAATATTGGGGAGAGGTGATTAAACAGGACATGGCGCAGTTATAGCTTACCGAGGACATGACCTTAGATAGGAGAGTGTGGAGGATGAAGACCGACATTAGGGTAGAAGGCTAGTACATAGTCCTGTTATTTTTCCTTATTAGTAGGCGCATTAGCGCACTATAAGTTATTATGCTCTGATTTCTGTTATTATCTATTACTCTCTGTACATTGATTACTCTATTTTTTCTATCTCTTTTATTATTTTCTTTCCCATATCGCTTTGAACTTCTTAGCCTTATAGAACCTCTTTTTATGTTTTTATTGAGCTGAGAGTCTTTTGGAAACAGCCGCCATACCTTGGTAGGAGTAAGGTTTATGTACACTTTACCCTCTCTAGATCCCACATTGTAGGATTTCACTGGGTTGTTGTTGTTGGTTGAAATCATAAAGATCATAAAGAGCATATACATATGTGGGATAGAACTATAACCGACAATAAGACCATGCGAGCTATAACATTGAATCTCGATGTCTCCCATATGTGGGATAGAAACCTTAATGATCAAAGCATTTGAATGACATGGTTGAAATCATAAAGAGCATATACATATGTGGAATAGAACCATAACCGACAATAAGACCTTGCGAGCTATAACATGGAATCCCGATATCTCCCCATATAACGGAAGAAAGGGGAATCTACTTGATAAGGTAGACTCTACCCCGCTAGACGGGTGTTTATACATATGCTATATATGGATCCACTAGCTAAGCAATAAAAGCAACCTACAGTGGTACGTAGTTTAAGAGACTTGAGGCTGCTACTAAGGCTTTTGGTAGGGCCCCCACCACAAGTCTACTCGGTGCTAAGTCAAATCCCACGAAATACATAACCTATTAAATGTACTTAGTATATATATATAGCTTGTTCATAAACTTTATACTTCATAGACTAGCTCATTTCATAACATAATTGCAATGTGAGTATTGTTCTTTCACCATTACAAATCATACTTGCATAATTCATATAATTAGTTCCTCGGTCACCATATAGGGCCCTAAATTACCTTTCTTCATAAATTATATGAAATTCATAGTTTATTCATAATTGAAATCTGTAACCATAATTCATACTTGAATTTTGGAGTAAAACTCATATACATAGCCAATTTGAATGAAATCCATGATAATACTTTGAAATCATTGAATTCATAATCAGATTTCATAATAATCATCATTGAAAATAGCTTCATAGATGGACAATTATAATTCAACTTGAAATCATTTAATTCATGTAGAAACATACTTATAATGATCACTTATATGGTTAAAAAATAATTAAAATAGCCCAATGCAATTCATCAAATTAGGATTATAAATCCAATTGAAATTCATGATATTTTGAATAAAAACCTTAGGACTGCATGGGTGAAAAGGACCCATTGATCAATCCCTATATACCTTAGTTGAATTTGCTCTTAGAATTGAAAAAGGAGACTTGTTCTCGAACAAACCCTAGCCAAACTTTATTAAGAAGATGAAACCTTAAATAATCCTTGAGAGAGAAGTCTTAAAGTTGATTGAGAATTAATGAGGGAAAAGAATAGGTTTAGGAGTATTTAGCATATTTTCATTATGAGCCTAGTCCCAAAAATGCCCATATACATTAATGAAAGAATAGGAAAATGACTAAAATACCCTTCATTTAACTGGAACTGGAATTCACCACAGAGGACCCATCACGGTCTGTGATGCTCATCACGGCCCGTGGTGGTGTCCATATTAACTTGGACTTGGATTTTTGGGAGTTGCAGGGAAGAGTTTTAGAACTTTCTTCACGTAACCCTTCACGATCCATAGAGTGCCTTACGTACCGTGAAGCATGGGCTTGGTGCTAGCTCTGCAAGTGGGTCTGCATGAGTAACAACCAAGATACCCACCATGGTTCGTGAAGAGCTACACGGCCTATGGTGTCCAATCGTGGTCCTAGCCTTGGAGTCATGTTCTGAGGTCTTATGGGAGGGGTCACCACAGAGGGCATCACAGCCCGTGGTGCTCACCACGGTCCATGGTGACCTTTCATGGACCTCACCCTACAAGACTAAACCTTAGGGTTACTACCACAGTGGCTCACCATGAGGCGTGATGCCCACCATTGCCCGTGATGACTTTCGTGGTCATCACCTGGTGCCAAAATTTCAAGTTTTCTAGAAATTTCATGTTTTGTTATTCATTTTTCAACTTTCCAAATATTGAGGTCTTACAATATCTCCCACTTGAGAATATTCTTCCTCGAATAAGACTCAAGCTACCATGAATGGAATAGAAAAGGAACATAACATTCCAACATGAAGGCAAAGCATCTCGAGAATGCATAAAATATGTAATCTTTAATCTCAAGCAAAAATATTACTCAAGAACTCATTTCATGAAAATGAATGCATATGAAACCATGAAAACAATTGAAATGCATGATTTTGAGCTGGTTGGATCATGAAGGAACTAGATACCTCAACTAGGCATGGAAGCAAAAAGATGAGCATATCTGGATATCATATCGGTTTCGGCCTCCCATGTAGCACCCTCAACCTCTTGGTTCTTCTATAACACTTTAACTGGAGTTATTTCTTTGTTTCTCGACTTTCTAACTTGCCAGTCCAAGATCTCAACCGAAACCTCTTCATAAGAAATACTCTCTTTGACCTCAATGCAGTTCAATGGCACAATGGAGCTAGGATCACCTATAAACTTCCTCAATAATGACACATGGAACACCACATGCACCGACGCCAATTTTGAAGGTAAATCTAACTCAAAAGTCACCTTACCAATTCGCCTCAAAATCTAATGTGGGCCAACATAACAGGGAGTTAGCATCGCTTTCTTACCAAAACGTATCACACTTTTCATGGGTGAAATTTTCAAGTAAACCCAATTATTAACTTCAAATTCAAGTTCCTTTCTTCTCACACCCAAATAGAATCGTGTTGCCTACGAGTATGAGGAAAACCTATAAAAAGTCCATATTCAAAGCTTCCCACTTCCAAGTAGGAATCTCAATGTCTTAAGCCAAACCTCCCAGATTTTGATGCTCAACTTTCACTTGTTGATAATTAGGACACTTCGCCACAAATTTTGCAATATCCATCTTCATGCCATTCCACCAATACACTTCTCTCAAATCTCGATACATCTTTATGGAATTGGGGTAAATAGAATACCGCAAACTATGAGTTTCAGACAATATCATTTCTTTCAAATCATCAACATTCGAATTACACAGTCGGCTTTGATATCCCAAAATGCCATCTTCCCCTTGGGAGAGCCTTAGTGGCTTTTTTTGGCAACCGCTTTCTTCAATTCACCCAAAGCGGGATCACCATCTTGATTTGCCTTTACATCCATCACAAGAGATGATTCAAAACTATTTTGCATAACATCATTCTTAGAATTAACTAGTCAAACACCCAATCGGGATAATCGATGCACATCGCTAAATAAATCTCTCTTTTCATCCTTAATTTGAGCAACACTATTCATGGACAATCTACTAAGAGCGTCGGCAACCATATTTTCCTTATCTGGATGGTATAGTACACTCATGTCATAATTCTTTAACAGTTCAAGCCACATCCTTTGTAAAAGATTTAAGTCTTTTAAAGTGAACACGTATTGCAAACTCTTTTGATCGGTGAAAACATCTACATGGACACCATAGAGATAGTGTCTCCACAAATTCAAAGCAAATACCGCCGCCGCCAACTCTAAGTCCTGAGTTGGGTACTCTTCTCATGCACCTTGAGTTACCTAAAAGTATAAGCTATCACTTTACCATTTTGCATTAACACACAACTAAGACCAACTCATGAAAAATAACAATACACAATAAAACCATTGGAACCTTCTGATAAAGTCAACATCGGAGCGGAGACAAGACTATCCTTCGACTCTTGGAAGCTCTTCTCACATGCCTCAGACCATTGGAATTTCACCTTCTTTTTAGTCAAAGCAGTCAAGGGCGATGCAATGGAAGAGAAACCTTACACAAACCGTCTATAATAATAGACTAAACCCAAGAAACTCTGAATATCAAAATGAGTCAATGGTCTAGGCCAATTCTTAACCACCTCAGTTTTTTTTTGGATTAACCGTGATTCCTTCCCCAAAAATAATATAACCAAGAAAAGCAACCGAACTTAGGCAAAAATCATATTTGTTAAACTTTGCATACAACTGACGGTCCTTGAGAATTTGCAACACATTCCTCAAATGATCGGCATGCTCTTCCTTAATCCGTGAGTAAATCAAAATGTCATTATTAAATATGATCAAAAACATATTCAAGTATTGCCTAAATACCCTGTTCATCAAATTCATAAAAATTGTAGGGGCATTCCTTAGTCCAAAAGATATAACCAAAAATTCAAAGTGTCCATACCTAGTTCAAAACTCCATTTTGGGAATATCACACTCCCTTACCCTTAATTGATGATAACCTGAATGGATATCAATCTTTGAAAAGTAACTGGTCTCTTGTAATTGATCAAACAAATCATCTATCCTTAGAATTGGATATTTGTTCTTTACGATGACCTTGTTAAATTGACGGTAATCTATACACATTCAGAGTGAACCATTTTTCTTCCTAACAAACAACACAAGAGCACCCTAACGTGAAATGCTTGGTCTTATAAAACCCTTATCCAGTAGATCCTTCAATTGTTCTTTCAACTTGTTAAGTTTCACCGGAGTGATACGGTAAGGAGGAATATAGAGAGGTTGCGTATCGGGTAGAAGATCAATACCGAAGTCTATTTCCCTTTCAAGAGGAATACCTGGGAGATTTTTAGGAAAAACTTTCAAAAATTCATTTACAACTTAAACTAACTTAAGAGTAGGAGTCTCAGAGTCAACATCCCTAACACGTATTAGATGGTAGATGCAACCCTTGAAAATCATTTTTTGGGCCTTAAGACATGAAATAAACCAACCCTTAACCACCGAATCATTACCCTTACATTAAGAGTAGGCTCATTTTGAAACTGAAACTTGACTCTACGAATTCTACAATCAATGGATGCATAAGAGGCATGTAACTAATCCATGCCATGAATGATTTTGAAATTGGTCATGTCTAGTTCAACAAGATCACAAGGGATAACTTTATGCAAGACTGACACGAGATAATTTCTATAGACTCTTTTAGCCATAACCTAGTCACCTATAAGAGTATAAATGGAAAAAGGCTCCATAAATATTTGGGGGCTAACATCAAACCTCATAGACACATAAGTAGTAACAAAAGACAAATTTGCACCTGGATCAAGCAAAGCATAAACATCATAGTGAAAGACCCGTAACATACCGATAACAATATCAGGAGTCTCCTCTATCTCTTTACTACCATGAAGAACATAGAACTAGTTGTTGCGTTGACCACCCTTAGGTTAAGCTTGAGCACCTTGTGGAACTTGGCCACCTTGAGCAACTTGGCCTTGAGGACGACCTTCCCTACCCTTGTTGGTAACATAAGGGCACTCGGATTGCCTATGGCCCATTTCTCCACATCCGAAGCAAGCACTCGTTCACATCAAACATCTTCCTCCATGATTCTTCCTACATTTAGTAAACTTGGAAAATGAAGGGATAGTAGCATTCACACCTCCTCCTTAAGCCATAGGGTATAGAACCCTATAATTTACAAACTTCTTTTCTGAACTTTGGCCTTATTGAAAATGGACACTACTACACCGGACCTAGTATTTGAGAATTCACCTTCATATCAGGCTCTCTTAGAATCTCTCATTCTCATCTCTTTGAGCTTCTCTCCCTCAATTTGCTCGGCAAGAGCCATGAGCTAAGATATGTCCATTTCCATGATAAGTATGGCGGTACGACATTCTATAGAAATCAAGTTGGATACCTTCAATATGAATTGACTCATTCAGGCACGTGGATAGACAACCAATGAAGAAACATACTTAGAGCGTTTGGTGAATTTGAGGGCATAATCCCTCATGCCCATGTTGCCATATCAAAGATTTATGAACTCCAACACCTTAGCTTTCCTTATCTCAAGAGGGAAAAAGCGATCAAGAAAAATAAGTTTGAAGGCTTTCCATTCAATAGGTCCTTCATCCACTCTCTTTATCTTCCATTCAGTATACCATACTTGAGCAACAATCTTGAGTTGGTAAGATGCCAATTCCGTTCTCTTTCGATGACACCCCCGTAATGTTCACTCTCTTGTAAACCTCATTAATGAATTCTTGAGGATCCTCATCAACTTTCGAGCCATGAAACTCCGATGGTTCATCCTTGAAAAATACCTTATCCTCAAAGATGGAATGGGAACATTAGGAGGAGACGCAACCCCATGGTTGGCCACTACTTGGGCTAGCAACTTGATAGCGGTCTGGAACTCCGTATTAGTAACTTGTTGGGTAGAAGACCATTATCTTGAGGAGCCAGAGGAGGTTGGGCTTTGTTAGCATTGATCCCCCTTGGCAAAGGTGGTATTCTTGGAGGTATTTTCTGAAAATCGCGGAGGACAATCGTTAGGAAAATGAAGTCTTAGAGTATAATCTATAGCACGGAATAGATAATGAAAAAATTGAGAATTTCCTAAAATGTCGTATAGCCTCCTATGCATAGTTATGGCATGCTTCACAATAATGAATAAGAAGCTACTTGACGTGGCATGTTGGACACCCTAGGACATCTTAAACCTTATGCTCTGATACCAAGTTCGTCAAGACCCAACCTAGGGCTTAGTCATTATACGGAGATCAAAACCTCGAAGAGCTCCAACTAAGCCTCTTTACATATCATAAAGCATATATAAGGTAATGCAAGTGTAGAAAATAGAGTAAGAAGTGGTCTAAATCATGCATAATATAGAGTATGAGAATCAGACAACATAGACTCTAAACATATGTCCAATACGTGCCGCTAATACATGAAAATGGTGAGGTCTAAGACGTGTCCCTAGATCACCCTCTACATGAAAGAGATAAATAATATTTGAAAGAAGAAACAACTCATCACTAGTCCTCGATAGATATGAACTCACCAAAAATTTACCAAATAAAGATCTACTAGCCACGCGTGATAGGAGCGTGATCCTTAACCCCTACATTATAAGATAATGTAGGCAACAAATATATGTTAGTGCTTTTGAATGTACTAAGTATGAGGGCATGACGTGCAATATAAATCATAAGATACAATAATCAATCTTTGAAAATATGATAAAGAGAATAAGTCATGAGAAAACCTTAATGATCAAAGCATTTGAAAGACATGGTTGAAATTATAAAGATCGTCAATAGCATATACATATGTGGGATAGAACCATAACCGATAATAAGACCATGCGAGCTATAAATTAAAATCTCGATGTTCCCCATAAATGGAAAAAAGGAGATCTACTTGCCAAGGTAGACTCTACCTCGCTAGTTGGGTATCATATACATACGCTATATGTGGATCTACTAGCTAAGCGATAAAGGAAACCTACAGTGGCACGTAGTTTAAGTGACTTGAGACTGCTACTAAGGCCTTTGGTAGGGCCCCCACCTCAAGTCCACTCGACTCTAAGTCAAATTCCATGAAATACATAACATATTAAACATACTTAGTATATATCATAGCTTGTTCATAGACTTCATACTTCATAGAATAACTCATTTCATAACATAATTGCAATGTGAGTATTGTTCTTTCATCATTATAAATCATACTTGCATAATTCATATAATTAGTTCCTCGGTCACCACATAGGGCCTTAAGTCACCTTTCTTCATAAATTGCATTAAATTAATAGTTAATTCATAATTGAAATCCATAACCATAATTTATACTGAAATTTAAAGTAAAACTCATATACATAGCCAATTTGAATAAAATCCATGATAATAATTTGAAATCATTGAATTCATAATCACAGTTCATAATAATCATTATTGAAAATAGCTCATGGACAATCATAATTCAACTTGAAATCATGTAATTCATGTAGAAATATACTTATAATGATCACTTATAATGGTTAAAAACATAATTGAAGCAGCCCAAAATAATTCATCAAATTAGGGTTCAAACCCAATTGAAATTCATGAGATTTTGAATGGAAACCTTGGGACTGCATGGGTGAAAGGGACCCATGGATCAATCCCTACATACTTTGATTGAATTTGATCTTAGAATTGAAAAAGGAGACTTGTTCTTGAAGAAACCCTAAACCAATCTTGATGAACAAGATGAACCCTTGAATGATCCTTGAGAGAGAAGTCTTAAAGTTGATTGGAAATTAATGAGGAAAAGAATAGGTTTAGGAGTATTTAGGATATTTTCGTAATGAAACTACTCCCAAAAATGTCCATATATATTAATGAAAGAATGGGGAAATGAATTAAATACCTTCATTTAACTGGAATTGGAACTCACCATAAAGGACCTATCACGGTCTGTGATGCTCATCATGGCCCATGGTGGTATCCGTGATGATTAACTTGGACTTAGAGATTTGGGAGTTGAAGAGAAGAGTTTCACAACTTCCTCCATGGAACCCTTCACGGTCCGTGGAGTGCCTTACAACCCATGAAACATTGGTGTGGTACTAGCCCCGCAGGTGGGTCTGCAGGAGTGACTACCACGGTACCCACCATGGTCCATGAAGAGCTACATGGCTCGTGGTGGCTAATTGTGGTCCTAGATTTGGAGTTATGCTCTGAGACCTATAGGAGGGGTCACCACAGAGGGCTTCACGGATCGAACCTTAGGGTTACCACCATGGTGGCTCACCACGAGGCGTGTTTCCCACCACTGCCCGTGATGACCTTTGTGGTCATCACCTGGAACCAAAATTGTAGGTTTTTCAGAAATTTCATGTTTTGATCCTCATTTTTTGGCTTTTCAAATACCACGATCTTACAAAAAACCTCTAAAAGTCAACCAAACTTTCTAGAAGAAGCTTTCTCGTCTTGTAGAAGTTTTTAGGGTCCGTAGATGGTCCCATTGATGGCCTTCAATAGTTTTTAATAAATGTTATTTTTGTCTTTTTCCATCCTTTCTAAGTCTAAACCCTAACAGTTTTACACCTAATTAAGGTCCTAAATTGTAATATTCCATTGTATTACTCCCAAGGCTTAGAGCATGAATTTAAGAGGAGAATATAAGGATTTTGAGCATCTTTTTCAAGTTTCTTCGAGAATCTAGTTCTTCCAGGCATGTAAAGCTACTCATAGTTTTGTACTAAATTCTTCCTCACGCCCTACATCTAAATTCACTCAGTAAGTTAAGGCTAGGGTTTCTATCCAAGTTCTCATGAATTTTGAATTGCATTACTCCTTATCATTGAATTTTGATTCTTATCATTAAGATTATGATTCTTCATGTATTTATGGTTCTTGAATTTATTGTTCATGCTTATATTATTACATGAATCTTTTATTGTTCATGCGTATATTATTACATGAACTCCAATTGCTGAGTATTATAGAAGGCTATTGCATTACTATACATTATGCATTATTTTCTAAATTAAGTATTTTTAGTTATCAACTGAAAAAGTGTTTTAAGGAAACTTGAGTGGTTCCAAATGCATGATTTTATTTTTGAAAAGAGCATGGCTATTTTCAAATAAAGTATTATCAGTTTCAAAAGTAAGTTTAGACAGTACAAATTCACTTTAATATATTTATAAAAAAGTATTTTGAGTATTCACTCACACAGATATTATATGAACATCATTGCATATTTTGAAAGTAGTATTGAGTATCGATTGAGTACAGATTCAGATATTTCAAACATCATAACCTGCACCACGGCGTAGATAGGATCATACCGTTGGTTCAGGAAATTCATCACCCAACCTCTAATAAGGACTTTTAGATGGATCCATAAGTTTAGTTTTGTTTTCCTATACTCTGGCAAGATATAAGATGACTCTATTAACATGGGATAGATGTTGTATCATCACGAGACTCATAGTAATGGTTGTCAGTTAGAGAAACTATCCGAGAAAAGTAAAGTACTATTTTAGAAATTTTATGCATTACATTACCTCAATTGTAAAGCTTTACATGTTTTGATTACACTTTCATTGCTTTAATTTTGGTCAAGTTATTTCATATTTCTTTTAGCATGTGTTTAGTTCAGTTATTTTATTCAACCTTATTACATGCCGTACATTTTATGTACTGATATCTTTCGATGTTGCATCATTTTATGATGTAGACAAAGGAGCTCACGATCATCAATAGGCGCTCTATTGAGATCATTACTCGTCAGCTTTTGGTGAGACTTTCTTACTTTAGAAGGGCTCCATTTCATTTATATTTCAGTATTAGTACTTCATTTTGAGGTAGTCATGGATCTTATTCCGTCACCTATCTTTAGTTAGTAGAGGTTTCATGGACAAAGTTAGTATTTATTTTAAGATGTTTTAAAGATAATTTCATATTATACTGAGAGATATTTCAGATTGGCATGAAGTTTCCTTAATTATTTTAAATGTTCATCCTTTTGAGTTTGCACATTCATATTTAGTCTTCTGCTTAGTGGTCAGCTAGGTCAAGGGTTCGCTTGGGACCAAGAATGATTTTTGAGTACCTTTGAAGTCTTCATATTACTGGGCACATTGTACAAAACATCTTGTAGGCTGCTTAGAATGTCGTTAATGCATAAAAAATATGAGTGCTTCCAAGCTTATGTCACTAAGCAACGTTCTTCATCTAGAGTTTCTTCCGACAAGATAGAAATGTTCTCTCTGATGAACTTATGCAGGCTTAAGGTAGTCAAGTTGAAGAACATCTTTTGTTGCCATCTCTTGAAATTAATGGCATTTTTTTTTAATTTTTCAGTCGGTGCAGTAGTAGGGGCAACACTTGAATGATTTGGAGATGCAGTAGATGTTCCAGCATCATTCATCATTCCAACAGTAACTTCATTTAGATTAGTTATTTTTCTATCACAAATAGGCTAACAATAAAGACTGAATCTTTATACAAATTATTTCTAGTTAATGATGAAGTTTTTATATTCTTCAAATCATCAATCGAATGACCTTTGAACACTAATGAAATTTTTATGACTTCAAATCAGTTTTAAATTCAAATGGAATAGAAACCCAAAAGGATTTAATCTCTAGAAATAAAAAATACAAGACAAAATAATAATAATAATAATAATAATAATAATAATAATAATAAATTTCTTAAGCTTGTTATCTCCTGCATTAAGAATAGTAAACTAGAAATATTGTTAAGATGAAAAGAAAGAAAATATTCGAGTCCACAGAATTCACTATGTGTTCTTAAGGAATTTAATCTCCTCATAGTAGCCAAGGTTATGGATTATTTTCTCCGGATATACCTATTAAAGAAGTAGCAGTATCACACACTTCAATAATTTCAGCAAACTCAAAAGTCAACAATGAAATCGTATACACTTTGTTAATTTGTTTGTAAGAAAATGTATGTAGAAGAAGGAGAAAATTCAATGTAGAAAACTGAGAGGAAACATCTCCATTTATGGACAACTATAGGTGTGAACTCACATGTTCAGACCAGACTCATCTGTTCAAAATATGCATAGTCTCTTTTGAGAAAAGAAATGTCTGTTCGGAGCATGCATGATGTCTTTTGGGAAAAGAAATGTCTGTTTGGAAGTAACAAGTCCTTTCCGAAATAGTTCTAAAAATTCAAATTAATTCTGTTCCTCGAATTAATAAATTTTGAATTAATTTTGTAAATTAATTAAATCACGATTCATAAATTAATTAAATAATTTGATAAATTAATATTAATAAAAAAGAAATTAATTAATGAGATTGATAAATAAATTTTGTCTAAAATATTATCAATCAAATCATTTCCCGAAGTCGCCAAGACTGAGCCGAACGAGTCATGACGGTGCGAGGGGCACCCTTTACTAACCCTTTGAGCTAAACAAATTGTTTTCTAATATATGGACAAAATTTTTTCTCTCTTCTATCAAGAACAACAACAACAACAACCCAGTGAAATGCCACAAGGTGGGGTCTAGGGAGGATAAAGTATACACAGACCTTACTCCTACCAAGGTAGGATGACTCTTTTCGAAAGACCCTCGGCTCAATAAAAGCATAAAAAGAGGTTAGATAAGGCTAAAAAATTAAGAAGTTCAAAGCGATATGGTAAAGCAAATAACGAGAGCAATACAAATAAAATAGAGTAATCAAAGTACATAAAGTAATAGCTAATAGTAGAAATCATAGCACAAGAAATTATAGTGTGCTGATGCGCCTACTAATAAGGTAGAATAACGAGACTATGTACTAGTCTTGTACCCTAATGTGGATCCTTCACACCCTCCTATCTAAGGTCATGTCCTCGGTAAGCTGTAGCTGTGCCATGTACTGTCTAAACACCTCTACCCAATATTTCTTCGGCCCCTACCTCTTCTGAAACCATCCATGGCCAACCTCTCACACCTCCGCACTGGGCATCTGTGTCTCTCCTCTTAACATGTCCAAACTATCTCAGTCACATTTCTCGCATCTTGTTTTCCACCGAGGATACTCCTACCTTGTCCTGAATAGCCTCGTTTTTAATCCTGTCGCTCCTGGTATGCCCACACATCCTTCTCAATATTCTCATCTTGGTAACTTTCATATTTTGAGTGTGAGAGACCTTAACTGGACAACACTCTGCCCCATATAACATAGCCGGTCTAACCACCACTTTGTAGAACTTGCCCTTAAGTTGTGGTGGCACCTTTTTGTCACATAACACACCAAAAGTGAGCCTCTATTTCATCCACCCTGCCCCAATACAGTGTGTGATATCCTGTTAATCTCCTCTCTACCTTGCATGATAGATCCAAGTTACTTGAAAGTACTTTTCTTTTGGATGACCTGTTCACTAATTCTAACTTCCGCGCCAACCTCCTGAGGTGTCTCACTAAACTTCACTCTAAATACTCTATCTTGGTCCTACTCAACTTAAACCCTTTAGACTCCAAGGTATGTCTCCAATCCTCCAGCTTAGTGTAACTCCACTACGAGTATCATTGATTAGGACTATGTCATCCGTGAAAAGCATACACCATGGTACCTCACCTTAAATTTATCTCATCAATCCATCCATCACCAAGGCAAATAAAAATGGACTGAGAGCTGATCCTTGATGTAATTCCATCACAACTGGGAAGTGCTCTGAGTCCCCTTCCTACTGTACTTACTCTGGTTTTGGCACCCTCATACATGTCCTTGATCCCCCTAATGTATGCCACAGGTACATCTTTAGCCTCCAGACATCTCCACGGTATCTCTCATGGAACTTTATCGTAAGTCTTTTCTAGGTCGATGAATACCATATGCAAGTCCTTTTTCCTCTCCCTATACTGCTCCACCAGTCTCCTCATAAGATGGATGGCTTCTGTAGTTGAGTGTACCGACATAAATCTGAACTGGTTCTATGAGATAGACACTCCTCTCCTCAGCCTCATCTCCACCACTCTTTCCCATACTTTCATAGTATGGCTTAGAAGCTTGATACCTCTATAGTTGTTGTAGCTCTGGATATCCCCCTTGTTTTTGTATAGGGGGATCATTAAGCTTGACTTCTATTATTCAGACATCGTTGCCATCTTAAGGATGACATTAAGTAACTTAGTCAGCCACTCCAAACCTACCGAGCTCGCGCTCTTCCAAAATTTTTTAGGAATCTCATCAGGTCTGGGCGGTCTTCCCCAGTGCATCCTACGAACTACACCCTTAACCTCCTCGACCATAATAATCCTACAACCCCCAAAATCGTGACTCCTCCCTGTATGTTTCAAATCTCCTAACACAATCTCTCTGTCCCCTTCTTCATTCAAGAGTTTATGGAAGTATGACTGTCATCTCTATTTAATGAGGGTCTCCTCTACCAATACTTTTCCATGCTCATCCTTAATGCACTTCACTTGATCCACAATGCATACCCTTCTCTCCCGTGCCATGGCTAGCTTAAAAAGTTTCCTATCCCCACCTTTCTCTTTTAGTTCAGCATAAAGGCATTCAAAAGCTGTCGTTTTTGCCATCAAAATCACCGACTTCGCCTCCTTCCTCATTATCTTATAAAGTTCCCTACTCGTCCACTTTTCCACCTCATCCTTGATTTCTATCAACTTCGCATGCACCATCTTCTTTGCTTCCACCTTCCCTTGCACTTCTCCATTCCACTACCAGTCCCCTCGATACCGACTATGACTACTTGTCGAGACTCCCAATACTTCCCTTGCTACAACCCTAATACAATTAGCTATCCTATTCCATATACTGTTCGCATCCCTACTACTATCCCAGGCCTCTATATCCTTTAATTTCTCTCCCATCTCTAGGGCACTACCCGTGGTCAAACTCCCTTATCTGATCTAGGTCGGTCATCCCCAATCCTCTTCTTCCTCGTCATCTTGATCCCTAAATCCATCACTAAGAGATATGTCGAGTTGTAAGGTTGTCGATCGGAATGACCTTACAGTCTTTGCCCAAACCTTTATCATCCTTCCTAAGGAATAGAAAATCTATCTGGATCTTAGCCACCGAACTACGGAAAGTTATCAAGTGGTCCTCCTTCTTTGGAAAACTCGAATTGGCTATCACCAGCCCAAAAGCTCTTGCGAAATCCAAAAGTGAAACTCCTCCTCCATTTCTGTCCTCGAAGCCAAAGCATCCATGCACATCATCATACCCTCCCGAAATAGATTCGATGTGCCCATTGAAATCCCCTCCCACGAAAAGCTTCTCAGTAGGCGGTATGCCTCTCACTAATTCGTCCAAATCCTCCCAAAATTGCCTCTTAACCTCCTCGCCTAAGTCCGCTTGCAGCGCATAAGCACTAATAATGTTTAATGTAATCCCTTCAATGACCATCTTAATCGGCATCATCATATCAGTGACTTTCCTAACCTCCTCCACCTGATCCCCTTACCCCATTCCTATTCTTCGATCTACAAGAGAACCAAAGCTTATATCCGTCTACCTCCTTAGCTTTAGAACCTACCCATTTGGTCTCTTCGACACAAGCTATATTAATCTTCCTCTTCTTTAGAATCTTAACTAGCTCTATGGATTTTCCCGTTAACGTTCCAATATTCCAAGAACTTACTCTCAGTCAAGACACTTCTTTAACCCACTTACCCCTCCTTACCCTTGTCCCCGTCCCTGTCCCTGAGCGAGAACATGAACCTAGTCTACCATCACTATTCAAAGCCACGAAAACACATATGAGCTAATAAATTATTCAAAGGTCTAAAGTTAGCAAACTGTAACTACAAGTGTATGAACAAAGAATAGATATGGGAAGATATGGAAACCGAAAATCGTAGGTACCAACTCCAGTTGAAATAAATCTTATTGCCATCAGAAAATACTATTCACTTCAGAGTACTGTTCACATCGGAGTTACCGTTCATGTCGGCTTACCAACAAGCTCCTTTTCCTCTTAGACAATTTATCGAACAGATAGAGTGCATTCAAAATCAAAGCTACATAGTCAACAACCCCAAACCCAGCAAGCTAGAAACTGCAGAGGAAACAAATACTCCTATTCCTGCAAATATCAAAGATAGAATAGAACAAAAGCAACTGATAGAGAATGGTGTATATGAATAAAAAATTAAGATAAGAAAATTAGTAAAAATTTGAGAGTTTCAGGTAGAAACGTCAGAAATATGAAAACTCAAAGAAGCTCCTATTGCTTCGTCTTTAGCTTTAGAGATTTGAGTGAGAAGAGTGACTGCGATGACGAAAGCAGATCTGGCTGATGCTCCGAGTAATAAAATGGCCAGCTCAATAATCAGTAGGAATTATTTCTTCCTGCATATGAGAACTCCGTCCGGTGACCAAAACACGGAGTACAGAGGTATGAACGGACAGTGAGCTAAACCGACGGAGAATCGCCGGAAAAGAATATACAATAGTATTAAAATATAATATCAACATGCAAAAAAGCCCTTCCTCTGTTCTACCAATGAGTGAGAAATGATTTTTTATTTTTTTCTTTACTTGGTTCCCTCACATATTTTCAATTCTTATTTCCCAATTCACACCTTATTTAAATCCAACAGAAGTTCACAATTCCAATAATTTAGATTTGAACCTCAAAAAAATGAGATAATTTAGGCGTGTTTTTATACTTTACTTAAATATAAATCGGCACTGCATCGGCCCTTGGCCATATGTTGTTTGTTAAACTTTTTGACGGTTTTGTTTTCATATATAAATAAAATCAGCCCTGGGTCATATTAAACAAAAAAAATAAAATAAAAAATTATCATTACATTGAATATATATATATATATATATATATATTATTTTGCTAGAAATAAAGGAGCTAACCAAGTTCTTATTTTATTTTATAGATTTGGCTAAAAAAAGAAAAGAAAAGAATAAAAATGTTGAAATAAATAATCATTGCATTTAAAGAAGGAATAAAAACATACACAGTTACAAATTTAATATTTTGGTTTAAAAAATTATTTGATAAAATACTGGAACTCTAAGTTTTTTTTTTATTTAAAAAAACTTTTTTTTGGCCTGAAAATAAAAATACAAAGTTAAATATATAGTCATTACATCTAAAGAAGAAAACACAATTGGTACTACATTATTTTGGATACAATTAATTTTATTTGGCTAAAATGATAAAATTCGAATAATTTTTCTTTAATTTATAAATTGATGAGAAAAATACACAACTAAAACAAAGCAGTAATCATTATATTTAGAGAAGAAATTTTTAAAATGAAAAATTGAAATAAAATTTGCATTATATATTATGCTGATGCAAGAAGAATATACAATTGAAATCATTATATATAATTATGTAGCAATTAACAGTTGAAAAATAACTTATCACACACCTAAATAGGGTGTGTTCATTGGTTTTGCCAAATCAACATCTTGGAGAATAAATACTATTAAATAACCTAACCGAGTAAAATCGAGAAAATTGTCAGCTCATACAATTAAATACAGGAATGTATATCAAGTTGAGACAAGTAAGCGTAGAATCTTTTAGAAGATACTATTCAACTGCTATGCCCAAGGAATCTATCTTTACTTATTTTTTCTTTTTGTTGAAAATAAATAAATTATTATTCCACTTGCTGGTAACACTAAAAAAAATGAAAAGAATAAATATAAATTAATGTAAGCCAAACAATAACTGGGTATTTATCAAAATTCTGTCAAATCTGGAGGGCCCCATAACGTTATGACTTTTCTATGATGTTGCATGTTTTTATTTTTTTCTTGTTGCTCTTTTCCTTGCTTACGTGATTGATGTTTCTACTTTTCTTTTTAATTAATAATTAATGCAAAAATTATGTTATTTTTGTCTAAAATATCACTTTAAAAAAAACAATAATTTTGAGGCGGAGGAATAGTCCACGCTCTTTCTATCACTGTCAATATGAACACAGAAGAAAAGTCCAATAATTTTAGAAAGGTACATTTTTTTTGAAAAAAATGAAATAAAACTAGAGGCAAAGGAGAAAGAAATTAAATTGAACTCTCACCACTAAATGAGTCACAAAATTTCCAAAAAAAAAAAGTAAATTCGATATTATCATAAATGGGAATAATAAAAACAATTTCTTTTTTATTGAAAACTTGACTGTCCAAGAAATGATTATGGCAAAATATAATATCAAATTTCACTAAGATACAAACAAATAGCTTCTCATAAAATATCACTTATTTGAATTAATCCTTGTTAGATGTGGCTCAAGTACATGACACTCACAGTGAGTTTTTAACAATGAAAATGAACAAAGCCACCGATCAAATGTGAGGCTCACCGTTACTGTGTATTTATATATCAGCATCATTTGGTCTAACTGTTAATTTGACACCTAAATTTATCCAGTTATCAATTAGTGTAAAGTAATGTCGGGTTTAAGTGAAGTGTGAATGAAAAATAAGAATTGAGAAATGTGGGGGAGCCAAGTGAAGAAAAAATGAAAAGTCATTTTTCTCTCAGGTAGAAAAAAGGAAAAAATTTGTCCTTATGTTAGGAAATACTTCCTTTTAACTCATAAAGAGTTAAGTAGAGGCTGACCGTTAGGTCCAAAGTTGTACACCACTGCTATGGTGCCGATAGATTCACTACTTCAACGCTGTTATCGGACATTGCAGGCTGAGCACACCTTCAACTAGTCACTAGTGCCTAGATTTTCTATCTCTGCCGTCTCGTTTTCCCTCTCGCGCCGCCATCGTTGTCGCTCGCTTGCCTTCAACAAATGATTTGATTGATTGATAATTTTTTGTTTATGTTGAAATACGTATATGTCATCATTTAGTTTGACAAAGAAATCATAAAACAGAATATGTTGTTTTGTACTATGATTTCCAAAGGGAAATAATAACCCTTTTAGTGTGAAGGAAGGATTCAAGAAAGGATTTAGTAGCTTGTGAATTCAACAAAATACTCTACATGTTCGATCCTAGTGACTATAAGTTGATAAAATAACTGATTTAATTGTTCGTTATGTATTTTTTTTAAAGGTTGTGTTTTTTCATGAAGAAGTATCACTCGAAAGTTTGTGATTTCTCATTAATTATTCTGGTCGTGAGAGATAAGTGATTCTTGCCATTGAGTTGGAGTTTAAATATCTTTGGATATTTTATTCCATTATTGAGATTAAAGTCTACTTGTTATGTATTCGATTTGAAGGATATAAAAACTTCACCAAATAAATTAAATTGTGCATTTGGTTTGAAGAATATAAAAGCTTCACCAATTTATTAAACATTTTATTTGAATGAATATTCCGACTTGAAGAGTATAAAAATTTCGTCAAGAATATAAATGGTAAACGGTTTGAAGAATATAAAAACTTTATCGTTAACTTGAAACAATGTTGTATTTTTTGGGTTTTTGGATTAAAACCTTTTACTCTGTCTGAATTTGAAATTGATTTGATGTCATAAAAACTTCATCAGCATTCAAAGTTTATTCAGTTAACGATTTAAAGAATATAAAAACATCATCGTTAATTAGAAACAAGTTGTACAAAAATAAAATCTTTAGTGTTAGTATTTTAATACTAAGTGGTCTGTCTAATTGTGACAGAAGGAAAAAAAATATTGGTGACAAAAAAATTAATAATTTTGTGTCTACAATGGATGCCTCTATGAATTAAACTTTGACAATATGTAAAGATTGTCAAAGGGAATTGAAGCACTACAATTCTTTTGAAGAATATTATCACCAAAAAAAGTTTTATACTGTCAATATGTATTTTGATAGTATATATTTGAAAACATGAGAAAACAATATGTGAAAAATTATTTTCAAGTACTTGAAAAATATTTTTGAGATCACATTTAAAATGGTAGGGGTTCTTTGCTTGTTTGATAAACACATGATTAGACTTAATGTCTAATTTAAATATA
Organism: Solanum dulcamara; assembly: GCF_947179165.1. Lineage (NCBI taxonomy): Eukaryota > Viridiplantae > Streptophyta > Magnoliopsida > Solanales > Solanaceae > Solanum > Solanum dulcamara. The sequence continues at coordinate 25,812,599 of NC_077237.1, read as the reverse complement.
GAAGCAGAAGATATGAAATTGAATGACATTCTTGTATTATGTTAGACCCACAAAATTCTTGGAGTATATTTTGATCTTTGAGTTTCTCTTTTACTAGTATGTGATATGATATACTAGTATGAAACTATCAAATTAAATATATATACTTGTTCAAAAGAGTTGCATTCTCTTATGAAAAAGTCACTTAAAATATTGTGATCTTTCATGAAAATACATATCTACTAAAATAGAATTATTTGTATAGACATGAATATTGGTAAAAAAATAATCATCTATCATGTTGTGTTATAAAGAAGCATTTGGTTCATATGCTTTTATTGGATCCGATGAGACTCTGTTCATGAGTAATTCTGCGACAACCAAAATTGAAGATTATGGAAAAGTCCTCTTGGAAAGGACATCTAACAAGGTGTTGACTATAAACATGTTTGTATTTGACAAAATTGTAATAAGTAAAAATAAAATATTTGTAGTAAACGGTTAACTGTAAGACCCCGGAAGTCGGAATGTTGGAACCAAGGAGAAAATTCTCAAAATTTCAAAATGACACATGTTTACAAGTCCCTCTTGGACTCTAGGGACTTCTACGACTCGTAAGAGTGAGTCATAGAGTGATTCCCAAGGGTTTGTCCAGAACCAACCTCAAGTGACACCTATGACTCAACATGATGAGTTGTAGGCGTGTCTAATCGTAACCCAATATCAGAGGCCATGTTTTAGAAGTCCCTCAAGGTCAAGTCTACGACTTGGTAGGATGATCCGTAGAAGTTGTTACAAGTCATAGAAACGACTCGTAACCAAAGTCTTGAGGCTCTCAAGTTTGCATGTTTTGGAATCTGCAGGACAAATGAAGTTTACGACCTGTAGACGAGTTGATGAGTCGTAATAACTACTCATTTGCAAACATTAGAGGCTTGATTTTAAGCCCTTTTCTTAGGCCTGCAGGACGAGTCATATCTCATCTTCTCTACGACCCATAGGGTCAATCCATAGGGTCAAAATCTCAAATTTAATAAAGGGAATCTGTGTCTTTATCAAAGTTCGGTTCAATGAACCTAGACATAATTAAGGCTAAGTTCAACCCTATATATACCCAATTCTTTCAAAATTCCCCTATTCTAAATCACTCTCCCAAATGCTCTAAAGCAAGAATGAGTCTCTCAAGGATTCTTCTTCAAGCTACAAGCTAGGGTTCCAGATTTCTTCAAGGTTTCTTCTCAATTCTAACTGAATTCAATCAAGGTATGTGGGGATTAATTCATGGGTTCCTTTTACCCATGAAGTCCCAAAGTTCTCTCAAAGTTCCTTCTAATTTTCAATTGGTTTATGAACCCTAGTTTTGATGAATTGCATTGGGATATTTCAATTTTATTTTGAATTATTATTAACGATTATTCTAAGCATGTGTCTATATAAATTATATGATTTAAATTTGAATTATGCATACCCATGCATAAAGTTATTTTCAAGTTATAATTATGAAGTTAAAGATGATTTTCATGAATAGATTATGAGTTCAATGATTTTCAAGTAAAGTTTTCATTATTTAAAGCTGAGTTTATGATTCTAATGGTGAAGTTATGAGGATGATAAAGTTATGATCAAAGAAAGTTATCATGGTGTAATAAGTCTAATTCTCACACAATCATGTTTAAAGATGGTGATAAGTATAATTCCCACCGAAGTTAAGGATTCTTATGTATCACTAAGTTAATGCGCTGTTCTTATGTTATTTTATAAACATGGATTGATAGGTAGTTACTATATTTCCCTATTATGCTATGATCATCTTTTCATGAGTTTTCATTGGGATATTGACTAAGCTCTGAGTAGCCTTTCAAGTATTTTCTCAAGCCGTTACGACCTTTTAGGTATTTGCTCAAGCCGTTATGGCCTAAGTTAATCGTGAAGTGGTGGATCCCTTGAACCCGAAGTTGGTATGGCAGCTACAAGAGTTCTTGATTTCATGAGGATGAATCCTTTGGAGTTTTGGGGTTCTAAGGTGGAAGAGGATCCACAAGATTTTGTAGATAGCATCCACAAGATTGTGGACATCATGGGGATTGGCTTGGTTGAGAGGGCGGAGTTGTCCACATATCAATTATAGCGTGTTGCTCATCTTTGGTATGATCAATGAAAAAGTGAGAGGCCTAGAGAGGCGGATCCCGTGACTTGGGATGAGTTTAAAGGGGTGTCTCTTGCTCTCTTTTTCCCATTGGAGTTAATGGAGGCTAAAGTGAAAGGGTTCATAAATCTAAAGCAAGGTGGGATGAGTGTGAGGTTTTTCCTGCTTTAGCTTACCAGAGGCCGTAACATAAATCGGTATGCCCTCAAGTTTACTCAATTGTCAAAATATGCTCCATTCATGGTTTTTGATTCAATAGCTCGGATGAGTAAGTTTGTGTCGGGTGTGTCGAATATGGTCTCAAAAGAGTGTAAGAAGGCTATGTTGATTCAGTAGATGGATATCTCTAGACCCATGACCTATGTAGAGCAAATCGAGAGTGAGAAGCTAAAGGAGAAAAATAGGGAGTCTAAGAGGCCAAGGGCCAATGGTGGTGATTTCTCTCATGGTAAGTCCGGAGGTGGTGAACATCCGTATTTTATCCAAAAGTACTCTGGCCAAGGATTTTATAATACCAATACTCTAAGGTTTGAAAGGATTGGGTACCCAACCCTAAGCCTTAAAGAGGTGCTCCTATCGGCTAAGCTACTCCTGTATGTAAGAAGTATGGTAAGAACCACAAAGGTGAATGTTTAGTGGATTTGAATATGTGCTACCGATGTGGTAAGTTGGGTCATCATGCTGAGGAATGCAAGGTCAAATATGGTTGTCCTCAAGGCCAAGTTGTTCATGAAGGCCAAGTTTTGCAAGGTGCTCAAGTCCAACGAAAGAGTGGTCAACGCAAAAATCGATTCTCTGCTCTTCATATTAGGAAAAAGGTGGACGAGACTCCTGATGTTGCTACCGATATGTTACGAGTCTTTCACTATAATGTTTATGCCTTACTTGATCTGGGTGCAAAATTATATTTTGTTTCCCCTTACGTGGCCATGAGATTTGATGTTAGCCCCAAAACGTTGTTAGAGTCTTTCTCTGTTTATACTCTTGTAAGTGAGTTAGTTGTGTCTAAAAGAGTCTATAAAGGTTGTCCTCTGACGATCTTCCATAAAGTTACTCTATGTGATCTAGTTGAGCTTTAGATGATCGATTTTGATGTTATCCTTGGTATGGATTGGCTATATGCATGTTATACTTCTATTGATTATAGAACCCGAGTGGTTAAGTTCCAATTCCTAAATAAGCTGGTCCTAGAATGGAAAGGTAGTAATTTCGTGTTCAAGGATTAAATTATATCATGCCTTAAACTCGGAAAATGGTTTCCAAGGGTTGTATCTACCATCTTGTTAGGGTTAGGGATGAAAATTTCGAAGCCCCTACTTTAGAGTCGGTCTCTATTGTTAGTGAGTTTCTGGATGAGTTTTTCAATGATTTACCCAGTGTCCCTCCCAAAAGGGAGATTGATTTTGGTATAGACCTTCTTCTAGATACTCAATCCATTTCTATTCCTCCTTACCGAATGGCTCTGCTGGAATTAAAAGAGTTTAATGACCAATTGAAAGACTTGTTAGACAAAGGATTTATTAGACCAAATATATCCCCATGGGGTGCTCCCTTTTTGTTTGATAGAAAGAATGATGGTTCACTACATATGTGCATTGACTACCGACAATTGAACAAAGTAACAATCAAGAATAAATGTCCAATTCCGAGGATAGATGATTTGTTTGATCAATTGCAAGGGGTAAGTTACTTTTCTAAGATTAATCTCCGTTCTGGTTATCACCAACTAAGGGTGAGGGAGTGTGATATTTCCAAAATGGCATTTCGAACAAGGTATGACCATTATGAGTTCCTAATTATGTTGTTTGGTTTGACAAATTCTCTAGTGGCATTCATGGACTTTATGAATAGGGTGTTCAAACAATATTTAGACATGTTTGTGATTGTATTTATTGATGACATTTTGGTTTACTCTCGGAGTGATGAGGAGCATGCTAATCACTTGAGGATTTTGTTGTAAACTATAAGGGACAAGCAATTATTTGCCAAGTTCAACAAATGTGAGTTTTGGTTAAGGGATATGGATTTTCTTGGTCACATTATTTCCGGAGAAGGGATTATGGTTGATCCTAAGAAAATCGAGGAGGTTAAGAATTGAACTAGACCATTATCCCCTTCAGATGTTAGATTTTTCTTGGGCCTAGCCAAATATTATAAGAGGTTTGTGGAAGTATTTTCATCAATCTCATCACCTTTGACTAAGTTGACTCAAAAAGGTGAAGTTTCAATGGTCGGAAGCTTGTGAAAAGAGTTTTCAAAAGTTGAAGGATCGTCTCACTACCGCGCCTATCTTGACCTTATCGAAGGGTCCAATAGTTTCATGGTATATTATGATGCTTCAAGGATTGGTCTTGGTTGAGTTTTGATGCAACATGGTAAGGTTATATCCTATACTTCTAGGCAACTTAAGGTGCATGAATAGAATTATCCAACCCATGATCTTGAGATAGCGGCGATTGTGTTTGCTTTGTAGATTTGGAGACACTATCTTTACGGTATCCATGTGGATGTATTTACTGACCACATGAGTTTAAAATATGTGTTTAAGCAAAAAGACTTGAACCTTTGACAAAGAGATGACTTGAATTATTGAAGGACTATGACATGAGTGTGTTGTACCATCCGAGCAAAGCTAATGTGGTTGCCAATGCACTAAGTAGATTATCCATGAGTAGTGTTGCACATGTTGCATAGGAGAAGAAAGAGTTGATCAAAGATGTTCATAGATTGACACGTTTAGGTATGCGTTTGGTTAATTCTAATGATGGAGGTATTCTTGTGCATAATGGTTCAAAATCGTCTCTTATGGCGGATGTTAAGGCTAAGCAAAACCATGATCCAGTGTTAGTTAAGTTAAAGAAGTCGGTTGCCGAAAAAGCCATTGAGGCTTTCTACCAAAGAGGAGATGTTGTACTGTGTTATGAAGGTCGTTTGTATGTTCCTAACGTGGTTGGATTAAGAGAGTTGATATTGAATAAGGCCCATAGTTCCCAATAGTTGATTCATCCAAGTTCCACCAAGATATATCGTGATTTGAGGAAAGTGTATTGCTGGAATGGAATGAAGAAGGACATAGCCGAATTTATAGCCAAATGTCCAAATTGCCAAAAAGTAAAGTTGAGCATCAAAGACCGGGAGGTCTAGCCCAAGATATTGAAATTTCTATTTAGAAGTGGAAGGATGTGAATATGGACTTTGTAACGGGTTTGCCTAGTACTAAGAAGCAACATGATTCCATTCAGATTGTTGTAGATCGGATGACTAAGTTGGCTCATTTTCTACCGGTTAAGACTTCTTATGGTGCGGAAGGTTATGCTAAGTTGTATGTTCGTCAGTTGGTAAGAATTCATGGTGTGCCCTTGTCCATCATATTGGATCGAGGTACATAATTCACTTCACACTTTTGGAAGTCGTTTCAAAAGGGTCTCGGTACAAAGGTTAAGTTAAGTACTGCTTTGCATCCTTAAACCAATATTCAAGATGAAACAACGATGCAAACTTTAGAGTATATCTTGAGGGTGTGTGCTATTGATTTTAAAGGAAGTTGGGATAACCATTTTCCATTAATTGAGTTTGCCTATAATAATAGTTATCATTCAAGCATCCAAATGGCTTGTTTTGAAGCCTTGTAAGAGAGAAGATGTTGGTCCCTAGTGGGATGGTTTGAAGTAGGTGATATGGACTTGATTGATCCTAATTTGATAATAGATGCTATGGAGAAGGTGAGACTCATAAGAGAGAGGTTGAAGATGGCTCAAAGTTGTCAAAAGTCTTATTCGGATGTTAATGATTGAGTTTATTTGAAGGTTTCACCCATGAATGGTGTAATGTGTTTCGGTACTAAAGGGAATCGACTCTAGAATCTATAAATACCTTTTCAACTCAAGAAATGCTAAAGCTATTTAGAGTAGGTATTTCTAACTAAGTCGGAGGGAGGGATTTGGGCAAAGAGCAACTCTCAAGTACAAAAAGGTTGGAATGAAAAATACATTTCGAAAGCCTAGAAAAGTGCTTTCGTTACTTCACTTTTGCGCTTCCGTTCCCCACCCCTTATTAGTATAGTTATGAAAAGTATAGTTCCCACCTGGAAAAAAGGGTAAGGTCTCCCTTTCCTTTGCTACTCAAGTGTACAACATTTGCAAGAGCGGATTGGGGGTTTGAAGAAAAACAAACGACTCTTCGTTCCTCTTCTTTTAGGCGAGCTACTTCGTTCCTCAGCAAAGATGATGATGGAGATATATTGCGGCCTTCTCCGGTTCATCAAGTCAAACCTTATTCTGTGGCAGTTGGGGTGTTATATGGAGAAAGTCTCACATTGCTTTTGCAAACTAGTGGGGAAACCCCTCCAAAACAATGAGTTTTCCATACGACAGGGTTTTGACTTTTTATTTTTGAGAAAGAAGAGGTTACTGGACAAGTAAAAGAGATGCCAAAAGAGCAGATGCTTTTACTTGAAACAAAAGCATTAGCCGAGACATACCTCCCGCTAGAGTTGCCATTAGAATTAGCTATGGTTCATTTGGTGTTTCATGTATCAATGTTAAAAAAGTTTATGGGTGATCTGAATTCCATTTTACCATTGGAAGATGTAAGTATTGCAGAGAACTTGACTTATGAGGAGGTTCTGGTGGAACTCGTAGACCAGCAAGTTAAGAAACAAAGAAGTTGTTTTCGGCAAAGTATTATTGAGGAATCAATAAGTAGAAAGTTCTAATTGGGAGGTGGGGAGGATATGATGAAATGATACCTATACCTCTTTTCCTCTACTCAAGCCTAAAGTAGTAAGTTGTTCTCATTCCAGCTAATTGAAGTCTTACGTATTCAGTTCCTCCTATGTCATTCATATGCATGCATGTTCATGAAAGTTGATTTTAAAGATTTGATTTTATGTTAAGTTGAAGTTTACATGTTCCATGCATTTTAAGATGTCATTATTACCATGTTGGGTTGCTAGTCCTCTTTCCGTGTCTTTCCTATGATGATTTAATCTCATTTGAGGACGAATGTTCCCAAGAGGGAGATATTGTAAGACCCCAAAAGTCAGAAAGTTTGAACTAAGGAAAAAATTCTCAAAATTTTGAAATGACTCATATTTATGAGTCCCTCTACGACTCGTAAGAGTGTGTCCCAAGGGTTCATCCAAAACTAAAGTTAGGTGACACCCTATGACTTAGTAGGACGAGTCGTAGGAGTGTCTACAAATTGTAATACCCAATCATAACCCAACATCAGAGGCCATGTTTTAGAAGTCCCTCAAGGTCAAGTCTATGACTTAATAGGATGATCCATAGAAGTTGTTATGGGTCGTAGAAACAACTCATAACAAAGTCTTGAGGCTCTCAAGTTTGCAGGTTTTAGAACATACATGATGGATGAAGTCTACGATCCATAGACGAGTTGACGAGTCATAATAAAGACTTGTTTTAAAACTTTAGAGGCTTGATTTTAAGCCCTCATTATTTTCTCTATGACCCGTAGGGTGAATCCATAGGATCAAAACCTTAAATTTAATAAAGGGCATTTATATCATTATCGAAGTCTAGTTCAATGAACCTAGACATAATTAAGGCTAATTTGAACCCTATATCTACCAATTCTTTCAAATTTCTCTCATTCTAAGTCACTCTCCTAAATTCTCTAAGGCAAGAAAAAAGTCTCTCAAGGATTCTTCTTCAAGCTACAAGCTAGGGCTCCAGATTTCTTCAAGGTTTCTTCTCAATTCTAACTGAATTCAATCAAGGTATGTGGGGATTGATTCATGGGTTCCTTTCACCCATGAAGTCCCAAAGTTTTCTCAAAGTTTCTTCTAATTTTTAATTATTTTATGAACCCTAGTTTTGATGAATTGCATTGGGCTGTTTCAATTTCGTTTTGAATTGTTATCAATGATTATTCAAAGCATGTGTCTACATAAATTGCACAATTTTAATTTGAATTATGAATGCCAATGAATAAAGCTATTTTCAAGTTATGATTATGAAGTTAAAGATGATTTTCATGAATAGATTATGAGTTCAAAGATTTTCAAGTAAAGTTTTTATTATTTAAAGTTGAGATTATGATTATAATGGTGGAGTTATGAGGATGATCAAGTTATGATCAAAGAAATTTATAATTGTGTAATAAGTCCAATTCTCACACAATTATGTTTAAAGATGGCGATAAGTACAATTCCCATCGAAGTTAAGGATTCTTATGAATCACTAAGTTAATGAGCTGCTCTTATGTTATTTTATAAAGATGGACTGATAGGTAGTTACTATCTTTACCTATTATGCTATGATCATGTTTTCATGAGTGTCCATTGGGATATTGACTAAGCTCCGATAGGACTTTTAGGTGGGGTTCATTCTGGTCACGTAGGTAGTTACCCAAGGAAATCCTAGTAGCAACCTAAAATCCCAAACTACGTTCCCCACGTAGGTTGCCTTCATGGCCTAACTAGTGGATCCACATATACCACAGTTGAGTTGAGTACCATGACGGAGTATGCCCTGGCAAGGTAGCCTCCCCCTTCTCAATGAGATTTTCATCAAATTCCATGTTATAGCTTAAATGATCTTTGATGTCGGTTAAAGGTCCTATCCCACACAGGTTGAAGTTAAACTATAAGTATATGATGAAGTTTTATGATATGCATTGACAATGAGTTTTCATATGTTTTCAAATGTACTTAAGCCATACTCATGTTCATTAAGATTTCTCATGCATCTTATGGCATATTGTTTATGTTCCTTTACTTGTTCATGCATATCTCACATACTTAGTACCTTCTATTTACTAACACATATTTTTCCTATATTGTCTCATAATGTAGGGGTTGATGACACTCACGACTATCCAATTTATGACTAAAGTTGTTTAGATATTGAGAGTTGGTGAGTTCTCATCTTGTCGCGGGAGATGACTTCTTTTTATGTTGTTATTATTTTGGTTTCTTCATATGTTCGGTTGAGATAGGAGCTTGTCCTAAGACCCCATCAAAAATTAAACTAGAGGCATGTTTAGACACCATATGATGTAGTCCGATTAGACAACTATTGAGTTTTTATCCCTTAGTCCCATTCCCTTGTGTTGTTACTTCCACTTATTATAATATGTTTCTTTACCTTATGAATACGATGTATGCTAAGATGGCTTGGTTGGAGTCCCTTATATATCGATCGCTGTGTCCTGGCTTGCCCCTAGTTCGGGTCATGACATTAATCTCACGGAGGTTCTTTTCATACTCAATATTTCTGGTCCTTCTTCCTTGCTTGAGTCAAATTATTTATGGCATGAACATTTGGGAATGTCAATTACAAAACCTTGTAAAAAATGATCAACTTAGAAGTTTTATCTAATTTTCAGTGCAATAAATCAAAATGTAAAGTTTATGTTGAATCTTAGTATGCGAAGCATCAGTATAAATATATTGAAAGAAATTCCAATCCCTTGGAGTTGATTCACACTGACCTTTTTGATATGAAGTCAACACCATCTCTTGGTGGAAAAAAGTATTTCATAACTTTTATTGATGATTGCACTAGATATTATTATGTCTATTTGCTGAATAGTAAAGATGAAGCAATAGAAGCCTCTACCTAATACCTAACGGAAGTTGAAAATCAGTTGGGTAAAAAGATAAAAAAGATAAGAAGTGATAGAGGTGGAGAGTATGAATTTTCTTTTGCAGAAATATGTTTGGAAAATAAAATCATCCATGAAACTACCGCCCCTTACTCACCTCAATCTAATGAAATGGCAAAAGGGTAAAACCAAACTTTAAAGGAAATGATTAATGTCTTTCTTATAAGTTCAGGTTTACCAGAAAACTTGTGGGGGAAAGCCATCCTTACAGCAAATCAAATACTCAATAGAGTGTCCCACAACAAAACACAGTCTATTCCATATAAGAAATGGAAATGAAGAAGTCCGAACTTGAAATATTTAAAAGTGTAGGGTGTCTAGCCAAAGGCCAAGTTCCTAAACCTAAGAGGGTCACAATATGACCTAAGACTGTGGACTATATTTTCATTAGATATACTACAAATAGTAAAGTATGTCGATTTTTGGTTCATAAGTCCGAACATTCGGATATTCAGGAAAATAGGTAATTGAATCAGATAACACTAAGTTGTTTGAAGATATCTATCCGTATCAAACTAAACTTGATTTATCTAGTGTAGTGTTTAAACGAACTCGAGAAGAATCAAAGAAGAGTGTGTCTAATAAAGAAATTTCAATGCGTAGAAGACGTCAAAGGACATATACTTCCTTTGAATATGATTTTGTAACATTTTTTCTTGCACATGAGCCTCAAAGTATCAAAGAAGCTATATTTGCTGCAGACTCATCTTTTTGGAAAGAGGCCATCAATAGTGAGATTGATTCAATATTGAGCAACCATACTTGGGAATTGGTTGATCTTCCTCCAGGAAATAAACCTTTGGGTTCAAAATGAATTTTCAAAAGAAAAATGAAAGTTGATGAAACTATTAACAAATACAAGATAAGACTCGTCGTCAATGGATTTAGACAAAAAGAAGGCCTTGATTATTTTGATACATATTCATCTGTAACTAGAATTACATCTATTCGGATGTTAATTGCATTAGCTGCGGTATATGGCCATGAAATCTATCAAATGGATGTAAAAACAACTTTTTTGAATAGAGAATTGGTGGAAGAAATTTATATGGAATAACCCTATGGTTTTGTGGTTCCTGGTAAGGAAAAGAAAGTGTGAAAACTTGTTAAGTCACTTTATGGACTAAAACAAGCACCAAAATAATGGCATACAAAGTTTGACCAAACTATGTTAGCAAATGGATTTAAGATTAATGAGTGTGATAAATGTGTTTACATTAAAGACACTCCAAACAAAGTTGTCATTGTTCATTTATATTTGGATGATATGCTAATAATGAGTAACGATATTGCAAATATAAATCTTACTAAACGTATGCTTTCTAGTAAGTTCGGTATGAAATATCTAGGAGTTGTCAATTTGATATTGAGAATTAAGATTCACAAAAATCCTAAAGATCTAGTATTGTCTCAAACTCATTATATCCAAAAGGTACTTAAAAATATAAGTACTTAAACTTCAAAAGTGCAAAAGCACCAATTGATGTGAACCTTGATCTTGCTAAGAGTAAAGGTGAAAGTCAGGCTCAATTGGATTATGCAAGAATGTTGGGAAGTTTGATGTACATCATGAACTGTACATGACCATACATAGCTTTTGCTATTAGTAAATTGAGTCGATACACAAGTAATCCCAACTAAAATCATTGAATGACAATGAAATGAGTTTTGGGGTATTTAGAACACACTCAAAACTTTATTTTGCATTATAATAAGTATCTAGCAGTTGTTGAAGGATATATTGATGCAAATTGGATTACTAGGTCAAATGAAACTAAGTCCACAAGTGGATACGTTTTCACCATTGGTGGAGGAGCAATATCTTAGAAATCATCCAAACAAACATATATTTCTCACTCTACAATGGAGTCTGAGTTCATAGACTTAAAAAAGGCTAGTGAAGAAGCAGAATAGCTCTAAAATGTCTTAGCAGATATTCCATTTTGGCCCAAACCAATGGCTCCTATATGCATACATTATGATAGTCAAGCTGCAATATAAACAACTGAGAGCGTTATGTATAATGGTAAGTCTCGTCATATATGACAAAGACATAATACTGTTAGGCAACTACTCTTTAGTGGAATTAGCACAAATGACTATGTAAAGTCAAAGGATAATGTATTGAATTCACTTACAAAAGGCCTAACTAGAGAAGGAGTTGAGAGATCATCAAAGGGAATGGGACTATAGTCGAGGACAAATTATTGTGGCGATAACTCTACCTAGAAGACTGGAGATCCCAAGATCTATGTTCAACATTGTCCAAATAATTTTTATGATCCATTCTTAGGATGCGACAATGTTCAGTAATAAGGATAAGACCTCAAGATATTTTAATGATATCTAAGTTTGATATAGGTCATATCAAAAAGTATTTCTACGAGATAACACATTTAGATATCACCTAGGTAAGTCTGAAGTGTAAGCCGCTTCAAGGATAATCCGATAAGGCCAATTTTCTACGCACTTATGAACCAGGAAGTGTTCATGACTGAAATGAATAAAACAATGAGAACAAAAAATAGTTAAAGGGTTAATTGTGTAACTTATATTGTCTAGGTATGCAGTAAAGATCGATTGTTCAAAGATATAAAATCTACCGAGTATATCTGATATATGTTCAATAGGGAAAGTTCAAAGGGAAACCTACTGATCCAGATGCAGTTAATCCTTCCTTACTAATCACATAGTTTTTCATGCATATGTTTTAAAAAATATCCATTTCCATTCATGTGAGGGATTGTTGGGTTTAAGTGAAGTGTGAGTGGGAAAAAAGAATTGAAACATGTAGGGGAGCCAAGTGAATGGAAAATGAAAAGTTGTTTCTCCCTCATTGGTAGAAGAATGAAAAGTCTTGTCCTTATATTAGCATAGATTTCCTTTAACTCATAAAGGGTTAAGTAGAGGGTTCCCCCTCACACCGTTGTCGTCGCTCACTCAACTTGACTTCGGCTTCGGCTACGGCTATAGCTATGGCTAAGGCTTCGGCTTCGGCTTTATGTTTTTCTTTGGCAAATAATATAATTGATTGATAATTGTTTAGATAATTTATTTATTAATCTCATTAATTAATTTTCTTTTTCTTTAACATTAATTATTAATCCGCTGAATTATTTATTAATTGATTAATTCATAGAATTAATTTGAATAGTGGAATTAATAACAAAATTATCAAATTAATTTGCGAAACAAATTAATTTGAAATTTGTGGATTTGAAAAGGACCTATTCCTTCCGAACATTTTTCTTTGTGAATTCGCAAAGGACCTATTTCTTCTGAACAGACACTTCCTGTAAGAACTTGGAGGTCGGAGAGTTGGAACCCAAAAGAAATCTTCAAAATTTATGATTGACTTCAATCTCACGAGTCACTCTATGACTCGTAGCTATTCCCATGACTTGTGGGGACGATTCGTAGAGTGCACCCTGGTAGTTGATTATGACCAAACTTAAAGGAAGGACCTACGACTCAATCTAGGGTTTTATATTTTACCAAGTTTTCTTCTTCAATTTTGAGTAATTCCAATCAAGATATGTAGGATTGATCTATGGGTTCCTTTCACCCATGGAGTCCCAAAGTTTTCTCAAATTTCTTTCAATTTTTAATGATTTATGAACCCTAGTTTTGATGAATTGCATTGGGCTATTTCAATTTTGTTTTTAATTGTTATTAATGATTATTCCAAGCATGTTTCCACATGAGTTACATGATTTTAAGTTGAGATTATGATTTAATGATGAAGTTATGATGATGATCAAGTTATAATCAAAGGGAGTTATTATGGTGTGATAAGTATAATTCTCACACAATCATATTTAAATATGGTGATAAGGATAATTCGCTCCAAAGTTATGGATTCCTATGAATCACTAAAGTTAATGAGCTATTCCTAATATGTTTTAAAAGATGGATTGATTGGTAATTACTATCTTTCTCTATTTTGTTATGATCATGTTTTTATGAGATTTCATTGGGATATTGTCTAAGCATCGAGAGGGCTTCTAGGTTGAGTTCGGTATTGTAATGCAGTTAGTTAACCAAGGGAATCCTAGAAACTTAAAGGCCCAAACTATGTTGTCCGTGTAGGATTGCCTTCATGGCCTATATAGTGGATCCACATACAACACAGTTGAGTTGAGTAACATGACGGAGTATATCCTAGCAAGGTAGCCTCTCCCTTCTCGATAGGGGTTATATCAGAATCCATGTAATGGCTCACATGGTCTTAGATGTCGGTTAAAGATCTTATCCTACATAAGCTAAATATCAAGTTATGAGTTTTATGATGAATTTCATGATATGCATTGACCACGAGTTTTCATATGTTTTCAAATGCTTTAAACCTTACTTATATTCAGTATGATTGGTCATGCATCTTATGGCATATTCTTCACGTTCCTTTACTTGTTCATGCATAACTCACATACTTAGTACCTTCTGTGCTAACATATATTTTTCTTACATTTTCTCATAATGTAGGGATGGTTGACACTTTTGATCACCCTATTTGTGGCTAGAGTTTCTTAGATACTAAAGAGTTGGTGAGTCCTCATCCTATCGAGGGAGATGATTTTCCTTTCATGTTGCTACTATTTTGACTTCTCCTTATATTTCGGGTGAGCTAGGAGCTTGTCCTAAGCCCCCTTTGAAGATTAGACTAGAGGCATGTTTAGACAATATTATGATATAGTCCATTCGGACATTAGTTGATTAATTCTATCCCTTAGTGCCATTCCCTTGAGTTCTTTCTTCCGCTTATTTTTATATGTTTCTCTACCTTATGTATGTGATTTATGCTAAGATGGCTCGGTTAGGGTCCCTCCTATATCGATCACCATGTCACGACTTGACCTTAGTTCGGCATAGTGACACTACCCTTCCCAAAAGAATCCATGCCCATTCTGAACAGATGAAACTATTCTGAACAAGTGAAACTATTCTGAACAGGTGAGTTCGCACCCTTGTTAGTTAAAAATATAGAGGCATCCTCTCAGTTTTCAACATCAATTTTTTTCCTCTTCTGCATATATTTTCTTACAAATAAAGTTGTGTATTTGTGTGATTACGTTGCTATTTTTTGAGTTTGCTGGAATTATCAAAGTTTGAGGTACTACTACTTCTTTAATGTTTATCCATTTTATCCTGAGAGGAAATAATCCATAACTTTGGGTACAGTGAAGTGATTCAATCCTTAAGGACACACAGTGAATTTTATGGACACGATTACTGTTTCTTTCTTTAAGTATAGGATATAACAAGTAAAACCCAACGTTATATTTATTTATCACATAGGAAGTATTTATACATGAGTTGATACATATACAATTATATTAATAATCCATAATAGATACTTTGGCTAACACCATACTTATCATTGCCCCTCAGGTTGAACCAGGTATAAAATTTAACTTTCCCACAAATTATAAAAAAAATACTTCAAGAGAGGCTTGGTAAGAATATCTGCAAGCTATTCATGAGAAGAAATATATTAATTCTGAAGTTTCATTTTTTTGAGAAGATCTTGAATAAAGTTAAAATTTATCTCCATATGTTTGGTGTGAGAGTGAAACACCGGGTTAGAAGTAACATATAGGTCTCACTTAAATTATGACACCACAGGAAAGACACAAAATCAGAAGAAAAATCAATCTCTTTCAACAGCAAACGAATCCACATACATTAACTGGTGGCAATAACAAAAGAATGATATTTGGCCTCAGTAGGGAGTTCGAGATAGATCATTGTTTGCAAGAACACAAAGAAACAAGTGTTGAACCTAATAAAATTGCAAAACTAGTAGTAGGCTTCCAATCATCTGTACTTTTTCCCAAATCGACATCACAATATCCTTGTAATTGGTGAGAGTTTTTGGAAAGAAAATACCATAAGAAGAAGTGGATTTTAGATATATACTTAACTGCTGCCCAATGTTTCTATGTCGGACTATGCATGAACTGACAAACTTTATTAACCGCGAAGAAAATATGTATCTCGATCCAATTCTACCCTAGTCGAGACACGGTACTTGAAACCATGAATGGTTCCAAGTTAACCCTTGGCATATATATCAACTCATAACATAGAGAACTAAGTGGAAGATGAAATACATAACTGAATAATGAAGTTAGAAATCCATGAGACTATATTTCTAGTGTCTGAAATAAGCCTCTACTAATTCAAATAAAACATAAGTCTATCGAGACATGAACCCAACTACCATTACTTTGTAAAACAACTAACTAAAACTACTCCAAGAAGCCCCCGAATAAGGAGGGCTCACCAAATGCTGATCAGGAGCTGCTGCAACCTCACTAGTCACGTGTCTGAGAACGAACGTCGAAATCTTCATCATAATAGGTTACAGCACAGAGAAAGTATTCGTTAGTACTTGGAATGTACTGAATAAGTAAGGAGTATGGGTATAATCATTTAAAACAGTACATGTATATGGACAGTGAAATAGGGCTTTCAAAAGCTTATGCTTAATAGAAGAACTGAATAGTAAATAGTGGAGTCCAAAACAAGTATCATAAAAATCTCTTTTCAAATGCTCATAAACATGTAGTTCAACTTGTTTCATAAACCTTGCATATGCATATATATAAAAGAGTATGCTAAAACAATTATAATATAAAAAAACATATCATAAGGATGCATAATTTAAAATGAGGGAATGTTTTATAACCGTCATATACCATGTGAGCTCATGATGTCTAACAACTAATCCAGTTGAGATGGCTTTCATATACCTTGTCGAGGTATAGGACCATATCATACCTAGATGGATCCACTAGTTTGTGCCTCTTATGGCCATATGGAGTTGCCCGACAAAATGTTACACTCAAATCCTACGTTGACGCATAGTTATGGGACTTGAGTCTTTCTAAAACCCGAGTCCTCTCAGTACTAAATAGTCCTCTCAAAATACATAATACATATTAATGCTCATAAATAAATAAACTGTTCGTATGTCTGACTCATATCTGAGAATAAGCTCAAAAGTCATATCTTAAAGTTACCTGAATTTAGGTTGTAGGTCATATAATACAAAGTTTCATACATAGGAATAATAAGGTTAATGGAACCATATAAATCATGTTATTTCAGTACAATAAGGCTTTTAAAATCAAAAGGAAACAATGAAAACATGAGGTAATAAAAGAATATCATGAGGGTGAAAGGATACCCCCATGGAAGCCTTACATACCTGCGAGATTGAGATTTTGAAGAAGAATTTTCCTCAAAGCCTTGAAACCCAAGCTTTTGTCTTTCTTGTAGTTTCTTTTTGAGTTTGGGGAGTTGAGAGCGTAGAAATAAATGAAAACTAAGTGATTGATAGAATATATTTCCCTAATAGATGTTAAAATGTCGAGGTTTAGACTTAGGAAAAATAGGAAAACACCGAAACAATCTTGAATGAAAATTATTGGAAATCTTCCACGAGGGCCATCTACAGTCCGTGCTTTGATCTACAGACCATAGATTCCATTAGTAGAACTCGGGTTGAAATTTTTTAAGTCTCATAAGTTCATTTTACAGGCCTGAATCTATGACCCATTGGTTCTTCTATGACCCGTAATTGGGTCAGTAAGATTTGGACCCAAAAAATAAATTTTAAAACCTTTTTCCTTGAGCTAACAGTATAGGTCGCACTTCAATCTACGACCTGTAGATTAGGTTCGTAGTTACTGACCTAGGAAACTCTATTGAAACGGTCATAACTTTTTTACTCTGAGCCCTAAATGAGGAATACTTGGTGTCGTTGGAAAGAAGACTCGTAGATCTTTAATTTGATAGGTCATATTTATTATAGACTGATATATATAGTCGTTTGAAGTTGACCATTATATGAACTAAAGTGAAAACTTTACCAATTGAAAGGTTTTGAACTCGACTTGGTACTAGAGGTCTCTTATGACCCTAAACCACTTTCTATACACTTCCCACTAGTAGTAATGTACCTTAACACATAAGAACAAGTAGGACATCACCTGATTCAAGCTTATATACTTACGATAAAAGATTTAGATTCTAAGAGGGAAGTTGTGAGGTGTTACAATATCATATCTAGTGAAATTGAGATATTGTAATCCACCAAAAATACTATGATAAAACACTTTAATCAAGAAATTAAGTGCTATCACTGACTTGCAGCTTATTACTAGGCAAGATGGTAGCAGAAATATCATTGCAAGTTAACATGTTACTATGTTCCAAGAGATTATTTGTATATATAGACTGATGTAACAACAACCCATTAGATTGCCATGTAGCTTCAATAACCAAAAAGTAATTAAGCTTTCCCAAGTTGTGCAAGGAGAAACAAATTTTTAACTGATGAAGCAATGAAGAAACTAGATGCATAGACGTGCCTAAGACTATAATGTCATGAACATAGACTAGAAAAAATGAATTTTTAATGCCCACGCTTCTTAAAAAGAGTGAGTAATCAGTTTAGAACTTTGAAAACCAAGCTCACACAAGGTATCAGTCAAACATTTATTCCAAACTCGAGGAGCCTATTTAAGGCCATAGATAGACTGCATTTCTCTAGCTTTCATATGTAATTATGGTGATTAGGGTCAACAAAACCTGGTGATTGAATCATGATACATTCTCCTATAGCATACCATGCATGAACACATTAGAGATATTAAGTTGATTAACAATCCATCCTTGTGACATAACAATAGAAAACAATATTCAAATACTTATACAGTAGAGCTAAAAGTATCATCAAAGGCAATTCTAGGGTGTTGATGGAAACCCTTGGCAGCGAAGCTGGCTTTATGTCATTCAATGGAGCCATCTTGATTTTTCTTTATCTTAAAAACCTTTTATAATAAATTACATTCGTAGCTTGATGAGATAGAACCAACTTTCGTGTACTAGTTGCTATTAGTGCATTATATTCTGCAAACATAGTTGATCTCCATTTAAGAATTTTAATAGCCTCAGTATAACATGTGGAATCAAGACCAAGGCTAGTGGAGATAAAGAAGGACCGGATAGGTTTGGGCGTAAGATTTCCTTTTTGCGCTCATGTAACCATTAGATGATTGATAATGTGTCATGATTCAGGCTAGGTCCTACACATAACGCAATGATTAGAATCACGAAGAATCCCAAACCAAGCCTCTTAGCATATATAACATTCATAAGGTAAATGAGAGTTACTGAAATGATATTATAATGCAGAAAGTAAGTCTCAAAAGATAGAAGCTCGATAGAAAGAGAATTAATCTCTGAATAAATGGGAAGTACATAGTCACGATAGTCTAAACATGCCTCCACAGCTCTTAGATGAGGCTTAGGACCAGTTTATTTCTCACCAAAACAAAAAAAAGGAATATAGTCTTAACATGAATAAAAATCATAACGGACTTGCCTTGAAACATGTGGACTCACCAAAATAGCTAAGTAGATAAATCGCCAACTAGCCATGAATGGGAGGATGAGCGTTAGACCCTACATTAGGAAACAATGTAGACATAAGTATGAATTAGTACATGAAATGTACTAAGTATGTGATGAACATCCATGAACCAAAATAATAAGGCATAATCAAGATGAACATGTGATGCATGACCAAATATCTTGAAAACATGAAATAAAGCTTCAAAAAACTTGAAAATATTTAATAAGGGCAATGCATCATAAAACATTATTAAATTACTTATAAGAAGAGCATATACATATGTGGGATATTAACCTTAACAAACATGTAAGACCATGTGAGCAATAATATGGAATACAATGTAACTCCCACACTGAGAAGAGAGAGACTACTTACCAAGGTAGATTCTGTATAAACATGAACATGAGTTATTTGTAGATCCACTAGCTAGGTCATTAAGGCACCTATGGTGGCACGTAGTTTTGGAACTAAGGGTTGCTACTAGGGCTCCCTTGTGATCCCCACCACAAAGTTTTGTCGATACTAAGTTAATTCGAATGGAATACATAAATCATAGTCATTAGGAAAGTCAATAATCAACCTATCCACATCATAAAATATATAATAAGAATAGCTCCTTGAAAATCATGATCATAACATAAACATATAGATACTTACCTTTCTAAGACTCTAAATTATGATTTCTTTCATATGGTAAGAAAATCTTTCACAATTCATGGTTACTTGCTTGAAGACATGCTTGAATCATAATTCATAACTTTCATCAATCATACATAATACTTCATCAAATTCCATGATCATATATCCATAGTTTATACTTGAAGTTTATAGCATAGATTATGAGTCCTTGTAAAATTTATTGAAAATATGTAATTGATGTTGAATCATGCATGAATCAATTATTTAAATTAAGTAAAATCATAATTAAATTGACTCAATGCAAATTTATTAAAACTAGGTTTTGGGAGAATTTTATCAAATAGATGATTGAGAAACCTTTGGGACTCCATGGATGGAAGAAAATCCATGGATGAATTTCCACATACCTTGATAATCAAAGTGCAAAGAAAGCTCTAAGTAATGGAGAATTGAATTGATCTTGAAACCCTACCTCCTTTCTTAGGAGAGAAGATTTGAGACAAAACCTTGAACTCTTAGGTGAATTTGAGAGAATGATGAAAATTTGAAGAATTTAGGTACTTATAAGGTTAGAAAAATACCCAAAATGATGCAGCTTAGGCATATATAAGATAGAAATTTCCCAAAATACCCTTTATCAATTTCTACCAAAGGGACCTACGAGCAGGGACCTACAGGTCGTAGGTCAGGAGACAGGTCATACAAGGGTCATAAAACCTATTCCAAAAAGGGCCCAACTGTAATATCTCCTAAAAACATTGTATACGATGTTTCAATTCTTGCCTAAACATGATACAGCCTCTGTATAGGATTGTCCAAATTGGGTAATTCAAATTTCTGAGTAACTCCAAGATCATTACCTACAACTTTTGTGAGAGCATACTTTAAGTTTCGGAGGTTAAGTAGGTCAAATAAATTAATTATTGTAAGACAGTGTGCTGTGATGAAATGGAGTATTTGTAGAAGAAAGTTCATATCTCACTGTAGAATGCTCCAAATTGGTTGATTCTTGAACTAAATGAAACTATACTTCTATAACTACAATTCTTATGAAGACACCAAATCCTAATAATGAATTTATCTTGTTCAAAAGTAGCTCCAAAAAGGAGTATTCTGTCAAAGATAACTCATTTTACCTACCATGATAAGATCTAGATACATTTGACATCACTCAAGACATAAATTGTCCTCCATTTAACATCATCCATGATATCATAATTTTCTATTAAATTTTTAGATTTTTCTTTATAATTATTTTATTTATTGTTAGGTCCCTCTTTCCTACCTATAAATACCCACCTTATTTCCTCATTTTATTCATCAAGCTTTCTCAAGCAAATCTTCTCTCTATACACTTCTTTACATATTCTCAAATATAGTTTTAGTTCTTAGTAGAAGAAATACTATTCCAGTGATTCATATACTCCGGGTAGTACACAAAATATTCCGGCAAGGAGAAAAGCTAGGACTCAAGAGTGTTCATTAAGTCTTTCGGTTCCAACTAAAGCTTCAGATTCCAGGTATGTAAGGCTTCAATGAGAGTATTCCTTCCACTCTCATGCCTAAATTATTTTAATTATATGATAAATTATATTTATTTTCTTTATGTTTTACTCTAAGTTATGAGGGTGTTAATCCATGGGTTCTTCCACCCATGTAGTACAAAAATCTTTCAACTAAATCTCTTGATTTCAAGTAATATTTTCTTATGTTAATTCTTATTTTTACTTAATAGTATGAATCATGGTTAAACTAATGATTATTGTTCTATTTTGATGCAACATAATTTCAAATGTATGAATTGATGGTTTACAAGTAATTCCTCTATTTATCTATTTAAAGGTTCTTAAAATTAATGGTGGGTTGTTTAAAACATGATTTTTAATTAATGGATTTCAAAGTATTTATGTATATTTATTTACATATATATTTGCAAGTTGAAGTAATTTGAATCCATCTAGCCTTACTATGTTTTTAATAAAGTTTGACTTGAAAGCTTTGACTCCAAATAAATGTTTATAAAAGCAATATCTATGATCAAAAGGGACTCTTATGAAATGAAAGAATAATGAAATGATATGAATGATGGATTCTTTATGCAATAAGGACAATTCTTGTATATTTGAATTATCAAATGTTTTAATGATCTATTCTAACGAATATGATGTTTGAATTCTCAAGTTATATGCTATGAATATTTTGAAGTATTAAACTATTCCGTGGGATTGACTTAGCACCGAATAAGGCATTGAGGTGGGATTCGGTAAGGAAATCCTAGTAGCAACCCCTTGTCTCATTAACTATGTGCCAATATAGGAGCCCTTGTAGGCTTAGGCTAATGGATCCATGAAAGCCCTTAAAGTTAAAGTTAAAGAAATGAATGAAGTTGACGGAGTTCTACCTGGCAAGTAGTCTCTCCAGCAAACGTAGGGGGTTATATTGGATTCCATGTAATAGCTCGCATGGTCTTAAATATCGGTTATGGTTATTTTCCCACAAAATAAATGTTTTAAAGGATATCTATATGATTTATTATGAATATATTACATCATGGTCCATATTACATAAATGTTATAATGTTTCCTCAATGTTCATGCATCCTTACATACTTAGTACATTCAAAGTACTAACGCATACTCTTTTGCCTACATGATATCACCATGTAGGGACCATTTCTCCTCCTCGTTCTTCTCCACATGGCTTGTTGAGATTTCATTGAATACTACTTTTGGTGAGTTCCCATGTTCTGGGAACAATACTCCTTTATCTTTATAGCTTATGATATGTTAAGATATTTTACTATGAAATTTCTTCTATTATGATTGAGGGTGAGCTAGGGACTTGTCTTAGCCCCATTAAATCTAATAGTTAAGGTATTGTTGGATATATGTAAGTTGAAGATTTACTATTATGATTTCTGCTTGTTTATTTATTATCATTACCTATGAAAGGCTAAAAGAATGCTCAGAGGCTTGTTTGATGTACTTTCGGATTCCTCATTCGCCATGTCACGTCTAGGCCTTAGGCTTGGGTAGTGACAAACTTGGTATCAGAGCCCGAGGTTTTGAATGTTCCTTGGAAGTCCAACATACCGCATCGAATTGGGTCTTGTTCATGGTTGTGAAGCACACCACAATTATGAAGAGCAGACTATGAGGCATTTAGGAAATTTTTCACTTCTTTCAAATTCATGTCGTGCCTTAGAGTGTCCTAAGCTTTCCTTTAACTAACGACCCATTTTGTGTTCTCTAGATAAGGACTCGAGGAAGAGCACCTCGAAGAGCAAGGGTTGACAATGAGGACCAAAATCCTCCAATTTCTAATGCCCAACATCATGAGGACGGGGTAACCCATGCCGAGTTTCATAGTGTTATTACTTTGTTAGCTCAAGTCGTAGCTAACCAAGAGAATCTAAGTGTTTCTCCTTCCCAAATGCAAAATCCAGCCTCTAGGATTCGGGATTTCCAAAGGATGAATCCGCCCGAGTTCGATGGTTCTAAACTAGATGAGGACCCTATGGAGTTCATTAATGAGGTGTATCGGATTATGGCTATCATGGGTGTGCCACCAAATGTGAAGGCCGAGCTAGTGGCCTATCAACTCAAAGGTGTGGCTCGAGTGTGGTATGAACAATGGGTTGTTGAAAGGGATGAAGAAATAGGGTCAATAGGATGGGAAGAGTTCAAAGGTGCCTTCCTAGACCGCTTCTTCCCATTGGAGCTAAGGGAGGCCAAAATCCAAGAGTTTATCAACCTCCGTCAAGAGAGTATGATCGTGAGGGAGTATGCTCTCAAATTCACGAAGTTGTCCAAGTATGCTCCCTTCATGGTCTCCGACCCAAGAGCCAGGATAAGCAAGTTTATTTCTGGTGTCTCAAGCTTGGTGTCCATGGAGTGCAAAACTTCCATATTGGTCAAGGAGATAGATATCTCTAGGTTAATGACTTATGCGGAACAAATTGAAAAAGAGAAGCTTAGAGAGAGATCAAGGGGGTTTAAAAAGGCTAGAGTGGATGGTGGAGGGTTTAACCCTCAAAGGTCCGATTATAGTAACAATGGCAAAGGCCTAGGTGGGCAACGATTTGTGGGACAAAGTTCCACCAATACTCCTCCTCGAAGGTTCAATAAGGACAAGAGTGGTAAACCAATGATTCCAAAAGAGAATGTTGCTACTCAAACTTTCCCCGCTTGCAAGAAGTGTGGAAGGACTCATAAAGGGGAATGCTTAGCTAGCTCTAATGTATGCTTTAAGTGTGGCAAGCTGGGCCACCATGCTAAGGATTGTAGAGATGGTGGTGGTAGGACTCAAGGCCAAATTGCTCTTGGTCAACAAGTCCAAGGAGGTGTCCAATGCACCAACCGCTTTTATGCCTTGTATGGGAGACAAAAGGTTGAGGATGCACCCAATGTCATTATCGGTATGTTAAAGGTCTTTTCTTTTAATGTGTATGTACTAATAGAGCCGGGTGAAAATTTATCTTTTGTTACTCCATTCCTTGCTAATAGATTTAATGTTTTACCTGAAATATTATTAGAGCCCTATTTGGTGTCTACCCTCGTTGGTGAGTCAGTTATTGCTAGAAAGGTCTATAGGAGTTGCCTTGTGTCTATCTTGCACAAAGTTATTTCTTGTGATCTCGTTGAACTTGACATGATAGATTTCAATATCATTCTTCGGATGGATTGGTTACATGCATCTTATGCTTCCATAGATTGTAGGACTCGTCGAGTCAAGTTACAATTTCCAAATGAGCCTCTTATTGAATGGGAGGGTCGTGATTCAGTGGTAAAGGGTAAGTTTATTTCTTATCTTAAGGCCTGCAAAATGATTTCTAAGAGTTGTATTTACCATATTGTGATGGTTAGGGATGTGAACTCCAAAAGTCCTCCTCTTGAGTCGGTTCCTATAGTCAATGAATTCCCTGATG
Organism: Solanum dulcamara; assembly: GCF_947179165.1. Classification (NCBI taxonomy): domain Eukaryota; kingdom Viridiplantae; phylum Streptophyta; class Magnoliopsida; order Solanales; family Solanaceae; genus Solanum; species Solanum dulcamara. The sequence continues at coordinate 25,787,858 of NC_077237.1, read as the reverse complement.
TCTTTCCCGATGACCTTCCCTATATCCCTCCCAAAAGAGAAGTTGATTTTGGTATCGATCTCCTCCCCGATACCCAACCTATCTCTATTCCTCTTTACCATATGGCCCCAACAGAATTGAAAGAGTTGAAGGAACAATTAAAGGACTTGTTAGAGAAAGGGTTCATAAGACCAAGTATTTCTCCATGGGGTGCTCCCGTGTTATTTGTGAGGAAGAAGGATGGGTTGCGTTGATTGTGCATAGACTACCGACAATTAAATAAGATGACCATTAAGAACAAGTACCCACTCCCTAGAATAGATGACTTGTTTGATCAACTTCAAGGGGCAAGTCACTTCTCCAAGATCGACCTTCGGTCTGGCTATCACCAACTACGGGTGAGGGAGTATGACATTCCCAAAACATCCTTCCGAACAAGGTATGGTCACTTTGAGTTTGTGATGATGAGTTTTGGGTTGACGAATGCACCAGCGGTGTTCATAGACTTGATGAATAGGGTGTTCAAACCTTACATTCATACCTTTGTGGTGGTCTTCGTTGATGATATTTTAATTTACTCTCGGGGTGAGGAAGAACATAAAAATCACTTGAGAGTTATGCTTCAAACGTTGAGGGATAGGCAATTATTTGCAAAATTTAGTAAGTGTGAATTTTGGTTAAAGGAGGTGGCGTTTGTTGGTCATGTAGTATCCGGTGATGGGATCAAGGTTGATCCTAAGAAAATAGAGGCAGTCAAAAATTAGCCTAGACCATTATCCCCTTCAGACAGTAGGAGCTTCTTAGGTCTAGCCGGGTACTATAGAAGGTTCATCAAAGGTTTTTCTTCCATCTCATCTCCTATGACAAAATTGACCCAAAAGAAATCCAAATTCATATGGACAGATGAGTGTGAGAAGAGTTTCCAGACCTTAAAAGATCGACTTACCTCTGCTCCTATTTTGACTCTCCCAAAAGGATTAGAAGGGTTTGTAGTTTATTGTGATGCTTCAAAGATTGGTTTAGGTTGTGTCTTAATGCAAAACGGCAAGGTCATAGCTTATGCTTCTAGGCAATTAAAGGTGCATGAGCATAACTACCCTAACCATGACCTTGAATTTGCGGCTGTTGTTTTTGTTTTGAAGATTTGGAGGCATTACCTCTATGGGGTGCATATGGATGTGTTTACTGATTATAAAAGTCTTCAATATTTGTTCACCCAAAAGGACCTTAATCTAAGGCAAAGAAGGTAGCTAGAACTCCTTAAGGACTATGACATGAGTGTGCACTATCATCCGGGTAAAGCCAATGTGGTTGCTGATGCACTTAGTAGAGTGTCTATGGGGAGTGTGGCCCATGTGGATGAAAGGAAGAGGGAGTTGGTGAAAGATGTTCACCAATTGGCTAGATTAGGGGTGAAGTTGTGTAGACTAATGATGGTGGTATAGTTGTTCAAAATAGGTCCAAATCCTCTTTGGTGGTGGATGTTAAATCAAAGCAAGATCTTGACCCGAAGTTTATCGAGTTAAAGAAGTTGGTAATGGAAAAGAAGATAGAGGTCTTTTCCCAAGGGGGAGATGGGGTGCTATACTACCAAGGTCGGATATGTGTTCCATATGTTGATGGCCTAAGGAGTTTGATCTTGATGGAGGCTCATAATTCTACATATTCCATTCATCCCGGTTCTACGAAAATGTACCGAGACTTAAAGGAGTAGTATTGGTGGGGTGGCATGAAGAAGGACATAGCAAGGTTTATGTCCGAATGTATGAATTGCCAACAAGTGAAGGCCAAACATCGAAGGCCGAGTGGCCTAGCCCAAGACATTAAAATCCCAACTTGGAAGTGGGAAGATGTGAATATGGATTTTGTAGTGGGTTTGCCTCATACCCGTAAGCGTCATGACTCGATTTGGGTAAATATTGATAGAATGACTAAGTCATCTCACTTCCTACCAGTTAAAACTTCCTATAGTGCTGAAGACTATGCCAAGTTGTATATTCGGGAGTTGGTGAGGTTGCATGGTATGCCGTTATCCATTATTTTGGATCATGGTACCCAATTCACCTCTCACTTCTGGAGATCATTTCAAAAAGGCCTCGGTACTAAGGTAAAGTTGAGCACAACATTCCATCCTTAAACGGATGGTCAAGCCGAAAGGACGATTTAAACACTAGAGGATATGTTAAGGGCTTGTGTGTTGGAGTTTAAAGGAAATTGGGATGATCATCTACCGTTCATTGAGTTTGCCTATAATAATAGTTACCACTCAAGTATTGAGATGGCACCGTTTGAGGCTTTGTATAGGAGACAATGTAGATCACCAGTTGGTTGGTTCAAAGTAGGCGAGATGACCTTGTTGGGCCCTGATTTGGTACTTGATGCTTTAGATAAGGTGAAGATCATTAGAGAAAGGTTGAAGATGGTTCAAAGTCGTCAAAAGTCCTATTCTGACACTAGAACAAGGGATCTTGAGTTTAATGTGGACGATTGGGTGTATCTGAAGGTTTCACCCATGAAAGGTGTGGTTCTATTTGGTAAGAAAGGGAAATTGAGCCCTAGGTATGTAGGGCCTTATAGAATCGTGAGACGTGCTGGTAAGGTTGCATATGAGTTGGAATTATCATTGGAAATGACCATGGTTCATCCGGTGTTTCACGTGTCTATGTTGAAAAAATGTGTGGGTGATCCTAGTTCCATTGTACCTATGAGAGTAGTGAATATTGAAGAAAATTTGACCTATGAAGAAGTTCCTGTGGAAATTTTGGACCGGCAAGTTAATAGATTGAGGAACAAAGAAGTTGCATCTGTTAAAGTCCTTTAGAGGAATCAACAAATAGAAAGTGCAACATGAGAAGCAGAAGAGGATATGATTAAGAGATACCCTCATCTTTTCCCCTCTATCCAAACATAAGGTATTAAGTTGTCCTTGCTCAATTACTTGAAATCTTTACATCTCAACTTTTCTTGTCATATGCTTGCAAAATTATGAACTATATTTTAAACGATGTTTTAAATTACACTATTGCATTAATGATGGATTGTTTGTTTACACTCTACTCTACTCAAGCTAAGTCTTTCCTCATTCAAGGATGAATGTTCCCAAGGGGGAGATAATGTAATATCTCCTAAAAACGTTGTATACGATGTTTCAATTCTCGCCTAAAAATGATACAGCCTCTGTATTTTGGTCATAACTTTTAATAAGATTATCCAAATTGGGCAATTCAAATTTTTGAGTAACCCCAATATCATTACCTACAACTTTTGTGAAGACTATAATTTAACTTTTTGAGGTTAAGTAGGTCAAATAAATTAATTATTATAAGACAGTGTGCTGTAATGAAATGGAGTGTTTGTCAAAGAAAATTCATATATCACTGTAGGATGCTCCAAATTGGTTAATTCTTAAACTAAACAAAACTATACTTCTATATCTACAATTCTTATGAAGACACCAAATCCTAATAATGAATTTATCTTGTTCAAAAGTAGCTCCGAAAAGGAGTATTCTGTCAAAGATAACTCATTTCACCTACCATGGAAAGATCTAGATACATTTGACCTTACTCATGACATAAATTGTCCTCCAATTAACATCATCCATGACATCATAATTTTTTATTAAATTTTCAGATTTTTCTTTATAATTATTTTATTTATTGTTAGGTCCCTCTTTCCCATCTATAAATACCCACCTTATTTCCTCATTTTATTCATCAAGCTTTCTAAAGCAAATCTTCTCTCTATACACTTCTTTACATATTCTCAAATATAGTTTTAGTTCTTAGTAGAAGAAATACTATTCCGGTGATTCATATACTCCAGGTAGTACACAAAATATTCCGGCAAGGAGAAAATCTAGGACTCAAGAATGTTCATTAAGTCTTTCGGTTCCAACTAAAGCTTCGGATTCCAGGTATGTAAGGCTTCAATGAGAGTATTCCTTCCACTCTCATGCCTAAATTATTTTAATTATATGATAAATTATATTTATTTTCTTTATGTTTTACTCTAAGTTATGAGGGTGTTAATCCATGGATTCTTCCACCCATGTAGTACAAAAATCTTTCAACTAAATCTCTTGATTTCAAGTAATATTTTTTTATGTTAATTCTTATTTTTACTTAATAGTATGAATCATGGTTAAACTAATGATTATTGCTCTATTTTGATGCAACATAATTTCAAATGTATGAATTGATGGTTTACAAGTAATTCCTCTATTTATCTATTTAAAGGTTCTTGAAATCAATGGTGGGTTGATTAAAGCATGATTTTTAATTAATGGATTTCAAAGTATTTATGTAGATTTATTTACATATATATATTTGCAAGTTGAAGTAATTTGAACCCACCTAGTCTTACTATGTTTTTAATAAAGTTTAACTTGAAAGCTTTGACTCCAAATAAATGTTTATAAAAGAAATATCTATGATCAAAAGGGAGTCTTATGAAATGAAAGAATGATGAAATGATATGAATGATGGATTCTTTATGCAATAAGGACAATTCTTGCATATTTGAATTATCAAATGTTTTAATGATCTATTCTACCGAATATGATGTTTGAATTCTCAAATTATATGCTATGAATATTTTGAAGTATTAAACTATTCTGTGGGATTGACTTAGCACCGAATGAGGCATTGAGGTGGGATTCGATAAGGGAATCCTAGTAGCAACCCCTTGTCTCATTAACTATGTGCCAACATAGGAGCCCTTGTAGGCTTAGGCTAATGGATCCATGAAAGCCCTTAAAGTTAAAGTTAAAGAAATAAATGAAGTTGACGGTTATTTTGGGGGTTATGTTGGATTCCATGTAATAGCTCGCATGGTCTTAAATATCGTTTATGGTTATTTTCCCATAAAATAAATGTTTTAACTGATATCTATATGATTTATTATGCATGCATTACATCATGTTCCATATTACATAAATGTTATAATGTTTCCTCAATGTTCATGCATCCTTACATACTTAATACATTCAAAGTACTAATGCATACTCTTTTGCCTACATGATATCACCATGTAGGGACCAGTGCTCCTCCTTGTTCTGCTCCACATGGCTAGTTGAGATTTCATTGAAGACTACTTTTGGTGAGTTCCCATGTTCCGGGAACAGTACTTCTTTATCTTTCTAGCTTATGATATGTTAAGATATTTTACTATGGCATTTCTTCTATTATGATTGAGGGTGAGCTAGGGACTTGTCTTAGCCCCGTTAAATCTAATAGTTAGAGGTATTGTTGGATATATGTAAGTTGAAGATTTACTATTATGATTTCTGCTTGTTTATTTATCATCATTACCTATGAAAGGCTAAAAGAATGCTAAGAGGCTTATTTGAGGTACTTTCGGGTTCCTCATTCGCCATGTCACATCTAGGCCCTAGGCTTGGGTCATGACACCAACTTCTGCGAACCACGTTCTATGGGTCATACAAGTTCCTATGGGTCGTAATACCCATCCATGGGACTTAGTGCACCAAACAGTGGCTATTGGATTTGTCCATTGGTCATATGATTGGAGTCTATGAGTCGTAGAACACCTTACGGGTCGTAGACTCACCTTGTCGAATGGTTCAACACTTAAGTCAAATTTCCCAATCTTCAAGGTCTCCCTACGCTATCTCCTACGGCTCGTTAAACCCTCTCATCCTGCCAACTTTTCCAAAATCTCAAATGTCAAGTCTCTGATCTCTCTCTATGGGTAAACCCTACGAATCATAGAAGTTACTATAGTCCATAGGACCTCCTTGTAGAGTGACCCATCACTTGGTAAAATTTATGAATCTTGGTGTCCTCTCTAAGAGCCCTTTCTATGGGCCATCGGACACCTTACAATCCATAAGTAGACTCATAAGAAGTTGCACTAATAACATTTCTACGATACTTTATTCCTATTTTGGCTTTTCAACTTCAGGAGTCTTACAAAATGGGTGTACCTAAATCCAATGAAGTATCACCATTAGAATTAGAGTTTGCTAGAGAATCAAATATATCACCACCAATCAAAATACCAAGATCTTGAACTTGTGTATAATGTGAGCCAGTACCAAGTGAAACAGGAGAAATCTATGTTGGAGATAATGACAGAGAATAGTGTGGAGAGGATAACAGATGAGTTGAGGTGGATTCTTAGTGTGGAGAGGATAACAGATGAGTTGAGGTGGATTCTTAGCTGACTGGTAGTTAAGGTTTTGACATTGGTGGATGTATGTGTGTATTTGGACCAATATGAGGAGTATTAATAGAAAAAGTTATGTAACATCCTAGAAGTGTAAAGGTCAGTGAAAAGGAGAGTTACAAAGATATGATGCAAATGTTTGTTGGTGTAGTGGTTCACGAAGGGGATTCACGGACCGTATAAAGTTCCGCGGTCCATGGAATCCACCCGTGGAAGGGAAATCAGGAAAAGGAAATTTCATGTCAGGAATACAAATAGTTGTTCGGTCCGTACAAAATTCCACAGACAGTAGAGTGTTCCATAGAAAGGGAGGTTCCAATCTAAGGTAGTTTTTATAGAAGGTTGTACGGGTCGTAGTGCTTTGTACGAATCATGTACATGTCCGTAGAATTTGATCTTTAAAAATCAATTCCCTTTCAATTCACGAGAACCTTCACGGACTAAGAAGAGTTGTACGACCCGTAGAGGGCTTTCGCAAAAGGTGTTCTGTCAGTTATTTTCTAGGGCTATTTTAGTCATTTCCTATTTTTTAAATACCTAAGATATGTCATTTTGGACCTATTCCCCATACCTATAACTACTCTTATTGTCATAATCCAATAGATGTGACACGTCAAATAGGATCCTGAGAGATCCTAAACTAGCCTCTTGACACAAGCATGACTTAAGAATAAGCAACATAAGCAAATAATTACAAATCTCTGAGATAAGTCTCAATATAGAAAACTCAACATAAGAAAGAAAATTGAGTATAACAACTGAAAATGCGGAAAAACATATTAACTTTGACAAAGCCTCTACTAGCATAAGTGTGGCATAGGACAAGCCCTAGCTGATGAAATGATCTTGAACTGAACAACATGAAATAAAATACATCACATGTGGTTATGCCCTCAAACCATGAGGACTCACCAAGTAGTGCAACCTAAGTAGGATCCAATACTAACAGAGAGCCCAAGGGTAGCGTGCTGACTATATTATAAAATAATATGGGAAAACAATATGTGGTTTGTACTATGAAATATACTGAATATGGAGAATATGCAATGCATGACATAAAACATGATAATACAATGACCAAGCAAAAGAATGATAGAGTCCTTTAAAACATGATTAGAAAGATAAAATATGGTCAATGCAATATTCATAAAAAATCATAAGATTAACATAATATAAGAGAGAGATACCGTTAACTGACATATACCATGCAGCTATAACGTTGAGTCAACTGTCATCTCTCGAACACCGAAAAGAGATTTTCCTACTTATCAAGATAAGGATCATTAACATGAGCTATTTCTGGATCCACTAGCTAGGGCCAATTAAAGCAAATCCTACAGGGGCACGTAATTTTGGGACCTGGGTAATCACCACTAGTCCAACTCGGTGCTAGTTAAATACTCTCAACAAGAATAGTCATAATCATAGCATAATCTTTGATAATAATAATAATGTTGTAAGAATAAATTCATCATAACATACTTGAAAATAATAATAATAGCTCCTTTAACAAATCATGATCTCATAACATATTCATAAAAACACTTATCTAAGCTTCTAAATCATGATAAACTTGTTTATAGAAAATCATGGAAATCCTTCATGATAAGAATACTTCACCTTTCGAAGCAACCTTGTTTTCATAAAATTCATATTGGTACCTTATCTAAAAGCATTCTTAAAAATCACGGTTATTCAATTCATGATGCTTGCATAATTCTCAAATATAGTTCATAATCATAAAATAGGCATAATTTATGGGTTCATAAGAAATTCATCACAAATATGTAACTAAGATTAAATCATGCATAATAAGATTGGTAGAAGTGAAATAAACTATAATTGATTGAAACCAATGCAAGATAATAAAAAGCCTAGGGTTTAGAAAGAAATCATAAATAGGAATTGAAAATACTTTGGGACTTCATGCATGAAGAATGGCCCATGGATGAAATTTTCACATACCTCAATGGAATTCTAGCCTAAAATTGAAAGAGGGGAGTTGAATCCTTGAACCCTAGATTGATTGAAGAAGATATCCTTCAGAGAGAATTTCCTTAAAAGCTTTTGGAATTTTGAGTGAATGAGAAGGAATGGAGGAATTTGAAGGGTTTGGGTAGTTATAAGTCTTAGGAAATAGTCCAAAACAATATAGCTTAGGTATTAAAAGAATCAAAAATGTTTTAAATTTCTTTTTTCCCACATACCTCAATGGAATCCTAGCTTGAAATTGAAAGAGAAGAATTGAATCCTTAAACCCTAGCTTGATAGAAGAAGATGGGCCTGAGTGAGAATTTCCTTGAAAGGTTTTGGGGTTTTGAGTGAATGAGGTAATTTTGATGGGTTTGGGTAGTTTTAAGTCTTATAAAATAGTCCAAAACAATATAGCTTAGGTAATAAAAGAATTAGAAATGTCTAAACTAGAGCTGGAATAAATATGCCGAAATGACCCTACGGACCCTTCCTACAGGTCATATGTCCTCTTACGGGCCGTCCTGTTGGTCTGTAGGTCGAGAGTTCCCAGAAAAAATCCGTGAACACTACCTACGGTCCATAGAACTCTCTACAGGCCTTAGGACCGAGCTATATCAGAACTCGTGATCTCAAATATTTTTAGTTAGTTTGAGACCCCACCTACAAACCAGCTCCTACGGTTGTACATAGGTATACGATCCATAGATATAACTCATCCTGCCAACCCCTATTTCCCAACTCTCTAAAACTCACCTAGGGCCATAGGTCCTTCTACGTACCATCCTATGGGTCCATAGGAAAACTTCAGAAACTCTGATTTTCTTCCAACTCCAAGGTCTTCAGTGAAAGTTAAGAACTCATTGAAATACAAGAAGCCGTGGATACACTTCTTGATAACCCTGATTTTCTTCCAATATTAAGGACCCATCTATGACCACCTTCTATGGATCGTAGGACCTTGTACGGTCCGTTGGTAGGCCTCATGTACCAACTTCTGAAGATGAAATTTTTTCCAAGTGTCAAGGCTACCTACGACCTCCCTATTATGAGTCATAGGACTTTGTAAGCCCAGTAGATCAGCTTGTAGGAGCCTATATCAACAACAGTTTTGCATTATTTCTTCCAATTGCACTTTCTGATTTCTAGGTATTATAATATATTCCCCTTGGGAATATTTATACTTGAATGAGACTCAAGCTAGCATGAATAGAGTAGGGAAAGAGATTTAACAACCCAAAATTAATGAAAAACATATCAAAATACATAAAACCAAGGAGTAATCAACCCCAACCCTAAATATTACTTTAGAAAACCAATTTCATGAACATGCATACATATGGAAATATGAGAATAAATGAGATGCATTAATCCAAATGAGTGAATATGAGGAACAAATACAATAAGCTAAAAATAAAGCAGAGGAAAGATATGAGGATATCGGGACACCATATCAGCTTCGACCTCCCAAGTAACACCCTCAACTAACTGATTCCTCTAAAGAACCTTAACGGAAGCAATCTTTTTATTTCTCAACTTCCTGACTTGACTATCAAGAATCTCAATTGGAACCTTTTCATAGAAGGGACTTTCTTTCACACGAACACTCTCTAATGGCACAACTGAACTAGGATCACCAATATACTTCTTCAACAAAGAAATATGAAACATCGGATGCACTTTTGCTAATTCCAAAGGTTAATCCAAATCATAAGCTATCTTACTAAAAGACCTCAAAATATGATATGGCCCTACATAACGGGGACTGAGATTTCTTTTCTTACCAAAATGCATCACAACCTTCATAGGTGAGAATTTTAAGTAAACTCAATCATTAACTTTGAATTCAATATCCCTTCTTTTCACATTCACATATGATTTGTGTCAGCTTTGGGAAATCCTCAACCTCTTTCTAATGAGTCTAACTTTATTCATAACCTCATGAAATGATTTAGGCCCTATCAAAGAGACCTTTCCAACCTCAAACCATCCAATATGAGATCTACACCTCATTTCATAGAGAACCTCAAACAGAGCCATTTGAATAAGCGAATGATAACTATTATTATAGGCAAACTCAATCAAGTGAAAATGGTCATCCAAATTACCTTTGAATCAATCATACAAACTCTCAACATATCCTCTATAGTTTGAATAGTCCACTCGGCTTGACTATCAGTTTGAGAATAAAAAGTTGTACTAAGCTTAACTTGATTACAAAGATTGTAAGATCCCGAAAGTTAGAAAGATGGAGAAAAGAAAATTCTTAGAGATTTGCATTAGGTGGGTATTCATTAGGCCATTTGATAGGATGTAGTTCTCTCTGTAGGCCGTAAAGATATCGCGGGAGTGCACTGGAAAATGGGACAAAAATGAGAAGGATTCTCTAAAGGGGTTTGGGGGTCGTGGGATGCAACACAGATTGTAGTTTGGTCTTTGTACTCAACTCCTCAAGGAAAAAATCATGTTGGTTTACATGAGCCCTTTGTACAGGCTGTTGAAAGACACACGGACCGTAGAAGGGTCCGTGTAGGAAAGGTTGTTGGAGCTTAAGGAAAGGGCAATTCTATGACCAGGTCTACGACCCTTAGAGATTTTAATGGATTATAGTGGTCCCCTTCAAAGTTAGTTCTTCATGGATCTGAGACCCTCCAAGTCCACGAGCCACTTCACTGACCATGGAGGGTTTGAAGGTTTATGAAGGGCGTCCGTGCAGTGCCTTTTCATTAGTTTTATTTGGGGTGTTTTGGTCTTTTCCAAATATTCTAATATTGTATTTGGATGTTTTTGGGGAATAATTTCTAGTCTATTAACTACCCTAAACCCTCCTAAATCCCTCATTCTCTCTTATTCAATTAGCATAAAAATCATCTCTCTAGAATTCCTCTCCCAAGTCCATCTTCTTCTCCAAGCAAAAGGTTCCAAGGATTTTCAAGTTCAAGTCTCCTAGTTCCAAGTGCATCTAGGTATTTGATTACTCAAGGTATTTGGGAATTCATCCATGGATCCTTTTCCATCCATGGATTTCTAAGGTTTCTCAGTTCTCTCTTTCATGAATTTCTCTTAAAACCTAGTTTTGATCAATTTACATTGGATTGATTCAATTACTCTTTCATTCAATTATAATGATTTATTCATACATGATTTCCATTCTATTACATGTTTTTAATGAATTTCACTAGGACCCATGCACTATACTATAAAATTAAATTATAGATTTATGATCATGATTTTATGAATTCTCATATATGATTTATGAAACTTATGTATTATGATTCAAGTATGAAACCATACATTGTGAAAGGTTTTCTTACAATATGCAAGATATCATAATTTAGATACTTAGAAAGGTAAGTATCCACAAGTTCAGGTTACGATCATGGTTTCAAAGAGCTACTCTTATGATGTATTTTCATTATGTTGGATTGATTGATTTACCTTTCCTAATGAGTATGTTTTATGTATTCCATTGGTATTATCTTAGCACCGAGTGAACTTTGTGATATGTATCCACTAGAGAACCTTAGTAGCAACCCTTAATTCCAAAACTACTTGACACTGTAGGTGCCTTTAGGGCTTAGCTAGTAGATCCACATATAACTCATGTTCATATTTATACAAAGTCTACCTTAGCAAGTAGCCGCTATGTTCTCAATATGAGAGTTACATGGATTCCATGTAATAACTCACATGGTATTAAATATCTATTAAGGTTATGAAAACATGAATAAAACTTGAAAACATATCATAATGTTTTCATGATATTAGTTATGCATCACATGTTCATATTGACTATGTCCGATTATCATTGTTCATGTATTTTTTTCACATACTTAATACATTCCATGTGCTAATGCATACTTTTTGCCTACATTGTATCATAATGTAGGGTCCAACAGTCATCACGCTCACCCTATTCGTGGCTAGATATTTGAGTTGGTTTTCTTATTGTTGGTGACTCCTCATGTTTTGAGAATGAGATATTTATGACTATTTCATATTTCATTATGACCCTTACTTCTTATGTTGCTGAGCTAGTAGCTTTTCCTATGCTCCATCTAGACTAGTATAGGTATGCTAGATTTTTCTATATCTATGTTGTCATGTTTATTCGGAGTCTAAATTTGATTTTTCCTTTATCGAGATATTCATGTTAAGATTATTGCGCTTTCATATTTTTAATCTTTATTTCTATTTACCTGCATGCTTATGTATGATATGCTAAGAGCCTTGGTTGGGGTCTCTTGTAATTCTAATCATTGTGTCATATCTAGGGCCTAGTTTGGATTGTGAAAAATTTAGTATTAGAAAACAAGGTTTAAGGTGTCTTAGGTAGTCTAACATGCCGCATCAAGTAAAGTCTTATTCATGGGTTTGAAGCACACCCTATCTATGAGTAGGAGGCTATGAGTCATTTAGGAAACTTTAGGTCTTTCATAATTCTTATCTCGTGCGATAGAGTTAAACTCTAAGACTTTTCCATCTAGCGCTTTCTCTTTGAGATTAAGAATCATGCTTCCAGAAGAGCTTCTGTAAGAAGGAATGTGAAGGAGGAGCATAATATGCCCAAAATTACACTCCAATTAAGAAGTATAAAATGGTAATTGTCAAATATTGAACCTAACTAGGTTGGAGTCGAACCCACAGGTAATGTAGAGGAAATAAGTCTACTAGCACTTATGTTTAGTTGTAGTCACTGTTTCCTGAAAACAAAAATGCATAAAAGTAAACTTGGGGTTTTGATTGTTTAATTTGTAACAAGTATCAATGGTCGCAGAAACAGAGTAAAGTAGACTTAAGGTTTTAAACAATGTGAGAAAGTAGCTAGGAATACGTTCCACATGACATGTGACTCAGTAATTGTCTTGTATTGGTGATATTATTTCATTGCATCGCATGCAAAATCTAGGAAATTATGTACATCTAAACACCCTTCGATCCTATTAGACGAATTTCACTCTTTAACTTTTGGTCTACGAATGTATATCTAACTAACTCTTGCTTTTGACCTTAAAAACCTATCCCCTCCCAAGCTCAAGTTCTTAGATGAAAATTTGTGTCTATAGGAGTTTATAGTAGCCCGTGAAATTGAAAACAATTGCCCCCTATTAAATTTTTTTTGAATGATTGTGATTGCACCTCAAATGGTATAACTTATTTTCTAGGATCTTTGTAACATTATACATAGTGATTAGTTGGTCAAATTCTAGTTATGACTATGTTGATTAGTACTAAATAGCATAAGATCGGTGCCATATGTGTGTGAGCTAAATTTTTATAGTTTGATTGATGAATTTGTAAGCTAGTACTTTCCTGGTTAGTCTCACTGAAACAATTGGATTACGACAAGATCATAGGAGTCACTTAGCCTAAATCTAACCAATCAAATGAAATTGTACCCTTCGAATGAAAAATTTGAGCATAAATAAACCTTTTCTTTGATTAAACACAATTCACCTTCCCTTTTTGTCTATGAATCCTAATTTTGGCCCTAGTCCCTCTTAGGAAAATGTGTACCTCAACTCAGGCTAAAAGCCTAAGTTGAGGATGGCTACTATAGGGAGAATCAGTTTGTGAATTTTTATCTTTTCCCCAGACCCTCCTTGGAGATTATGTACCTCAATTCAGGACAAAATCCAAAGTTGAGGGTGGCTACTAAGGAAAAGAAGAAAAAGTTAGGGTATGAAAAGAATGGTGGGATGAGAAGAAAAGAAATGCTGGCCACAAGTGAAAATGAATACAAGTGCAAAAATGAGTCATAAAGAAAGAATAAGATTGAACAAAATCGGATATCACTCCCGAGAAGAAAGAATGAGAAAATAAGTGTACAATAAGAATTTAGGGGTTAAACCAAATAGCTGAGCCAAAGTAGCATTTGGAAAGGAAAAGTAGTCATTTTTATCTTAAATGTACCCTACCTGATCCTGAGCCTATATTACAAGCCTTAAATATCATATTATGATCCTAAAAAAGTTATTCAAGAGTTGAAGTATTGAAAATAAGGGCAAGACTAAGGTCTTTACTTTTGCATTGTTAGAACTTCTTTTGAGAGTGTGAGTAGTTTTATTCTGGTCTTTGTTTATCCTCTATATACACTGTGTAAGAGACTTTCTTGTGGTAAGGGCACTGTGATTGTGTTGTTTGATTGCTATATTGACTAAGTGTATGAGTATTTGCATTGATTTGGTTAGATGTGAATAGTACGATGCTATGAAGTAATCCTTGAGAGTTGATTAGATAATGAGTGCATTGTATAAGTGATGTTGCGCATGAGGTTTATGTTATAGGGCTGCTATAGATTTCTAGGAGTTTCTTGTATTTGTGCATCGTTTGGTTTTATGTTGTGTTATTTCTTGAGGAAAAGCATTAAATCTAAGTTTAGGGTGTTGATGTGTTTCCAAAATATGACATTTAAGACGCCTAAAACGTAGAGTAATTGTAAATTGTCAAGTGCGTTTTGTTAGTTTGATATGCGTTCTTGTTTAGTTTTCAGGGAAATTGAAGTGCGCGTGAGTTGATGTTCTTTGGATTGGTTTCTATAGAAATTTGGTTGACTGTGGAGTACGTTGGCAGCTTGGTGTTGAGATTAGAGTACAAGGAAAGAAAAATACTCAAGAAGTGCTAAAATAACTTGATCTTGGTAAGGTTTTGCGATAATTTGCAACGAGAATTCAATAAACAAACTTCACCGTGCCATAACGTACCTTGTGCTGGACATTTGGAGGTGAAATCACCATGTTTGGACTAAGGGTTCTCACCAAGAGACCCTTCAAGGGCCATGGTTCACACCACTGCACGTGAAGGGCAGCCTCTAGCTGTGAACAGAGCTCGCAAAAAGATATCCAAAATGTGGCTAAGGCACACACCAAAGAAGCACCACCATGAGCCGTGGTTCTCACCACTAGCTTGGTGGGTGTCGTTGTGGGGTGGCCAGCCACCAAAGGCCAAGGAAATGACCAAGGAACACCATCATGAGCCGTGGTGGTAAGTACTGGCTGTGGTGGTGCTCGTCTTAGGATAACTCGAGGCCAGAAACTTCAGATTTACTAGTTGGTTTCAGATTAGGATTCAACTTCTATAAATACGCTATTTTTGTCATGAACCGACCTAGGTCCTATTCATCACACGATGATCGAAACACTGAAGGGGATCAAACTAAGCCTCTTGACATATCATGAATCATACATAAGTAAATTAAGTATGGAATCAACATAAGAGAGTCTAAACCATGAATCATAAACGGAAATGTAACTTGAGAACATAGACTAAAACATATGTACAACAAGTGATTCTACTACATGGAAATGATGGGTGCTAAGACATGTCCCTAGCTCACTCTTAATATGAAAGAAATGTAACAAAGTCTTCACGATGAAATCAACCGACTCATATCTAGTCATCACCAAAAACTTTGCTGGAGTAAGCTATACCAATCACGCATAGGAATATGGTCCTCAACCCCTATATTATGATACAATATAGGCAACAATATACATTAGTACTTTGAATGTACTAAGTATGAGGGCATGACATAAAATGTAAATAATAAGGTGCAATGATCAAGTAAAGTACATGATAAAATGAGATAAATAAAGCCATGAGAGAATCATAATGATCAAAGTATTTGAAAGCATATTTGAAATCATGAGAGTAAATAAGAGATCGTACATATGTGGGATAAGAACCATAACTGACAAAAAGACCATGCAATCTATAACATGAAATCTCGTTGTCTCCCCATACAATGAAGAAAAGGGGAATCTACTTGCCAAGGTAACTCTACCCTGCTTGGCGGGTCATAACGTATGCTATTTGTGGATCCACTAGCTAAGCCATGAAGGCAACCTACAGTGGCACGTAGTTTAAGAGACTTGAGGTTTCTAATAAGGCTTTTGGTAGGGTCCCCACTTCAATTCCACTCAGTGATAAGTCAAATTCCATGGAATACATAACATAGTAAACATACTTAGGTTATATCATAGCTTGTTCATAAACTTCATAATTCATAGAATAGCTCATTTCATATCATGATTGCAATGTGAGAATTCTCCTTTCATCATTACAAATCATACTTGCATAATTCATATAATTAGGTTCTAGGTCACCCCATAGAGCCCTAAGTCACCTTTCTTCACAACTTGTATGAAATTAATATCTTGAACATACTTGTAACTTATGATCATAGTACATACTTGAATTTAGAGTAAAACTCATATAAATTGTTAATTTGAATAATAAACATGATAATACCTTGAAATCATTAGATTCATAATCATACTTCATAATATCATCATATAAAATAGGCTTCATGCATGGGCAATCATGATTCTACTTAAAATCACGTAATTCCAATACAAACATACTTATAATGATCATATATGATTATTAAAAATATTATTTAAATGGCCCAATGCAATTCATAAAACTAGGGTTACATCCCAATTGAAATTCATGAGATTTTGAGTAAAAACCTTGGGACTCCATGGGTGAAAGGGACCCATGGATCAATCCCTACATAGCTTGATTTAATTCGACCTTGGAATTGAAAAAAGAGACTTGTTCTTGAAGAAACCTTAGCCATGCTTGATGAAGAAGATGAAAACCTTCAATGAGTCTTGAGACAAAAGTCTTTAAGTTGATTGGGAATTAATGAGGGAAAATAATAGATTTAGGAGTATTTAGGATATTTTCGTAATGAATCTAGTTCCAAAAACATCCACATATATTAATGAAAATATAGGAAATAACTAAAATACCCTTCATTTTACTGGGACTTGAACTCACCACGAAGGACCCATCACGGTCCGTGATGCTCATCACGGCTCGTGGTGGTATCCATGATGATTGACTTGGGCTTGGATTTTGGGAGTTGCAGGGATAGGTCTCAGAACTTTCTCCATGGGAACCCTTCATGGTCTGTGGACCATGGACGTGGTGCAGGACCTGCCGGATGACTTGCAGGAGTGACCACCAAGGAGCTCACCTCAGTCTATGAAGAGTTACATGGCCCGTGGTGGTCAGTCATGAACCTAGACTTGGGATCATGTTTTTAGGACTCAAGGAAGGGTCTCCACAGAGGCTTCACGGCCCATGGTATTCACCATGGTCTGTGGTTCCCTGTCATGGACCTTAATTTGCAGAAGTGAACATCAAGGTCACCACCATGGTGGACCACCATAAGGCGTGGTGCTCACCGCGGCCCTTGGTGGCCTCTATGGTCATCACCTAGTTCCAAAATTGCCGGTTTTCAGAAATTTCATGTTTGGTCCTCGTTTTCCAACTTTCCAAACTCCGGGGTCTTACAATATCTCACCCTTAAGATCATTCATCCTCGGATGTGACTCAATCTAGCATGAATGGAATAGGAAAGGAACATAACATCCCAACATGAATGCAAAATATCTCAAAAATGCATAAAACATGTAATCATATATATCAAGCATAAACTTAACTTTAAAACTTATTTCATGAATATGAATGCATATGAAATCATAAAAACAATTAAAATTCATGATTTGGGCTGGTTGGATCATGAAGGATCTAAATACCTTAATAGGAACGTAATGAAAGAGATAAGGATATCGAAACATCATATCGGCTTTGGCTTTCTATATAGCTCCTTCAACCTCCTGAATCCTACATAGACTTTAACTGAAGTAATTTCTTTATTTCTTTAACTTTCTAACTTGTCGGTCCAAAATCTCAACTGGAACCGCTTCATAAGAAAAACTCTCCTTGACCTCAATGTTCTCCAATGACATAATAAAGCTAGGATCACCTATGAGCTTCCACAATAATGACACATGAAACATCGGATGCACTGATGCCAAATCTTAAGACAAATCGGTCCTTTCGATCTTCTAGTTCTTCTAATCCAACTCATACGCCACTTTACCAATTCGCCTCAAAATCTAATATGGGCCAACATAGTGGGGACTTAGCTTCCCTTTCTTACATAAACACATCACACCCTTCATGGGTAAAATTTTCAAGTAAACTCAATCATTAACTTCAAATTCAAATTCTCTTCTCCTCACATCTGAATAGGACTTTTGTTGCCTTTGGGTCATTTTCAGTCTTTCTCTAAGGAGTATAACTTTATCCATAGCCTCAAATACCAATAGGTTCTATTAAAGCAACTTCACCTACCTTAAACCAACCGATAGAGGATCAACACCGCCTACCGTACAAAGCCTCAAATGAAGCCATATCATTGCTAGAGTGATAACTGTTATTATAAGAAAACTATTAATGGAAAATGCTCATCCTAATTTCCTTTAAAATCGATCAGCATACTCTCAACATATCCTCTAGCTTCTGAATGGTACGCTCTGCTTGACCATCTATTTGTGGGTGAAAAGTGGTATTGAGCTTTACTTGGGTACTTAGACCCCTTTGGAAGGATCTTTAAAATTGAGATGTAAACTGAGTACCTACGATCAAAAATGATAGACAACGAAACACCATGAAGCTTGACCAACTCTCGGATATACAATCTAGCATAGTCTTTGGCTAAATATGAGTTCTCAACAGGGAGAAAATTAGCCGACTTAGTCATTCGGTCAATAATCACCTAAATAGAATCGTGTTGCCTATGTGTACGAGAAAAACTAGTAACAAAGTTCATATTCAAGGCTTCCCGTTTCGAAGTACGAATCTCAATGTCTTGAACCAAACCTCCCAGATTTTGATGCTCAATTTTAACTTGTTGACACTTTGGATAACCATAAATTTTGTAATATCTCTTTTTATGCTATTCCATCAATACACTTCTCTAAAATCTCGATACATCTTATTGGAACTGGGGTGAATCGAATATCGCGAACTATGAACCTCGACCAATATCATATTTATCAAGTCATCAACATTTGGCATACATAATCGACCTTGATATCTCAAAACACCATTTTTCCCTTGGGAGAAAGTTTTGATGGTTTTTTCATTGACTGATTTCTTCAATTCAACGAAAGTGGGATCACCATCTTGGTTTGACTTTATATTTACCAAAAGAGATGATTCAGAACCATTTTGCACAAAAATACCACCATCTTTGGAATGGACCAATCAAACACCTAATTAGGCTAATCTATGCATATCCCAAACTAAATCTCTATTTTCATTCTCAATATGAGCAAACTACTAAGAGCGTCAGCAACAACATTTGCCTTACCAAGGTGGTATAGTACACTAATGTCATAATCCTTCAAGAGTTCAAGCCACATCCTTTGTCAAAAATTCAAGTATTTTTGAGTGAACACGTATTGCAAAATCTTTTGATCGGTGAAAACATCCACATGGACACCAAAGTAAATTCCATTGCGGCCAACTCTAAGTCATGAGTTGGGTAATTCTTCTCATGTACCTTAATTTACCTTGAAACATAAGCTATCACTTTGCCATTTTGCATTAGAAACAACCAAGATCAACTCATGAAGCATCACAATATACAACAAAACCATCAAAACCTTTAGTCAAAGTCAACACTGGAGCAGAGGTACGTCTATCCTTCAACTCTTGGAGGCTTTTCTAACATGCCTCAGACTATTGGAATTTCACCTTCTTTTTAGTCAAAGCATTCAAAGGCAATGCAATGGAAGAGAAACCTTCCACAAACCATCTATAATAACCGTCCAAGCCTAGAAAACTCCAAATATCAGAAGGACTCAACGGTCTAGGCCAATTCTTGACAGCATCGGTCTTCTGTGGATCAACCATAATTTCTTATTTGAAAATAATATGACCAAGGAAAGTGACTGACCTCAGCCAAAAATCACATTTGGTAAACTCCACATATAACTAACGATCCTTGAGAATTATCAACATAATCTTCAAATAATTGACATTCTCTTCCTCATTAAGCGAGTAGATCAAAATATCATCAATAAAGATGATCATAAACATATCCAAATATTGCCTAAATACCCTATTGATCAAATTCATAAAAGATGCAGGGGCATTTATTAGTCCAAAAGACATAACCAAGAATTCAAAGTGACCATACCGAGTTCTAAATGTCATCTTTGGAATATCATACTCCCTGAGTGGGAGTTGATGATAACCCGACCAGAGGTCAATATTTGAAAAGCAGCTTGCTCTTTTAAGTTGATTGAGCAAGTCATCAATCCTTGGGATAAGATACCTATTATCGATTGTGACCTTGTTCAATTGCCAATAATCTATACACATTCGGAGTGACCCATCTTTCTTTCTTACAAACAACACGGGAGCATCCCAAGGTGAAATGCTTGGCCTTATAAAACCCTTATCTAATAAATCCTTCAATTATTCTTTCAACTCTTTAAGTTCTACGAGAGGCATACAGTAAGGAGGAATAGAGATAGGCTGCATATCGGGTAGGATATAATTACATTATTCTATTTACCTTTCAGGAGGAATACCCAATAGATTTTTGGGAAAAACTTTCTGAAATTCATTTACAACTGAAACTGACTCAAGAGTAGGAGTCTCAGAGTTAGTATATCTAACCTAAACTAGATGGTAGATGCAACCCTTGGAAATTATTTTCCAGGCCTTAAGACATGAAATGAATCCCTTATCCACCAAATCATTACCCTTCCACTCTAGAGTAGGATCATTAGGAAACTGAAATTCAACCACTTGGGTTTTACAACATATAGATGCATAGGAGGTATGTAACCAATCCATACAAGTAATAATGTCAACATCGGTCATGTCAAGTTCAACAAGATCACATAGGATAACTTTATGGAGAACTGACATGGGACACTTCCTATAGACTCTTTTAGCCATAACTGACGAAAAGAGGATTTATCAACACTTTGAGGCACACATTAAACTTCATAGCCACGTAAGGAGTAACAAAGGACAAATTAGCACTCGAATCAGGCAAGGCACAAACATCATACTTATCTTATATCATAGCTTATTCATAAACTTCATAATTCATAGAATAAATCATTTCGTATCATAATTGCAATCTGAGAATTGTTCTTTCATCATTACAAATCATACTTGCATAATTCATATAATTAGGTCCTAGTTCACCCCACAAGGCCCTAAGTCACCTTCTTCATAACTTGTATGAAATTCATATCTTGAACATACTTGTAATTCATGATCATAATTCATACTTGAATTTAGAGTAAAACTCATACATAGTTAATTTGAATAAAAATCATGATAATACCTTGAAATTATTGGATTCATAATCATACTTCATAATATCATCATAGAAAATAGTCTTCATGCATGGGAAATCATATTTTACTTAAAATCACGTAATTCAAATAGAAAAATACTTATAATGATGATTAAAAACATAATTTAAATAGCCCAATGCAATTCATAAAACTAGGGTTACATCCCAATTGAAATTCATGAGATTTTGAATAGAAACCTTGCGATTCCATGGGTGAAAGGGACCCATGGATCATTCCCTACATAGCTTGATTTAATTTGACCTTGGAATTAAAAAAGAAAACTTGTTCTTGAAGAAACCTTAACCAAGTTTGATGAAGAAGATGAAAACCTTCAATGAGCCTTGAGAGAGAAGCCTTAAAGTTGATTGGGAATTAATAAGGGAAAATAATAGATTTAGGAGTATTTAGGATATTTTTGTAATGAATCTAGTCCCAAAATAACCCACATATATTAATGAAAGAATAAAGAATGAATAAAATACCCTTTATTTAACTGGGACTGGGACTCACCACAGAAGACCCATCACGGTCCATGATGCTCATCATGGCCTGTGGTGGTGTCCGTTATGATTGACTTGGGCTTGGATTTTGGGAGTTGCAGGGAAAGGTCATAGAACTTTCTCTACAGGACCCCTTTACGGTTCGTGGACCATAGGCGTGGTGCAGCCCATACAGAATGACTTGCAGGATTGACCCCCACGAAGCTCACTAAGGTCTGTGTAGAGTTGCACGGCCTGTGGTGGCCAGTAATGGTCCTAGACTTGGGATCATATTTTTTTAGGTCTCAAGAGAGGCTTACCCTGGAGGACTTCACGGCCCGTGGTGTTCACCACCATCCGTGGTGCCCCATCGTGGACCTTAATTTGCAGAAGTGAACTTTAGCTTCACCACCATAGTGGCTCACCATGAGGTGTGGCGCTCAGCATGGCTTGTGTTAGTCTCCCTGTTCATTCCCTGGTGCCAAAATTATAGGTTTTCAGAAATTTCATGTTATGATCTTCGTTTTCCGACTTTCCAAATTTTGGGGTCTTTCAATTTTGTTCTAGGTTTAAGACACTTTTTTTCCTACGTGTTTTCGATTTTTTAGAGGATACAATAATGTTTTAAATTCTACTTTTAATCTTTGAATTATCAACAAAACGTACTTGGACAGATTCAGAAGAAGTACACATAACTCGGATGCTTTGAGTTCTAGTTTTGGTGATTTGAATCTAAGTCTTATTATTTAATGGTAAGTTGATGTATTGTTATTTGTAAGCTTTATAATACATGTTTAATTCATCTTTTATTGACTTATTTATCATTATTGTGCTACGTTAATCCCACAACTAGGGTTGTAGGAACCATGATGACTTAACTAGATAGGCAAACGTAGGATTGATATTCATGACGTGTTTTAGCATGTATTGTGATTTTTTTACTCAAAAGTCTTTTTTAGTGAGTGAACACATTAAGAACTTTCCCATATTCATTGCTTTCCCGGAAGGGAGGTAGTGATTAGGAAAACACTATCACAACAGAAATTCGGAGAGTCTGACTTTGAAAGAAGGGATAAACTTCGTCTAAGTTTCTTGAGACTGGAAGGAGATAATAGTCTGAGATCCAGGGAAAGATTTAATAAAGTATACATTCTGAGACTGGGAGGAGATAAATGATATACGTCTAAGAAGGACTAGGAGGTGAATTAGATGTTATCTAACTCATTAGATTTTTCATACAATACATTGAACTAATATCATGAATACGACTCGTCTATTAAGTTATATGCCATGGGAATCATAACCCTAGTATAGTCTTCAAATCATTTAGAACCTTAATCTTATTTACTTGCTATTACATTGTCGTTTGTTCTTAAATCAAACCAAAATCCCCATATTTACTTTATGCATCTTTATTTTCTGGAAGTAGCAACTACAACTAAACAAGTGATAGATAATAGTCTTGTTTCAACCTATTCCCTGTGGGATCGACCCCGTTTCTTAGTTAGATAAAATGTACTGCTAACGATCATCTATATTTCTTTTGAGAGGTATACTTAAGCATTATCGAATTACACTAATAACTATCCTATCTGATCCACCAACTATTTAATAGTAGTGGAGTGTGAGTCTACCAACTGACTCATGTTGGACATATTGCCTTTCAAATCTTTGAGACCCGCATCAATCGAATTTACCTTTAGCAAAACCTTGGCCATCATATATTCCATTCTGAAATTTTTAGAACCATTCCCAACTCTATCTCTATTCCCAGGAGGAACATACACACTATTTCCGTCATTCATGAAGTTATCTTTGTTTTGCAACTCCCTTGATCACGATTTCCTGCACGGTCATAGTAGCCATCCTTCTAAAAGTTCCGACCTTGACATCTAGAGTTGTAATTGCAGAAACCCCTTAGTTGTTAAGATATTTAGCTTTCTCATCAGAATCTATCTCTATCCCATCGTACTTATTTGCACCCCTAATACATTTACTTTCTTAGCACCTCTGGTGTAACACTCTGAATTTATTTTAAGCTAAGATCGAGTTATCCTTTGTATGTGTATGGGGTTGTAATGAATGAATCATAAATGTGTAATAGTGTGGAGGTTAATTCTTTAGTGTGAGAATATATTTGGAAATGAATTAAGTTCATAAGGATCATCTATCACAAAGTCGAGTTGAAAACTTCCTTACCGATTAAGTTTTGGTAAAAGCTCTTACTTAGATCAACTTCAAATAATCATATCTCCTCGAATATATGGAATTAGTTGGCCCTTGACCTATCAAATTAAAGGCCTTTCTGTCCTGTTTCTGAATCTACCAAGTTTGCCTCATTTTGAGTTTAAAGTAATAAGTTATGACTATTTTACCAGAGACTGCCAGATCAGAAGTTTCAGGATCAGTGGCTTCGACTTGAGCTATGACCCATAGAAAAAGCTAGGAATTGTAGAAGTATATTTCTCAAAAAAAATCTGTAAGTCTTCCAAGGCTATTTTCCTCCTTTCCCAAGCTTTTAAGCCCTATTCTAAGTCATTTTGAGTGTTTAAATTGAGTATATCATCCAACTAACTAGTTTTCATCTCATCAATCCAAACAATCTAGTCTCAAGAAACTCTCTCAAAACTAACCTAGGGTTCCTTTTCTCCATCAAGAACCCTAAAGCTTCCATATAAAAAAGTTAATATACATAGAGAAACTTTTCATACAAAGTGTTCCCAGGCTCTTCTACTCTAAGAACTTCATAAAAGAATTTCTTCCCTCAAGATCAAGCCCAAGATTTCAAGATCAAAGTTTTTCTCCAAGAAAGTTTGTGTTATTCAAATTTTTCAAAGTTTAGCTTATAAAATCATCATTCCATGTATGTAATCCTATCAGAATATTGGAATAAGTTCATCTTCATGCCGTACATCTTCATATAGTCAAGTTAAGATTTGAGTTTTAAATTTCAATTCCGATAAAGTGAATTCTTGAGTATCTATATTATTTCTCATTGAATTTTAGTATATATATATATATATATATATATGATTTTAATTTGATGATTTAATTCCTTGAGGTTATGGTATCATGCTTGTATTCTCATGAACCCTAATTGAGTTTTGCATTGCATATTTTATGCATTATTTTGAGTTGAAGAATTATTATTTACATCATATAACTAGTAAAGAGTTTGAGCATGAGTTAAGATAAGTTGAAGAAGTCTCTTAATACCTATTTTGAGTACGAGTATTTTATGTATAAATGAGTTGATTTTATTACATTTATCATCTATTTTGATATTAAATTGAGAATTAAAGTATGTTTTTAAATACATTATTGATGACAAGATTTTTTACCTATCTCAAAGAGAAGAGATCGGTTAAGAAAAGTTATGTTTGAGCTAAGTCTAAAAGAGACTAAAAGAGCTAATTTGAGTAAGTACACTCACTTCAGACATGCGCAGAGTAAATTTATTTTGGAAGTAATATCGAGCACCAATTTAGGTACGAGTTTAGATAACTCCAACCCAATACCCTATACTGCCAGTGTAGATAGGATGGTAGTGTTCATTCGGTCGACTCCTCATAGTCCCAAAAGAGGACTTTTCAGATGGATCCATAGTTAATTTATTGTGCTATACTCTGGCAAGGTATATGATGGTTCTGGTAACGTGGGAAGAACATCATCACAAGGCTCATAGTGATGATTGTTGGTTAGAGAAACTCCCTAAGAATTAAAGTATTTTATATGATATACTGAGTTGCATTTATTATTGCACATCTTTTAAAACATTGTTTTTATTGAATTATATGCTTTATTGAGTTGAGTTAATTTCATAGTAAAGTCCTTTGAGTTGAGTAGAGTATTTTCGGAGTTAAGTCCTCTAAGTTGAGTTTAGTATTTTTAGAGTTGAGTAGCTCTGAGGAAATTATTTCTTATCTATTTTACATACTCGTACATTTCATATATTGACGCCATTTGACCTGCATCATTTTATGATGCAGATACAGGTGATAGAGGTCCTCAACAGGTGCATTATTGAAGATTAGATTCCGTTCAACTTTTGGTGAGACCTCCTTGCATTCGAAGGACTTCATTTTTATTTCTTTCATTCTTCATTATTTTGATAGTCATTTGAGGTAGTCTTGGACTTGTCTTGACACCTTTCTAGTATTGAGTTAGAGGCTTCATATATAGAGTCAGAGTTGAGAATGGTTCTTTCTAAGTCCATTTTTAACATAAATTTCATTATTGAGTTTATGATATTGAGTTACATTATAATTTAATTATTTAAATCTATTATTTACTTATTGATGAAGTTGTTTTTAAATGCCCACTTGAGTTAACTTTTTATTGAGTCAAGTATTCCGCTGAGTGATTAAATGAGTGATCTAACCAAGTAGTTCACTTGAGCCAGCAATGGTCTCCGAGTTTCAGCCACGCCTAGGGTACCCTCTCAGGGCATGACATGTGGATAGTATGTGATTGGTCAGCAAATCTATTTTGGTTTTTATGTGAGCCATTTCCTTATCTTGCTCTTTTTCTCTCCTTCTCTACTCAACTGATATCTCAAATGTATAGCCTATGCCTCCTATCTTAGAATCTCTTGTGTGCCAAGCTCTGCTAATCTTTGAAACTTGGTCTAAGATAGTTGATGCTTCCACAAAAGTTTTAGACATGAATCATCCACCACAAGCTTGATCAACTACCAGCTTAGTCACAACGTTACCAGATCGGTAGTATAACTCAATCAAATGCTCGTTTGTGAGATTATGATTCAGGCACTGTTTGAACTTCTGATTGAATCTTAACGACAAGTCATGTAGTGCTTCATGAGGAAGCTGCTGATGTGCATTAATCTCATCTTTAATTTGCAGCTTCTTTGAAGGTGGAGGGATTGCTTTAGAAATGCTTTTTTTTCCTCTTTAATTGATAATAAAATTATGTGGGAGACCATTTAGTCACTTGAATTCCTCCCAAGATAGCGATAATAGAAATAATCATAAATGAATCATTTTTGGCTAATTCCAGGCATATCACAAGATTTACATATAGCAATGAAGTTCATTAAGTGCTGATATGCATCGTTTCCAACTGGTCCCTTATAAAGTACTTTCAAGTTCAATAGTTGCAGAATGTGCTATTAATGGTGAACTTAATGCCTGGTGGTAGTGGAGGAAGAATTATAGTACTAGTGGTTCCAACTTCATCCATATCTGGATCATAATCCTCCAGAGGAAAGTCAATGGATCATTGTTTCCCTCTACCTCTTGGCATTGTTGGAGCATTCAGAGGTTCATCTTCCACATCTATTGATCATCACCCAGATTATAATTATTACCATTATTGGCTCCATATTGAAGCTCCACAATTTCTCTTAACCTTTGTATCTTGCGCTCTTGTGTAATCTTT
Source organism: Solanum dulcamara (assembly GCF_947179165.1). Lineage (NCBI taxonomy): Eukaryota > Viridiplantae > Streptophyta > Magnoliopsida > Solanales > Solanaceae > Solanum > Solanum dulcamara. The sequence goes on along the minus strand of NC_077237.1, from coordinate 25,760,662 downwards.
TTTTGAATAGATTTCTGTAGCTCAAGATTGTAAGGGAGTAATGGTTCACCTTTAATTCGAGTATTGGGCATGCATAGACATGTACCCTACAGACAGAAAAAAGAAACAAAAATAAAATTAGGAAATACTACTAATAGAGTATTTCAAAGTCGTATTCCCCGGCAACGACACCAAAATTTGATACGTCCAAACTTACACTCTAATTAAAAAGTATAAAGTGGACGCTTAAAATATAGAACCCAATTAGCTTGGGATCGAACACACAGGAAATGCAGAGGAGGTAAGTCTACTAGCACTTATGTTCAATGATGTACTGTGGTTTACGTTACCTTTAATACTTTAAACTTGAGAAATTTGTATGTATTTTAAGCACTTGTTAGTAGATGTGATATTGTTTGTATTTGTTTTGCAGGAAATTAAGGCAAAGTATTAAACGGAGAAATATGACACTGATTGCAGGAATTTTAAAGTCTACGAGGTCAACCTAAAAGTCATAGTAACTTCTACGAGTCATAGGTGGCAGTCGTTAAAACAATATTGAGGAATAAACGCAAAGCTAGAGTTACGAGTCAAGTTTACGACTCGTCCAAATGTCTATGAGTCATAAAGACATCCGTAGAAGAGACCACAGTAGTTGAAAGCCCGGACCTGATCTACGAATGAAGTGCTAGTCGTTTTGAAGATTACGAGTTGTAGAAGTTGTCCGTGAAGATGAAAAGTTCATCAGTGCAATGGGCTGTGTTACGATTTGGATCTACGACTTGTCAACTTGAAGACAATCCGTAGAAGTGAGTTGTAGAACCCAATCGACTTACATTTTTATGTTTCTTCCAATTTCATATTTAATTAGGATTAGTTATCTATAAATACATTCCTTAGTTTTATTTTTGTATTATGCATATTTTTAGGTTTGAGAATTAAGCTTGAACTACTTTTGGGCTTTTATTCTTGAATTACTGGTTTTTGTTATCGACATTTACATTCAGATTTTATTTGTTTATTTTTGTATTATGCATGTTTTTGGGTTTGAGAATTAAGCTTGAACTACTTTTGGGCTTTTATTCTTGAATTACTGGTTTTTGTTATCGATGTTTACATTCAGATTTTATTTGAAGATTTTGGATGCTCATATTCTTTATTGTAAGTGCATGATTTATTTTAAACCGAATATTATTAATTGTGATCACGTAGTTATGAGTAGCTAATTCCACAATTAGGGTTGTGGGAACCATGAAGAATTAACGAGCTAGACTTAATAAAAAGTAATTCTTAAATTGTGTGCATGCATGTATTGTTTTTCCTTTCTCTTTGATTTCTTTTTAACGATGGCCAGCATTAGAACTCACCTTATTCTTACTTGCTGGAATAAAGAGGTAACGAATGGAAAAAAGGATTAAACAATGAGATTTGGGCAATCATCATCATCTAATAAGCTTGAACGGATCAAGGGATAGCTAAATCAATGGATAGACAGATCAAGTTGCGTAGTGAAATTCACTTATTTTTTGGATCAAGGACTTTGGTGAACTTAACTTACCGATTCTACATGTAACATATTATAAAAGGATTACTAATAAAAAAGGTGTACATAGTTAAGGATTCGTGGGGAACACGTACACCCTAGTTTTGTTTCATATTGATTTAAAGCCATATTAAACTGTAGCTTTGTTACTTGACACTTTCTATTTGATTCGTTAATTTCTTTTACTTAAAAACCCCTTTCTCTATGAAAATAATCTGATTGCCAAAAAATAATAAATGATTAAATCTAAGATTATACCATATTCCTCGTGGAATCGACCCTGACCTTTGTTAGGTAGTTTATCTGATCAATGACCACCTTATACTTCTTTAGGAAGGTGCAATTTGGGAGTCTCAAATTTTGGCACTGTTGTCGGAGAAGAAGATTTTTATATTAGATTGATTTTTATTATTTGATATGTGGTCATTATTTATGTAATTTACTTTCTTTTCTTGTTGTTTGTGCTGAAACAGGTTTTGAATCTTAGTGCATGCCAAATACGAGGAGTAGATACATTCCCTTGAGTCCCATTAATCCCGAAATTGAAAAAGCACTATGTAGGATTACTAAAACCAACAATAACAATTATGGACACTAAATTGGTGATGACGCAAAACGACTGAGAGGGAAACAAGAGAATGTACCACAACATGTAATTCCCTGGAAGCCGAAAAGTTGGAAACCAAAGAGAAATCTTCAAAATGTGGACTGGACCAAGAATTACGACTCACCCTAAGACTCGTATGGATTTCTACAACTCATCGAGTCTTAGGGGATGATCAGGATCAAAGCTTATAACAGGTCCTACGAGTTAATATTATTGCTCGTATATTATTTGACGGGTCGTAACATTCACTTGTAAGCCAACTTCAGAGGCCAAGTTTTAGAAGTCCCTCAAGGTCAAGTCTATGACTTGACATGATGGTTCGTAGAGGTTGATATGAGTCATAGAAATAATTAGTAACTAAAGATTAGATAACCTTAAAGTTTTAGGTTTTGAGACCAGTAGGATGGATCATGTCTACGGCTCGTACAAAAGGTGACAAGTCATAAAAATGACTCATTTGTAAAATTCAGAGACCTGCTTTTTAGGATTTTCTTCAGACCTGCAGGATGCGTTGTTTTGATGACTCATCATTCCTTCGACGACCTGTAGAGTTGATCTATAGGGTCAAAATCCCAGTTTTAATGAAGGCTAATTTTGTTATTTCCCAAGTTTAGTTCAATGAACCTAGACACAATTATGGCTACGTTAAATCCTATATTTACCCAATTCTTTCAAAATCCCCTCATTGTAAAAATCACTCTCCGAACCCTCTAAGGAAAGAACAAGTCTCTCAAGGTTTCTTCTTCAAGCTAAAAGCTAGGGTTCCAAATTTCTTCAAGATTTCTTCTGCAATTCTTAGTGAATTCACTCAAGGTATGTGGAGATTGATTAAAGGGTTCCTTTCCCCCATGGAATCCCAAAGTTTTCTCAAAATTCTCATAAGTGACTTAAGAATACCTTGGGAATAGGCCGCTTATGTAACACATTATCCTTACTCTTTTTGGCAAATCTGAGTACAAAATATTGATCAGGGGGTCAAAACTTGCAGGAAAATAGTTTCAATGAATTTTGTCAAAAATTACACAAAACACTAAGCTGCGTGGAAGCTCTGCATCTCCCACTTGTTCCCATTCAATGTAATTTTTCCGCAAGTCAAAATCTAGCTAAAATATCATTAGCTGAAAATTAGCCTATCCGAGAGTAGCTCCACATTGCGGACTTGGGAAAGAAATTTTTTCTGAATTCATTTTTAAGTAAGGGCACTTTAGAATTTTTTCTAATTATTAGTTAATTAACATGGACGTTCTTAGAGCCTAATTCTACTCTATAAAAACCCCTAAACCCTTAATTCCATTCATTCTTCTACAATTCACGTACTCAAATATTTCTCTCTCTACTAGAGCTCTTAAGGAATCCATTGAAAACTTCGAAGAAATTCACTCAAGTTGTCAATCAAAACTCTCAAATTCTTCCAAATTCCTTGGTCTTCTCACTCAAGGTATGTGGGTATTGATTCATGAATTCTTTCATCCATGAAACCCTATCAATTTCTTAATTTTTTCTATTAAATTCAACTATGGGATTTTATGGGTTTATGACCTCTATTCCAAATACATGAATTATGATTCAAATTATGATTATGAGTCTATTTTGATATAAATTGATAGTTATTTCATTGAATTGAAGAGTTTTTTCATGAATTGTTCTATATTGATCTTTAGGGTTCATGTTATGAATTATATGTATTTTCAATTATACTTTCAAATAATATTATCTTTATGAATTATGTATGGGTTGATATAAAGTATATGATCATACATGTTTTAAAGTCAATTTCATGATTTTCAATTTAATTGATGATGCATTCATATTTTACCCTAATTTCCAAGTATGAATTATGATTATGTATTTTAATTATGATCATAGACTATAAGTATGTTTTAAATTATGATTTTTAGGCAAATTATGAAAAAGGTGACTTAGGGACCAATGTGGGGTCTTAAGGACAAATGGTATGAACTATGTATGTATGATTTGTAATGTGGAAGGACAATACCCGCATTGCATTTATGTTATGAAAATAATCTACTCTATAATTTCAAACCTATGATCATGACTATGATATATGTCCATTACGATTATCATGTTATGAATATATTCCATGGAATTTAACTTAGCACCAAATATGAAATTGAGGTGGGGGATCAAAATATTGATTCCTTATATAAAGTCTATTATTCCATAACTACGTGCCACTATAGGATTTCCCCTTTTTGCCTATCTAGTGGATCTACATGAAGCGTACATTATGACCCAACTTGCGGGGTAGAGTCTACCTTGGTGAGTAGATTCTCCTTTTTCTTTATTATATGGGGAGACAACGGGATGCTATTTTATAGCTCGCATGGTCATATTATCAGTTATGATTCCTATCCCTCATATGTATGGTCTTTTTTATGTTTTAAATGACTAATCCTATCCTTTACTTTATATGATACTTGTATGGTTTATTATATATTGATCCTTATTGTGACTACATATAAATTTTACTACTTATCCTATCATGCTACTTAAAATGGTCATTTGTACAAATATGATTTTCTATGAATTGCATTGCCTATATGCTTAGTATATTCAAATGTTCTAACGCATACTTCTTGCGTATATTATATCATAGTGTAGAGTTGGACGCTCCATACTCTTCCCATGGCTAGTTGGTGTTCCATTGAAGATTAGTGTGGTGAGTCCTCATGCTTTGAGGGAAATCTGAGTCATTCTTTTCTTTATTATTTTTTAGACAATAGTGATGTTTATAGACTATTCTATATGGTGTCATTACTTTCTTTGAGGTGATCTAGGAACATGTCCTAGTCTCCACTTAGGTTGTCATGTAGAGGTATGTGGGCATATTGTGTAAGGAGTCTATGTTATCTTGATTCTCTCTAGCTATTCTTTATCTTCTTGGAATTTTATGAGTATCGCTTATTGTTTACCTTATGTATGCTTATGATATGCTAAGAGGCTTGGTTGGGGTTTCTTCGGGAATCCTAATATTCGTGTCACATCTAGGCCCTAGTTTGGATCGTGACAAACTCTGTATTAGAGTACAAGGTTCAAGTGTCCTAGGGTGTCCAACATGCCGCGTCAAGTAGAGTTTTTTCATGGGTTTGAAACACACCACATTTATGAATAGGAGGATATGAGATTTCTTAGGAATTGTCACTTCTTTCTTGATCTATGTCATGCGTTAGAGTTTATTCTAAGACTTCCTTTCCCTAACAATTGTTTTTTGCGATTTTAAAAAAAATGTCTCTAAGAAGACTACTGTTGCCAAGGAGAAACAATGCTAATAAAACCCAAGATCCCCTGGCTCCTCGAGACAATGTTCCTTTACTGAACCAAGTGACTAATGTAGAGTTCCGGACCGCCATTACTATGCTAGACCAAGTGGTAACCAACCAAGGTGTTGTGACTTCTCCTAATGTTCCTACTCTAGCCTCAAGATTGAGGGATTTTGCACGAATGAACCCTCCAGAGTTTCATGGCTCAAAGTTTGATGAGGATCCTCAATAATTCATATATGAGATGTATAAGATAGTGAGTATCATGTGGGTGACTTCAGAAGAGAAAACGGATTTGGAGTCTTACCAACTTAAAGTTGTTGGTCAAGTTGGTACATTCAATGGAAGATAGAGAGGGTGGATGAAGGTCCTATTGAATGGGAAGCTTTCAAACTTGCTTTCCTTGATCACGTTTTCCCTCTTGAGATAAGAGAGGCTAAAGTATTGGAGTTCATAAATCTTCGACAAGGCACTATGGCAATAAGGGACTATACACTCAAGTTTACTAAGCTATCCAAGTATGCTCCTTCATTAGTTGCCGATCCATTGGCCCGAATGATTCAATTCATATCGGGGGTATCCATCTTGGTTTCTAAGTAATGTCGTACTGCTATACTTGTTAAGGAGATGGACATATCTCGTCTCATGACTTTTTCCAAACAAATTGAAGGAGAAAAACTCAAGGAGATGAGGATGAGGAATTCTAAGAGGGCTTGACATAAAGGTGGTTTCTCTAATACTAGGACTAGTGGTAGTAGTGGTCGCTCTCAACAAGGCCAAGGTTCGAGGAAGAAGTTTGCTAAGGATAGGGTACCATACCCTAAAGCTTAAGAAGGAGGAGGTGTGAATGCTAGTAGCCATTCTTTTCCTAAATATGCAAAGTATGGGAAAACTCATCAAGGAAAGTGCTTGATGGGGATGGGTGCTTGTTATGAATGTGGAAAGATGGGCCATAAGTAATCTGAGTGCCCTTATTTTACTAAAAAAGGTGAAGTAGGTCATCCTCAAGGAGGCCAAGTGCAATAAGGCTCCCAAGCTCAACCTAAGAGTGATCAACGCAATAACCGATTCTATGCTTTTTATGCTAAGCAAGATGGATGAGACTCTCAATGTGGTCATAGGTATGTTATGGGTATTTAACTTTGATTTTTACGCATTGCTTGATCCGAGTGCGAACTTGTCTTTTGTTACTCTTTACCATGCTATAAGATTTGATGTGTGCCCCGAAGTGTTTTAAGAGCCTTTTTTGGTTTATACTTCCATTGGTGATTCATATTATCCAAGAGAGCCTATAGAAATTGTCCCATATTGGTCTAGCACAAAGTTATTCCATGTGATCTTGTTGAACTTGACATGACTTCTTTTGACATCATTGTTGGTATGGATTGGTTACATGCCGCCTATGCATCTATACATTGTAGGACCAATGTGGTTAAGTTTCACTTTCCTAATGAGCTTATTTTCGAATGAAAGGGTAATGATTCTATGGTCAAGGGTCGATTTATTTCATGTATTAAGGCCCGAAAAATAATTTCCAAAGGGTGCATTTATCATATCGTGCGAGTTAGGGATGTTGAATCCAAAACTCCTACTCTTGAGTCCCTATAGTTAATGAGTTTTCTAATGTGTTTCCCGATGATTTGCCTGGTATTCCTCCCAAACGTGAAATTGACTTTGGCATAAATTTCTTTCCCAATACCCATCCTATTTCGATTCCCTTTTACCATATGGCTCGGGAGGAACTTAAGGGGTTTAAAGAGAAATTGAAGGATTTGTTGGATAAGGGTTTCATAAGGCCAAGTTCTTTACCATGGGGTGCTTCCGTGTTGTTTGTTAGGAAGAAATATGGGTCACTCCTAATATTTATAGACTAATGGCAATTGAACAAGGTTCCTATAAACAACAAATCTAATTATGAGGATATATGACTTGTTTGATCAATTACAAGGAGCAATTTACTTTTCCAAGATCGATCTCTATTTTGGTTATCATCAATTGAGAGTAAGGGAGTGTGATATTCCCAAAATGGCATTTCAAACAAGATATGGTCATTTTGAATTCATAGTAATGTTATTTCGTTTGAAAAATACTCCCGCTATATTCATGGATTTGATGAATCATATTTTCAATCCATACTTGAACATGTTTGTTGTTGTGTTCAATGATAACATCTTAATTTATTCTCGAAATGAGGAAGATCATATGGGTCACTTGAGGGTTGTGTTGCAAACATTGAGAGAGAAGTTAGTGTGAGTTTTGGCTAAGGGAGGTTGCATTTCTTGGCCATATGATGTTCGGTGATGGGATTAAAGTAGATCCAAAGAAAATGGAGGCGGTTAAGAACTGGCCTAGACCATTATCTCCCTCGGACATTAGAAGCTTTTTTGGCTTAGCTGGATACTATAGAAGGTTTATTGAAGGGTTTTTGTTTTGCCTCGCCTTTAACTAAGTTGAACCAAAAAAGGTAAAATTTTAATGGTCGGATGAATGTGAGAAGAGTTTCCAAACATTGAAGGATCGTCTTACGTCGGCTCCTATTTTGACATTGCCCAAAGGTTCGGATGGATTTGTTATTTATTTTGATGCCTCACGTGTTAGTTTAGGTTGTGTCTTAATGCAACATGGTAAGGTTATAGCCTATGCCTCTAGGTAACTTAAAGTGCATGAAAGGAACTATCCAACCCATGATCTTGAACATGCAGTGGTTGTGTTTGCTTTTAAAATATGGCGCCATTATCTTTATGGGTTGCATGTTGATGTGTTTACCGATCAAAAAAGCTTGCAATATGTGTTTGGCCAAAGGGACTTGAACCTTAGGCAAATGAGGTGGCTTGAACTCCTCAAAGACTATGCCATGAGTGTATTATTCCATCTGGGTAAGGCAAATATTGTAGCCAAACTCTTAGTCGGTTGTCTATAAATAGTGTTGCATGTGCTAAGGAAGGTAAGAGGGAGTTGGTTTAAGAGGTCCATAGATTGGCACGTTTAGGTGTGCATTTGGTTGACTCCGATGATGGAGGTATTCTTGTACATAATGGCTCGAAATCATCATTTGTGGAGAATGTTAAGGCCAAACGAAACAATGATCCGGTGTTGTTTAAAACTAAAAAAGTCGGTTGCCGACAAAGCCATATAGGCTTTATTCCAAGGGGGAGATGGAGTATTACGTTACCAAGGTCATTTGCGTGTTACTAATTTTGACGTATTAAGAGAGTTGATATTGAATGAGGCTCATAGTTCTCGGTATTCAATTCACCCAAGATCCACCAAGATTTATTATGATTTGAGGGAAGTGTATTGGTGGAATGGTATGAAAAAGGATATAGCGGCGTTTGTGGCTAAGTATCCTAATTGTTGAGTTAGTTCAAGATATTGAGATTCCTACTTGGAAGTGGGAAGATGTGAATTTGGACTTTGTAATGGGTTTGCCTTGTACTAAGTGACAATATAATTCTATTTGGGCCATTATGGATCGAATGACTAAATCGACACATTTTCTATCTATCAAGACATATTGTGGCACCGAAGACTGTGCTAAGTTGTACATTCGTGAACTTGTGAAACTTTATGGTATTTCTTTGTCGATTATATCGGATAGAGGTACTCAATTCACTTTATATTTTTGAAAGTCAATTCAAAAAGGTCTTGGTATTAGAGCCAAGCTAAGTACTATTTCCATCCTCAAACCGATGGACAAGGTGAAAGAACGATTCAAACTTTGTAGGATATGTTAAGGGCATGTTACATTTATCTTAAAGGAAGTTGGGATGAGCATTTTCCATCGATTGAGTTTGCCTACAATAATAGTTATCACTCTAGCATCCAAATGGCTCATTTTGTAGCCTTGTGTGGGAGAAGAGGTAGATCTCTGGTGGGATGGTTTGAAGTGGGTGAGATGGAATTGATTGGTCCAAATTTGGTAGTTGATGCAATGAAGAAAGTAAGGCTTATAAGAGAAAGATTGAAGATGACTCAAAGTCTCAAAAGTCCTATTCGACACTAGAAGAAGTGATCTTGAATTTAATGTGAATGATTGGGTGTATTTGAAGGTATCACCTATGAAAGGTGTGGTGCGATTTGGTAAGAAAAAAAAGTTGAGTCCTAGATATGTAGGACCCTATAGGATATTGAAGCGTATTGGCAAAGTGGCATATGAGTTGGACTTGTAATTTGAGTTGGCTATGGTTTATCCGGTATTTCAAGTGTTAATGTTGAGAAAATTTATGGGTGATCCAAACGCTATTGTGCCAATGGGAGATATTATAACCTTCCTCAAAAAGCTCATAAGTGCCACAAGAATGCCTTGGAAATAGGCTGCTCGTGTAATGCATTATCCTTATTTTTTTAGCAAATCCGAGTCTGGAATGTCGATCAGGGATCAAAACCTGTGGAAAAATAGTCTCGGTAGATTTTTAGGACTTGTTTACCAAAAGGTGAATTTTTTCAAAAATTGCACAAAACAGTGAGGTGCGCGACAGCTCTACATCACCCACTTGTTCCCATTCAGTGTAATTTTTCTCCAATTCAAAATCTAGCCAAAATCTCATCCGCTGAAAATTACTCTATCCAGGAGCAGCTCTGCATCGCGAAATTGGGAAATAAATTTTGTCCGAATTCAGTTTTTAAATAAGGGAGCTTTAGACTCTTCCCTAATTGTTAGTTAATAAGCATGAACATTTTTAGGGCCTAATTCTAATCTACAAACTACCCTAAACCATTAATTCCATTCATTCTTGTATAATTCACCTACTTAGATATTTCTCACTATACAAGAGCTCTCGAGGAATCCATTGAAGACTTCAAATAAATTTACTCAATCTCTCCATCAAAACTCTCAAATTTTTCCAAATTTCTTGGTCTTCTCACTCAAGGTATTTGGGTATTGATTCATGAATTCTTTCATCCATAAAACCCTATCAATTTCTCAATTTTTCTATTAAATTCAAGTATGGGATTTTATGGGTTTATGACCTCTATTCCAAATACATGAATTATGATTTAAATTATGATTCTGAGTCTATTTTGATATAAATTGATAGTTATTTTATTGAATTGAAGAGTTTTTTCATGAATTTTTCTATATTGATTTTTAGGGTTCATGTTATGAATTATATATTTTCAATTATACTTCCAAATAATAATATTTTTATGAATTATGTATGGGATGATATAAAGTATATGATCATGCTTGTTTTCAAGTCAATTTCATGATTTTCAATTCAATTGACCATGCATTAATGTTTTACCCTAATTTCAAAGTATGAATTATGACTATGTATTTCAATTATGATCATAGACTATAAGTATGTTTCAAATTATGATTTTCATGCAAATTATGAAAAAGGTGACTTAGGGTCCAATGTGGTGTCTTAAGGCCTAATGATATGAACTATGTATGTGATTTGTAATGTGGAAGGACAATACCCGCATTGCACTTATGTTATAAAAATGAGCTACTCTATGATTTCAAACCAATGATCATGACTATGATATATGTCTATTACTATTCTCATGCTATGAATGGATTCCGTGGGATTTCACTTAGCACCAAATATGGACTTAAGGTGGGGACTCAAAATATGGAGTCCTTATATAAAGTCTCTTGTCCTATAACTACGTGCCATCATAGGGTTTCCCCTTTTGGCCTAGCTAGTGGATCCATATTTAGCATATGTTATGACCCGCCTAGCGGGGTAGAGTCTACCTTGGCAAGTAGATTCCCCTTTTTCTTCGTTGAATGGGGAGACAATGGAATTCTATATTATAGCTCGTATGGTTTTATTATCGGTTATGGTATCTATTAGACATATTTATGGTCCTTTTTAGTTTTAAATGACTAATCCTATCCATTACTTTATGTGATACTTGTATGGTTTAATTTGCATTGATCCTTCTTGTGACTACTTATAATTTTTACTACTTCTCCTATCATTCTACTTAAAATGATCATTTGCACAAACATGCTTTTTGTATGCATTGCATTGCCTATATACTTAGTACATTCAAACATGATTTTATATGCATCGCATACTTCTTCCCTACATTATATCATAATATAGAGTCGGATGCTCCATTCTCTTCTTGTGGCTTGTTGGTATTCCATTGAAGATTAGTGTGGTTAGTCCTTATGCTTTGAGGGAAATTTGAGTCATTCTTTTCTTTATTGTTGTTTTAGACTATGGTGATTTTAAAAAAAGTATTCTATATGGTGTCATTACTTTCTTTGAGGGTGATTTATGCTTTGTATCCTTGGAATTTTGTGAGTTTCCATTTATTATTTACCTTATGTATGATTATGATATGCAAAGATGCTTGGTTGGTAGGTTTCTTCAGGTATCCTAATCGCCATATCACATCTATGCCCTAGTTTGGGTCGTGACACAAAGTTTCTTTCTATTTTGATTGAATTATGAACCCTAGTTTTGATGAATTGCATTGGGCTTAAATTTATTTTAAATTGATAATAATAATTATTCTAAGCATGTTTCTGCATAAATTGCATGATTTTAAGTTGAATTGTGAATGCCCATGCATGAAGCTATTTCCAAGTCCTGATTATGAAGTTAAAAATGATTTTCATGAACAGATTATGACAATGATTTTCAAATAAAGTTTTTATGATTTAAAGTTGAGATTATGATTCAAATGACGAAGTTATGATGATGATCAAGTTATGATCATAGAAAGTTATTATGATGTGATAAGTCCAATTTTCACACAATCATGTTAAAGATGGTGATAAGTATAATTCTCACCGAAGTTATGGATTCTTACGAATCACTAAAGTTAATGAGTTATTCCTATTATGTTTTAT